>NC_136521.1:24778613-25141113 GCF_053919585.1 Euprymna scolopes | reverse complement strand
CAAACATTCAAAATAAAAAAGGATCTAAATTGCACCTCCAGAAATGTAGTATACGCACTAAGATGCACAGCATGCAACAAATCCTACATGGGCGCCACCAAAAATTTCATCAATAGAGTGGTCTTACATCAAAATTGCAGATAACAGACACCTCTATGTTTCAAAACACATACACACATGCAGTGGAAACAGCTTCAAAATAATGCCAATCTTCCAAACAGACAATTATTTGTATTTACTTACACAGGAAAAAAACTTCATCACAAGATTCACTCCTGAACTGAACAGAGCCTAATATCAACACACAAAAACATGAAATGCAAGGCACACTCGCATGCACATCCATATACATATATACACCCACACATAAATCAGAACCGACACATTAAAACACACACACGCGCATGCATACAATCACACACAGACATAACACCCCTATCTCTAATGCAACACACTGAACAATACCAACCCTACTTTACCTCGAAACCAACAACACTAGGAAACACCTAGAACCATAGTATAATATCTGTTCCAACACCTCGCTCCCCCCTTAGTCAGTGGAGGAGAAATCTCTCATGACTAAGACAACTATCATCCCTTCTATCATCCCCCTCCCATACCTATACCCCTCCAATTAGCCCCTCCTCTCTGGGGGACGAGATCTTCCCCACACTAGGAACCGATCCTGGGTCTGGCCATACCCACATGGGGAGACAAATAAATAGAAACATTAAAAAATCCCCTATACATATTTTTAAATACACCCCTCTATCTAAACAAACATAATATAAAGTGTTGCAATATTTTGGAACACTAATGGGGTATGATCCCACACAGTCGGACGATTCTATTTATAAACGATGCTGCTAAGAACTGACGAATCAAATAAATTCACGTTCTGCTACCAACCAATCAGAAACCAGAATTGCTTCATAAATATTAAATCTTTTCTGGAGCAATTTCACATGTTCTTTTCCCGGGTTTCGACACGGTAAGAATATTTTGTTCTGTGGAATTGTCTACTACAAACAAGTCACCTCCCAGGACTTGTGTGTAACAGCGAACCATCTGAAACTGTTCTGAAACTCAAAATGGCTTACATTTCTAGATAAAGAATACCCGAAAAAGACTGAAACGAAAAATCACAATACTAATATCTAAGAATCCAAAAAAATAAATATCAAAATAGAATACAGAGAAAAATAGCAGAGTCCTCTGTAACTAAAATTCAAATGGTCAATAAATGCTCAGTATATCTGCGTTTACCTTGACTGGGGCAGTGTGAGAAATTTTCAAAGCAAATCAGTTCAGCAGTGCAAAATTGTTACTTTGCTTCAAATGTACGTGTTGTCTTCTCCACAAGAACGTTAATGCCATCCTCTCAAAAAGATGTTCTACCCCTGCATCATAATAATAATAATGTAATTTACAATTTTGAATGTAGTTGCAGTGCCAACTATGTGGGTCAAACAACATTAAGATTGGATGGAAGAGTCCAACAACATGTAGCTACCAAAATTAGAAAGGGGACATACCAAACAACAGACGTAATTGCCAATACATACGGGTCTTCAATTACTGACCACTTTATAAAAAACTAGTCTTGTGCAGCAAGCTTTAGCATGAATTCTTTGACAATCTTGAGTCGCGCTCACTCATTATTTCAGTTAAAGATCTTGGAGACTTCACGTTCAGTTGAGAAGGCCTTCCCTGTGCAAGCAGAAGGAATGCCTCTTAGGTTTCAGCGTGATTAGTCTCTAGGATCTTCGAGTAATATAACATTGTATTTCAATTGCCTTCCCAAATTTTTTTCCCATACATAATGTAACGCAACGTTATCCGTACATAATTTCGATTCCCATTTGTGTCTTTCCTCTTTTTTTTTTATTCACTCAAATCCCTTGATACAGCTTTGATAAAGCGAGGGCGAAACCGGTCAATTGACGCCCCCATTTTTTCCCCCCTTTTTATTCTCTTCACCTCGTTAACTCTTAAACTTGATTTTATTTTAACGTTTTAATCATGAATTTTCGTCTTCCCTTCATGATTGCATTATATAAATTTTGTACCCCTCAAAGAATCATGATATATATATATATATATACATATATATATATATATATATATTCTTCTCTCTACTTTCTGACCTGCAATTATCAGAAATCAACTTTTTTTTTTTAAATCTAGGAAAGCTGTCTTAGGTAGCCAAGACACCCAATTGACTAAAAAAAAAAACAACCTGGATCATTTTTGACTTATCAATGGGTTCTGTAGATTCAGCAGAAGCAACTGAACTCATAGCTCTTTTATTTTGTACAATCTAACCAAGACTATAAATAGTAAAAACATAGGACTATATAGAGATGATTGTTTATCATAGTTGAAAATTCAAATGGCCCTAAATGTGAGAAAACTAAAAAAAAAAAACTTAACTAAGGAAATTCATTGAATAGACCTTAAAGTAAATAATGCATCTAACATAAAATCTGTCAATTGTTTCGATATACCTCTCAACCTCTCAAATAACTCCTATTTTTTTTATACACCAAGGACAATACCTACCCATTGTATATACACCCACTATCAAACCACCCAAAACATGTCATTAAACATATCCATAAATCTGTTGAAAAAAGACATAGCACCAATTCTTCTAAAATTGAAATATTCAACAAACATAAACCATTCTATTATGAATAAGGAAAGCGAACACTCAAATACCATCATTAATTACATTGAACCTAATTTTGCAAATACTCTAAATAAGAAAAATAGATCTAGAAAGGTCATTTGGTTAAATCCCTCCTTTAATATAATGGTCAAAATTCTTTCAGCTAATAAACACCCACTTCCCACCTAATCACACACTACACAAAATCTTTAATAAAAACCCAATTAGCTTATATACAGTTGTACTGATAAGTTAGAAAAAATACTTAAGAAACATAATAGGAAGATACTAAAATACAAATAACATTAACAATAATAATTGTAATTGCATCAACAAATCGAAATGCTCATTAATCAACAATTCCTACTAACAGAAGTAGTGTATAAAGATACAATTGCCCCCACATAAAGCCCAAACGGCAAAAATTACTATATTGGTTTGGCCGGCACCTCCTTTAAAGACAGATTTAGTGTACATAAATTCTCCCTTACAAACACAACCACCCTAACGAAACCTCACTAACCACCTACTAGTTCAAAATAACCTTACGTAAACCATTCCATGGGAAATCCTTAAACAATCTAGCATATGTAAATCTTTAAATTCTCAATTCCTCCCCCCCCTTGCCTAAACAAAAAACTCTTTATCTTCAATTTTAAAGATAGAGATAAATTACTAAGTAGAAAAAAATGAAACTACCATAAAATGTCGGCATTACAAATCCCACCTCCTCAGCAACTTTGCACCTTTCTGAAACATCCCTCATACAACTTTTATTAAATCTGCCAAATCATACACCCAGTACAACCATCTGTCACATACAACTAATTATTGTGACATCTACACACCTTAATACTCTTTCCCCATTCTTCCTATACCTTATCTTACACTTTCACCCTAACCCCCCGAAATCTAACAAAATAACCTATATCTCCAATATTACCAATTTAAATTCAACTTAACTTTTATCCACCATACAATTATTTAGTAATTTATGTTTTTTGTTCTTTTTAGTTAGATTTACCCACCCAACCTCAACATATCCCCCTCACACAATTTCACCAATTTGTTAGTAAATTGTTGTACATGTAACTATATAAGTTTGTGCCTGCATATGTGGGCACGTGTAGATATATTTATGTGTGCATAACTATACAATGTCTTATATACATATGTGTATATTTTAATATGTAGATATCCCCATATAACTGAGGGCATGGAATGGCATGTAATGTGTTCAACTCAAATATCTCAAACTAGAGTGGTAACTAAAGTGTTTAATTCCCATAAAACTACCCTAGACCCAAACCATATAATTAAACCTTCCTAGGATCATTATTCAAATCAACTACTAGCCATATAATCGTTTATACCCCACACTCCCTTTCTACTTGTAAAGAATATAACCTAATATCCTCCTTAATATTTTAAATTAATATTTTAAACCAATTAATTGACCTGTCCCATCTCTTTACCTATTTCACTTATCTCCTCCTTACCCTTATACCTTATACCATGGTTTATTTTATTTTTACTTTATTTTATGTTATATACTAATATCTATTGTACACCCTTACGCTTACCTTTAATTATTTACACATCTATCTGTACAGGTAGTCAACTACCCCCTTACTTACTAATGCTATTATAATTCTTTACATATATAGGTGTGTATATGTATGAATATGTACATATGTGTATGTATGCATTTGTGTGTGTAGGAAATACTATTACTAATGTGCTTACTTATCTTTTACTAACTTGTGTCTACTTTTTTGGTCACCACATTTATGCGTATTTATGCAAAAGTACTCATCGTTGACTGGGTTCAAAAACAGCCTACAGAAAATGGACTCTGATTTATGAAAGTATGAGAGGTTATGAAAAGGAAGGGTTGTAAAGAGATAGCTTCGAATTTGGGGGTATCAAAACCAAAGCAAAATATGATGAAAGTAAAAATAAAATAGATAAGCCCCATAATTTATTACATCATACTTGTTCACATTGAACCACTTATCACAATATTCTGTGGATCTATATTAAAAAACCTTGTTAAACTTTGTGATATATTTCCATTCTATGGAGGTCAGGCACGAACGAACACACCATAATTTTATTATACCATACCTGTTCACACTGAAACACTTATCACAATATTCTGTGGATCTATATTAAAAAACCTCGTTAAACTTTGTGATATATTTCCATTCTATGGAGGTCAGGTGCGAACGAACACCCCATAATTTTATTATACCATATTTCTTCAAACTGAAACATAATTATCAAAGTATACTTACGCAGATAGATATGAAAAGTCTTTATTAAAGTTTGCGCCTATTTCCATTCTATGGAGGCCAGGCGCGAACGCAGACCCCACAATTTTATTATACCATCCCTATTTAACTTAAAACATACTTATCAAAGTATTATTATGTACATCTATATCAAAAACACTTGTCAACGTTTTTTTTTAATTTTTAGATTTTTTATTTCCATACTTTGTGGACCAGGTACGTACGCAGACTCCACAATTTTAATGAATCATTATTATGCCAGATCAAACATACCCATTCCTGTGTCTCGATACATCTTCTATCATTATATGTGGTCAGTTTTCTATAATAGTCAATCATATAGGAGCCTATTCGTGACCAGACACACACACAGATGTTCAGCTTTATATTATAGATGTGTACATATATCTGTATATTGAATTAGTATTAAACCTAAGAATAAAATAAAACATATTTTCAAAAATGTGCCCCTTCCCGAAGATATGCGGCCCCTTGATTATTGAATATGCAACAGACAAAACTACTTTCCATACATTTAGAACAAAAATCGAATTCTACCCAATCTATACCATTTACGATTACTAAACTATCACCTTACATTCATTAACCCTTATCCTCGAGTGGCTTTCGGGCCTTGATAAGTAGTGACTAGAAGTAACAAAAAAGTAAAAATTTAGTAAAATAATCTGAAGTGGAATCAACAAAAAAAAAATCATTTTCTCACTCTACCCCTCGTTTTCCTTCTATTCTCCTCCTCTCTCTCTCTCTCTCTCCTTAGAATCTAAAGAATCACATTGTAGCCAAGCAGATACCATTTCAATAATGAAACATTAGCTGACATCAAATATTAAACAATATTAAAAATGAAACGGCATGAAAGAAAAGAAAAATAGAGAAAAGAGAAAAGAAAACTGAAACTGTACAAAAAAGAAAAAAGAAAAAAACAGAAAGAAAAGAGAAAAAAGAAAAAACAGAAATAATGTAAAAAAAGAACAGAAATAAAAAAGAAAAGAAAAGAAGAAAAAGAACATAAAAGGAAAAAAGAAAGAAAACGAAAAAGATGAAGAAGATATAAGAATAGAAATATGAATATTGAAATATCTTCAAATAATTCAAAATGTTATAAAAGAGAGATGGGTAGATGCAGGATCGTAAGTAGGAAAAAAGTTACATTGCTTAAACTCTCTCTCTCTCTCTCTCTCTCTCTCTCTCTCTCTCTCTCTCTCATTGACGTTGATAGAATGTAATCTTTAATCAACAGGAAAGCTTATTCTTATAACCATTTTTAAAAGAAACTGGCGAACAAGGTAGTACAGAAGCAAACCCAAACTGATTAGTAAAAATAGTGAAAAAGGATAAGAGTTGTTAGAGAAAATTTGGTGTTTGGCAGCTTGTTCTCAACCCAATTCAAATAGATAAATGCTCTGTCAGAGTCTGAAATTGTTTATAGTGTACTTATGTATTAGTTGAAGGCAGCTTTTTCATGGAGGCAACAAGATGCCCTGAAGATGCAGGTACCATCTACTTCTTTCCATGTCCATCATGGCTCTCCCTCTGGCACTTCTTTTTAAAGTTTGTGCCTTAATCTTTGCCCACTCCAATGGGAAATAATCTATACATATTCTATATTGTTCGAAACTTACTATTTTCCATATTATATTTTTGTATCTGCCTTTTAATAATTACTGATAATCAAAATCCAACTACAATAGAGATCCCAGAATAACACAAATCCCCACCAAGCGAGAAAGTTCTAATCTTAACCCAATTCAGCAGACAAGTATGTTTCAAAAACATCATGTAACAATATTAGTATATTATTAGTATATTATTAGTAAGTAAAGATCCTTTATATGTATAACAACTTGTGTTTACTAATGTTTTATAGCATAACACAGAACGGATGGCATATCAGGATGATAGTCTGTTGCGATTATATTCCCAGCAACACTAGATGGTGTGTTCTCTACAGCATCTTGTTTACACATCAATATTCTAAACATTGTTTAACTTTGTTAATTTAATTAACCCTAACAGGGTTATCCTTATCAGGTCACTAGCATGATTTAGCTTGACATTATATTCAATTTATATTCAATTTATATGTTACTAAAACTGTGATGATGTTTTTTTTTATCTTGCTTGTTACCATGCACACCTATTTTTTATTCATATTATTTGGAATCTTCAAATTACTGTTCTTATCTTGGGTGTCATTTTCTTCAGGTGTATCTTATCGAACTTGCGAATTTGGAGGCATGTCGTCCATTAAAAGTACAATTAGAAGAACATCGGAAAGCTGTAATACATGGAGAGATTGAAATGCTAAGTATGGTTGACCATATCTGGAGGGAAAAAAGAAAACAATCTACCATTATGGAATGAAGTAAAGATTATAGACAGTGGAGAGTAAGACAACTCAAAGAAGCAGCATTATATGCTGGACATCAATTACTAAACCTAGTATAGAATTTAACGTAATATAGGAACTGTTCATTATAAATAATAGATAATATAAGCAACAACAATAATATATATATATATATATATATATATATATATATATATATAATATACAGTATTATAAATAGTAATATACAGTGTGGAATGATAAATTTGTCACCCTAAAGAAAAAAAAACACTACAACTTTATTTTAAAACTTTTATTGAAAGATTGATTCTTTCAATTATTAATTATTATTGATTATGCAGTAGAGCTGACATCTATTGAATGTACCTGCCTCCAGCCTCAATCACTGCTTTGATATGGATTCAGAACTGGGAACATGTTTTTTTCACAATTAGGAGCTTGGCGAATACTCGGCAGATGGCGGCGATCAGGCTGGCTTTGATGTTGTGGGAGGTCATGTTGGTGATATATGACTAAACAAAGTAGTCCAGCAGGTTCAAGTCGCGGGAGGAGGGGAGGCCAGTGAAAGAAGCTACAAAGTCGTAGCACTCCTGGATCTCTTTGGATTTGTGGGCTGGCACCGAGTCCTGCTGCCACACCCAGGGTCTGCTAGTGGCTATCTAATTGCACCATGGATAACCACACTTTTCAACACATCTAGGTACAATTTGGTGTTGACTTTCAAGCCGATTCAAAGATGTAAGTTGACATGATGTGGCTCTTATTTGAAACGACACCGAAGACCATAACCATGGCCGTAAACTTTGTTTTCATCACCCTCGACACATCCCTGTTATTCGTGGCAATCCAGCAATGCATTTTGAGGGTGCTGCCAATGGTCCTGTTGTCATAACTTGGATTGGTAGAGAGCATGGGTTGTACAGCAGCACATCTCTGATCTCACTTGTTAAACATTGTATCACTTTCAGACATGATATAAGGCTTCTATCGCTGTTGGGATTTGTACACATCTGGCCAACTAGCAGATGGTCTGCAACAAAAAAAAAAAAAACGGTTTTCATTGAACGAAAATGGAATCATGTCGTTTTTTCTAGGGCGACAATTTTACTGTTCCACCCTTTATAGTATAATAATCAATAATAAATAGTGATATTTACAACTAAAAATAAAATAGGTTTAAAGCTCTCAAAATTTGTATGAGAACTGTCAGTGACACAGTGGTTAGAGTACTTGAAAAAAATCAACAGTAAAAGTGATATTCTCCTGAGGGTTGAAGGTTCAATTCTTAGTGTAGGCAACCGAAAAATACAATTGCAAATTACTTAGGACCTCTATCCAGTCATGGCTGACGGAACAAGAGCATACTACCCCCATAAAGTAATTAAAGGGTTCTGTTCGAAATTCCGTCCAAATTCCCAAGTTCAACAGAAACATTCTCGAATTTGCAAGATACACCTGAAAAAAGTTTGGAGATTACATCAACCAAAACATTGTGAAAATCACACTCAAGATGAGAACAGTAGTCCGATGAATCCAAATAATACGAATAACCAATCCTCATCTCAAAAATTCAGAAATGTAATATTTTAGATGGTGGGAGAAAATGACAATGAAATAAATAGAGAACAAATGATGAGAGAATTGATGAGATAAATGGTGAGATAAATGGAATGATGTAAACAATTAAAAGATTTTTTGATTTATGTTGACAAAGTCAAAACAGTTCAGAATGTATTGTGATGTCATAATAAACATCTCTTTCTTTGCCCATCTGTCTTTCCCTATTGATTAAGTTATGTTTATATGTATACACTTGATTGACTTCTAAACTAATTAGCCAATCATTATGAATTTTGGAACACAGCTGCTAGGCATAAAGGGTTATATCAAGTTTAATTTTAAACGAAGGGTCTATAAATGGGTTTGGGGCCCTTTGTGGACAGCAAAAAGTGGATATCAATTAATATTTCAATAATTTAAGGATTTCTAGGGGATGTAATCCAAATATTTTTTATTTTTTTATTTTTTATTTACATAGGCGTCACCACTTATCAAGGCCTAGAGGCCACTCAAGAATAAGGGTTAAAGAGTGTACAGTAGTCAAAAGGACAATATAGTAATCGATAGTAATGGAAGTTCGGTAAATTTGTTAACTTAAGTGTAACGGCTCATCAGAAACTTGTTCATATTTCATATTGTTTCTCCCCATGCAACACATGTCCTCAACCCTTACTGGCAAGGTTTAACTTCCATACATTATCACACTGCATAAATGCCTTTGGTCGACAGTGGAAAGTTTTTGCTGGCTTGGAATGACCTTACTCCTTTCCTTACAATCACACTAACACCAGCTCCTTCCTATGCTCCAATGGTATCACCAAGATAATAAAACTTCTAAACAACCTAAATTTTTTTTTTTACAAAGGAATCACCACTTATTAAGGCACAGAGGCTACTCGAGGATAGGGTTAAAGAGTGTACAGTGGTCAAAAGAACACTATCGTAGTAATTGTTAGAAGTGTAAATTTGGTAAATTGGATTACTTAAGGGGAATGACTAATCAAGAACTTGTTTACATTGGACTTGAAGACAACCATATTGTAGTCAGCTGGAAAGCAGGAAAACGGAAGACAATTTCACAGGCGTGCAGTTCTAAGAAAGAAGCTTTGATCATGGAATCTACGTTTAGGTTTAGGCACAGATAAAGAGTGGTGGATTATTGATAGTGTTTTCAGCTAGACGAGCGTTTCTTGTGAAAGTTTAGCAAAGGGGGGGCATAGATTGAAGCTCAGTCGAACACATAAAAAAAAAAAAACTCGAATAAACCTAGAACCCCATCCTCCAACGTAGACCCCTACTATCATGTCTCCTTCTCCAACATCAGGGGTCTACGTTCCAACCTTCCAGAGGTTGAAACCCAATTACAGGAGACGACACCGGACATAAAACGAAACTGGAATAGGGCTGACCACTTCCTTAGATGAGTTCATAATTAACGGATACTCTAACTTTATATCTAAATCTGACCCCCAAGATCGCCATAGGCATGGAATATGTGCCTAAATTAAAGATGGCTTCCCATGTGGCAGAGATATCTCTAGAGAAGATCCTAATTTACCTTATATGTGCTTCCGGGTTGCACTTGCTTACACGACTGCATTTATATTTGCCCTCTATTGGCCCCACAACAGCAGAGTTACTATCTATAAGAGCATATCTGAGAAAATAGACCATATCCTGTCTGCACATCCCTCGGCTAACATCCACATCTGTGGTGACTTCAACGTCCATAACGTGGAATGGCTGACCCACTCAAATAAGACGGACGATGAGGTTCTGTCATGATTTTGCCATTGCTTATGAGCTCACTCAGATTGTTCGCGAGCCCACCCGTGTGCCCGATACTACAGGTCAATATGCAAGCCTCCTAGACCTTTTTCTCTCAACTTCCCCTGAGCTATGTTCATATTCCGTTCTTTCTCCTCGAGGGTCCTCTGACCACTCCGTCGTATCAGTTAAGATAAAAATGAAATGTAATAAGTCCCCAGACGTACCCTTCCACCGTACTGTATACCGATACTCCATGGCTGACTGGGATATCCTCCGTACATTTATATCTGATTTACCTCTGCATTCCATGTTTAAAAAGGATGTGTCCTCTATAGTATCAGACCTGACTGAATGGTTAATTGTAGGCATAGACCAATTCATACCATCTAAAAAATTCCAATAAAAACCTAACAGCCAGCCAGCCATGGTTCTCCCTAGAATGTGCTGCTGCCATCGCGCACAGAAATCACTTTTTCCATAGCTACCAACGTAATAGATGTACTGAGACTAAAGCTGCTTTCAAGACTGCCAGCAACCACTGTAAAAGAGTAATAAAAAATGCAAGAGAGCTATATGCACAGTCTGTTAAATCCAAAGTAGCTGATTATCGGCTTGGTTCCCACCAGTTTTGGCAAATAACAAATAGGATCCTGAACAGAAGTGTGCGTTCTATCCCAACCATTATCAACGGACCAGAGGTCATCTTGTCAGCATCAGACAAGGCCACACTATTTGCCAAGAACTTTGAAGCTAATTCTACCCTATGCAACGAAGGCCATCAACTCCCCATATTTCCTCCTATAACACAGAACACGCTAGGTAACATACAAATATCTGTGCATGAGGTCGCCAAGCTAATCAAGCTACTGGCCCTGACGGCATCCCAATTATAGTGTTAAAAAAGCTTCAACCAGAACTTGCTCCCATACTTACGAAACTGTTTAAGCATTGCCTTAAGGATAAGTGCTTTCCAACACCCTGGAAAACCTCATCAGTATGCCCTGTATTTAAGAACTCAGGTGATAAGCCATCTCCCTCTCAGTACAGACCAATAAGTCTCCTGTGTGGCATGAGTAAGTTGCTGGAATCCATATCAAATAGAGAAATAGTCAACCACCTCAGCAGAAATAACCTTCTTAGTGATATGCAATATGGTTTCCATTCTGCAAGATCTACCGTAGATGTGCTAACGGTTATATCTCATAGGATTAGTGAATCTCTTGACAAAGTCTTCCTTTCTAGGGCAATTGCTCTTGACATATCAAAGACCTTCGACAAGGTATGGCATAAAGGCTTACTTCACAAGATGTCCAGCTACGGTATAACTGGAAATGTTTTCTCTATCATTAAATCATTTCTCTCTGATAGGCTCATAAGAGTAGTGGTTGATGGATAAAAATCAGAGGCCTGCAGTATTAATGCTGGAGTCCTGGGCCCAACACTCTTCCTGATCTACATCAATGATCTCCCTAAACACATACTTAAATCATTCGTTGACATCTATACTGATGACACGACCATCTATGGCAACACATCAAAGGCTGTAAATGACAAAGCTCTCTCTGATTCTCTCTACTCTGATCTCGAACGAGTGGTTCAGTGGGGGAAGACGTGGTTGGTTACCTTTAATGCATCTAAAACCAAACTCCTATCTTTACATCATCAACGCTCTGATCCCCATCTGGCATCAATTGAAATGGATGGCTCTCGTCTAGGAGAAGCCCCATGTTTTGACAAGCTGCTGGGCTTGACCTTCACTACTGATCTGAAATGGAACATGTACATCAAGTCTGTTGCCAAGGTCGCTGGAAAGATGGTGGGATCCTTCTCCTGCTCCAGAAGATATCACACTACTGATGCAATTCTCTATCTATATAAAAGCCAAGTACGTCCAAGGATGGAATACTGCTGCCATATCTGGGCAGGAGCTGCTAAAAACAGCCTATCCTGCCTTGACAGAGTACAAAATAGACTTTGTGGCTTAGTGGAGGATGCCCTTTTCTCTTCCCTGCAACCTCTCTCCCACAGAAGAGACGTTGCAAACCTCTCTTTGTTTTATCGTTATTTCCATGGCAGGTGCTCGTCTGAACTCCAATCTTTGGTACCCCCTCGCCAATCTTTTACGAAAAACACCCGTCTAGCTGAATCCACTGTCAAAAACTTTCCTTATTCTTTATCTATGCCTAAATCAAAATGTAGATTATCTCGCAAATTTATAAAACCATACAAGGAATACTTATAAAATTATATGATGTGTCATCAAAAAAGTATGTGATGCGTAATTAACAATGCGTACTTATAAAAAAATACAAAGCATATGTATGAAATTATATGTGTTATACTTATGAAATTGTTTTATGCATATTATACAATTATATTATGCATACTTATACAATTATATGATGCATACTTATACCATTATATGATGCCTACTTGTAAAATTATATGATGAACACTTATACAATTGTATGAGTCATACTTATAACATTACATGATGAATACATATAAAATTATATGATGGATACATATACAATTATTTGATTCATGCATATAAAATTGTATAATTGATACATATACAATTATGAGTCATTCTTATAAAATTATATGATGCATACATATAAAATTATATGAGTCATACATATAAAATTATATGATGGATACTTATAAAATTATATGATGGATACTTATAAATTTATATGGTGGATACTTATAAAATTATATGATGGATACTTATAAAATTATATGATGCATCCTTATAAAATTGTATGATTGATATTAATAAAATTAAATGATGCGTACTTATAAAATTATATAATGCATACATATAAAATTATATGATGGATATTTATAAAATTATATGATGCATACATATAAAATTATATGATGCATACATATTAAATTATATGATGGATACTTATAAAATTATATGATGGATACATATAAAATTATATGATGGATACATATAAAATAAGATGATGAATACATATAAAATTATATGATGGATACATGTGAAATTTAATGATGCATACATATAAAATTAAACGATGCATTCATATGAATATGCATACATATGAAATTATATGATGGATACTTATAAAATTATATGATGGATATATATAAAATTATTTGATGGATACTTATAAAATTATATGATGCATACATAAAAAATTAAATGATGAATACATATTAAATTATTTGATGGATACATATACAATTATATGATGGATACTTATAAGATTATATGATGGATACATATGAAATTATATGATGGATACTTATAAAATTATATGATACATACTTATAAAATAATATGATGGATACTCAAAGAATTATATGATGCATACATAGAAAATTATATGATGGATACTTATAGAATATATGATGGTACATTATAAAATTATATGATGTATACATATAAAATTATATGATGTATACATATAAAATTATATGATGTATACATACAAAATAATGTGATGCATACATAGAAAATTGTATGATGGATACTTATAAAATTATATGATGGATACATATAAAATTATATGATGGATACTTATTAGATTATATGATGGATACTGATAAGATTATATGAGGCAAACTTATAAAATTATCTGATGGACACTTATAAAATTATATGATGGATACATACAAATTATATGATTGATACTTATAAAATGATATGATAGATACTTATAAAATGATATGATGGATACTTATAAAATTATACGATGGATACTTATAAAATTATATGATGGATACATATAAAATTATATGATGGATACATATAAAATTATGTGATGGATACTTATAAAATTATATGATGGATACTTATAAAATTATACGATACATACATATAAAGTTATATGATGGATACTTATAAAATTATATGATGGATACATATAAAATCATATGATGGATTCTTATAAAATTATATGATTTATGCTAATAAAATTATATTATACATACTTATAAAATGATATGATGCATACATATAAAATCACATGATTGATAAATATAAGATTATATGATGGATACTTATAAAATCATACTATAAATACATATAGAATCATACGATGGATACTTATAAAATCATATTATGCGTACTAATAAAATTATATGCTGCATACATATTAAATGATGACTACATATAAAATTATATGATAGATACATATAAAATTCTAGGATAAATACTTATAAAATTATATTATCGATATATATATATATATATAAAATTATATAATGGAGACTTATAAAATTATGATGCATACATATAAAATTAAATGATGAATACATATAAAATTATATGATTGATACATATACAATTATATGATGGATACTTATAAAATTGTATGATACATACTTATAAAATTATATGATGGATACTTATAGAATTATATGATGCATAAATAGAAAATTATATGATCCATACATATAAAATTATATGATGCATACATATAAAATTGTATGAGTCATACTTATAAAACTGTATAATGCATACATATAAAATTATATTATGCATACATATAAAATTATATAATGCATACATATGAAATTGTATGAGTCATACTTATAAAATTAAATGATGCATTCATATAAAATTATATGATGCATACACATAAAATTATATGATGCATGCATATGAAATTATATGATGCATACATATAAAATAAAATGATGCATACATATAAAATTATATGATTCATACTTATAAAATTATATGAGTCATAATTATGAAATTATATGAGTCATAATTTTCAAATTGTATGAGTCATAATTATAAAATTGTCTGAGTCATACTTATGACATTATATGATGCATACTTATAAAATTACATGATGAATACTTATAAAATTATATGATAGATACATATAAAATTATATGATGCATACATATAAATTATATGATGGATACATATAAAATTATATGATGAATACTTATAAAATTATATGATGGATACATATAAAATAATATGATGGATACTTATAAAATTATATGATGGATGCATATAAAATTATATGATGGATACTTATAAAATTATATGATTGATACTTTTAAAATTATATGATGCATACATATAAAATTAAATCATGAATACATATAACATTAAATGATGGATATATATAAAATTATATGATAGATACTTATAAAATTATATAGTGCATACTTATAAAATTAAATGATGCATACTTATAAAATTATATGATGGATACTTAAAAATTATATGATGGATACTTATAAAATTATATGATGCATACATATAAAATTATATGATGGCTACTTATAAAATTATATGATTGATACTTATAAAATTATATGATGCATACATATAAATTATATGATGCATACGTAGAAAAGTATATGATGGATACTTATAAAATTATATGATGGATACATATAAAATTATATGATTGATACTTATAAAATTATATGATGGATAAATACAAAATTATATAATGAATACATATAAAATTGTATGATTAATACATATAAAATTATATGATGGATACTTATAAAATCATATGATCGATACTTATAAAATTATATATAAAATTATATGATTGATACTTATAAAATTATATGATGCATACATATAAATTATATGATGCATACGTAGAAAAGTATATGATGGATACTTATAAAATTATATGATGGATACATATAAAATTATATGATTGATACTTATAAAATTATATGATGGATAAATACAAAATTATATAATGAATACATATAAAATTGTATGATTAATACATATAAAATTATATGATGGATACTTATAAAATCATATGATCGATACTTATAAAATTATATGATGGATACTTATAAAATTATATGATGCATACATATAAAATCAAATGATGAATACATATAAAATTATATGATGCATACTTATAAAATTTTATGATGGATACATATAAAATTATATGATGCATTCTTATTAAATTATATGATGCATACCTATAAAACCAAATGATGAATACATATAAAATTATATGATGGATACATATAAAATTATATGTTGGATACTTATAAAATTATATGATGAATACTTATAAAATCATATGATTGATACTTATAAAATTATACGATGAATACATATAAAATTATATGGTTGATACTTATAAAATTATATGATGAATACATATAAAATTATATGATGCATACATATAAAATTATATGATGAATACATATAAAATTATATGATGGATACTTATAAAATTATATGATGCATACATATAAAATTATATCATTAATACATATAAAATTAAATGATGCATGCTTATACAATTTTATGATTAATACATATCAAATTAAATGATGCATACTTATAAAATTATATGATGGATACTTATAAAATTATATAATGCATACTTATAATATTATGTGATGAATACATATAAAACTATATGATGGATACATATAAAATTATATGATGCATACTTATAAAATTATATGATGCATATTTATAGAATTTTATGATTCATACATATAAAATTAAATGATGCATACGTATAAACTAATATGATGGATACTTATGAAATTATATGATGGATACTTATAAAATCATATGATTGATACATATAAAATTAAATGATGGATACATATAAAATTATATGACGCATACATATATAATTAAATGCTGCATACATATAAAATTATATGATGCATACATATAATATTATATGATCGATACATATAAAATTATGTGATAAATACTTATAAAATTATATGATTGATACTTATGAAATTATATGCTGGATACATATAAAATTATATGATGGATACTTATGAAATTATACGATGCATACATAAAAAATGAAATGATGAATACATATGAAATTATAGGATGGATACATATCAAATTTTATGATGGATACTTATAAAACAATATGATGGATACATATAACATTATATGATGGATACTTATGAAATTATATGATGCCTATATATAAAATTATATGATGGATACTTATAAAATTATATCATGAATACATATAAAATTATATGATGAATACATATAAAATTATATAATGTATACTTATAAAATTATATGATGGATACTTTTCAAATTATATGATCGATACATATAAAATTATATGATGGATACTTATAAAATTTTATGATTGATACATATCAAAGTATATGATGCATACATATATAATTATATGATGTATACATATAAAATTATATGATGGATACATATCAGATTAAATGATGGAAATTTACAAAATTATATGATGGACACTCATAAAATTATATTATGGATACATATAAAATTATATGATGGATACTTATAAAATTATATGATGCATACTTATAAAATTATATAGTGCATACATATAAAATTAAATGATGAAAACATATAAACTTATATGATGGATATTTATAAAATTATATGATGGATACTTATAAAATTATATGATGGATACTTATAAAATTATATGATGGATACTTATAAAATTATATGATGGATATATATGAAATTATATGATGGATACTTATAAAATTATATGATGCATACTTATAAAATCATATGATAGATATATATAAAATTATATGATGGATACTTATAATATTATATGATACATACTTATAAAATTATATGATGGATACTCATAGAATTATACGATGCATACATATAAAATTATATGATGCATACTGATAAAATTATATGATGCATACTTATAAAATTATATGATGCATACATATAAAATGAAATGATGCATACTTATAAAATTATATGATGGATACATATAAAATTATATGATGGATACATATAAAATTATATGATGCATACATATGAAATAATGTGATGCATACATATAAAATTATATGATGGATACTTATAAAATTATATGATGGGTACTTATAAAATTTTATGATGTATACATATAAAAATTATATTATAGATACTTTTAAAATTATATCATGGATACTTATAAAATTGTATGATGGATACTTATAAAATTATATGATGGATACATATAAAATTATATGATGCATACTTATAAAATTATACGATGGATACTTATAAAATTATATGAGTGATACTTATGAAATTATATGAGTGATACTTATAAAATTATATGATGCATACATATAAAATGATATGATGGATACTTATAGAATTATATGATGGATACTTATAAAATTATATGATGGATACATATAAAATTATATGATGGATACATATAAAATTTTATGATGCATACATATAAAATTGTATGAGTCATACTTATAAAATTGTATGATGCGTACATATAAAATTGTATGATGCATACACATAAAATTATATGATGCATACATATAAAATTAAATGATGCATGCATATAAAATTAAATGATGCATACTTATAAAATTATATGTTGCAGACATATAAAATTATATGATGCATACACATAAAATTATATGATGCATACGTATAAAATGATATGATGCATACATATAAAATTATATGATGCATACATATAAATTAAATGATGCATACATATAAAATTAAATGATGCATACATATAAACTTAAATGAAGCATACATATAAAATTAAATGAAGCATACATATAAAATTAAATGAAGCATACATATAAAATTAAATGAAGCATACATATAAAATTAAATGATGCATACATATAAAATTATATGATGCATACATATAAAATTAAATGATGCATTCATATAAAATTAAATGAAGCATACATATAACATTAAATGATGCATAAATAAAAAGTTATGATTGATACATATAAAAGTATATTATGCATACATATATAATTATATGATGTATACATATAAAATTATATGATGGATACATATAAGATTAAATGATGGATACTTACAATATTATATGATGGATACTCATAAAATTATATTATGGATACATATAAAATTATATGATGGATACTTATAAAATTATATGATGCATACTTATAAAATTATATGATGTATACATATAATATTAAATGCTGAATACATATAAACTTATATGATGGATATTTATAAAATTATAGGATGGATACTTATAAAATTATATGATGGATATGTATGAAATTATATGATGGATACTTATAAGATTATATGATGCATACATATAAAATTAAATGATGAATACATATAAAATCATATGATGGATACATATAAAATTATATGATGGATACTTGTAAAATTATATGATACATACTTATAAAATTATATGATGGATACTCATAGAATTATATGATGCATACATATAAAATTATATAATGGATATATATAAAATTAAATGATGAATACTTATCAAATTATATGATGGATACATATAAAATTATATGATGCATACATATGAAATAATGTGATGCATACATATAAAATTATATGATGGATACTTATAAAATTATATGATGGGTACTTATAAAATTTTATGATGCATACATATAAAAATTATATTATAGATACTTTTAAAATTATATGATGGATACTTATAAAATTGTATGATGGATACTTATAAAATTGTATGATGGATACTTATAAAATTATATGATGGATAATTATAAAATCATATGATGCATACATATAAAATGATACGATGGATACTTATAAAATTATACGATGGATACTTATAAAATTTTATGAGTGATACTTATAAAATTATATAAGTGATACTTATAAAATGATATGATGCATACATATAAAATGATATGATGGATACTTATAGAATTATATGATGGATACTTATAAAATTATATGAGTGATACTTATAAAATTATATGATGGATACTTATAAAATAATATGATGGATACATATAAAATTATAAGTTGCATACATATAAAATTACATGATTAATACTTATAAAATTATATGACGGATACATATAAAATTATATGATGGATACTTATAAAATTTTATGATGCATACATATAAAATTGTATGAGTCATACTTATAAAATTGTATGATGCATACATATAAAATTGTATGATGCATACATATAAAATTATATGATGCATACATATAGAATTGTATGACTCATACTTATAAAATTATATGATGCATACACATAAAAATATATGATGCATACACATAAAATTATATGATGCATACATATAAAATTAAATGATGCATGCATATAAAATTATATGATGCATACATATAAAATTAAATGATGCATACATATAAAATCAAATGATGCATACTTATAAAACTATATTGTGCAGACATATAAAATTATATGATGCATACATATAGAATTAAATGATATATACTCATAAAATTATATGATGCATACATATAAAATTATATGATGCATACATAAACAATTATATGATTCAGACATATAAAATTATATGATGCATACATATAAAATTGTATGAGTCTTACTTATAAAATTATATGATGTATACATATAAAATTATATGATGCATACTTATAAAATTATATGATGCATACTTATAAAATTATATGAGTCATAATGATAAAATTTTATAAGTCATAAGTATCAAATTTTATGAGTCAAAATTATAAAATTGTCAGTGTCATACTTGTAAAATTATATGATGCATACTTATTAAATTATATTATGCATACCTATAAAATTATATGATGCATTCATATAAAATTGTATTAGTCATATCTATAAAATGGTATGATGCATACATATAAAATTATATGATGCTTACATATAAGTTATATGATGCATACATATAAAAGTGTATGAGTCATACTTATAAAATTATATTATGCATACATATAAAATTATATAATGCATATATATAAAATTAAATTGTGCATACATATAAAATTATATGATGCATTCATATAAAATTGCATGAGTCATATCTATAAAATTGTATGATGCATACATATAAAATTATATGATGTTTACATACAAAATTATTTGATGCATACATATAAAATTAATCGATGCGTACATATAAAATTTATGATGCACACTTATAAAATTGTATTATGCATACATATAAAATTATATGATGCATACGTATAAAATTTTAGTAGTCATACTTATAAAATTATATGATGCATACATATAAAATTGTATGAGTCATACTTATAAAATTATATGATGCATTCATATAAAATCGTATCAGTCATATTTATAAAATTATATGATACATACATATAAAATTATATGATGCATATATATAAAATTATATGATGCATACATATAAAATTGTATGAGTTATATTTATAAAATTATATGATGCATACTTATAAAATTATATGATGCGTACATATAAAATTTTATGGGTCATACTTATAAAATTATATGATGCATACGTATAAAATTGTATGAGTCATACTTATAAAATTATATGATGCATATGTATAAAATTGTACGATGCATACGTATTAAACCATAAGTGAATATTTATAAAATTGTATGATGCATATTTATAAAATTATACGGGGAATACTTACAAAGCATACTTATCACATTTTATGATGCATACTTATAAAATTATAAAATGCATACTTATAGAATTATGTGATGTAGTCTCATAAAATTATACGATTTTTACTTATAAAATTATTAGATGCATACTTATAAAATTATACTATGCATCCTTTCAAAATGTTAGACTGTGTACCTATAAAATTATACAATATGTACTTATAAAATTATAATTAAATTTTACAATGTATTCTTGTAAAATAACACATTAAGGTATAAATTATGCATAAATATGTAACACTGCTGCAAACGATGGGAGACAGTGCTGAAAGCATAGAAATGAAATTCAACAACTTGTAAAGTAGACTTGTTTGCCAGGGAATAAAATGAAGGAAAATGAGAACATTTCAGTGGTATAAATAAAAACGCCATTTGAAATGTTTGTACTTACAATAAATGCAGCAATTTCATTAGCTAATTAGCACTGTTCATTACTTAATTGAAATTGTAGTGTATATCTGAAATTCTATTCTGCTACTGCAGGTTGGGTAAAATATGAAATCGATCAGAATTTCTTCTTTTGTATGTCAAGAATACAGATTGAATAATTCTGTAAATCACTGACTTGTCAGAATCAACTATGAAATTTTCAGATAACATGTTCTTTATGTCTAACTTCCAGAATGTGACTGCATTAAATTAGAGTAGTAAATTAAAGCTTTATCTAAAAGGATATTGAACCTTTTAAATGTGAAAGGTCTGCTTTTCTTGAGATATGAATTTCTATGTCACTAAATGCTATGAAATCTTTTTATAAGTTTTGATATTTTATATATCGTCTTCAAATATATATAAAATAAAAGCAATCATTGAAGTCTTTTATGGTATAATAATTATATAATAATTGCCATATCATAATTGGTGGATACACGATAAGAGATAAACTACATCAATATAAATTTACCTTCCATTCAAAAAAAGGGTCGATATCTTAAGACATGCAACAACTCACTAAAGTGAAACTTTATTCAAAACAGATGCCCTTACACAAAATACCCGTAGTGGCAGAGTTGAATCCAACATTCACACAAGCAAACACAGCCATAAAGTTCCACCGTAGCAAGGTGTTAATCAGTCCATTTCAGTTGATGATGGCATGTGAAGGCACTTTGAACAAATTACTGGTCACAGAGTTTTGCTAACCAGGGAAGATGGTATCATGAGAAAATTACATCCTTTCTATAAAGTTGGAGATAATGATGATAGCAAGATGGGGTAACATATACTATCACCAACAAAGGAAAATGTAATGTTAGAAAGTAATAAATTTTTAATATAACAAATGATATATTTTTAATATAACAAAATAATATATTTTAATATAACAAAGTAATATATTTTTAATATAACAAAGTAATACATTTTAATATGACAAAGTGATATATTTTTAATATAACAAAGTAATGAATTTTTAATATAACAAATGATACATTTTAATATAACAAAGTAATATATTTTAATATAACAAATGATATATTTTATATATAACAAAGTAATATATATTTTATATTATATTATATATATTTTTAATATAACAAAGTAATATATTTTAATATAACAAAGTAATATATTTTAATATAACAAATGATATATTTTTAATATAAAAAAGTAATGAATTTTTAATATAACAAATGATATATTTTTAATATAACAAAGTAATATATTTTAATATAACAAATGATATATTTATTATAACAAAGTAATATATTTTTAATATAACAAATGATATAATTTAATAGAACAAACGATATAGTTTTAATATAACAAAGTAATATATTTTAATATAACAAAGTGATATACTTTAATATAACAAATAATATATTTTAATATAAAAAGTAATATATTTTTAATATAACAAAGTAATATATTTTTAATATAAAAAGTAATATATTTTAAATATAACAAAGTAATATATTTGAATATAACAAAGTGATATACTTTAATATAACAAATGATATAATTAAATATAAAAAAGTAATATATTTTTAATATAGCAAAGTAATATATTTCAATATGAAAAAGTAATATATTTTTAATATAAAAATGTAATATATTTTTAATATCACAAAGTAATATATTTTAATATAACAAAGTGATACAATTTAATATAACAAATGAAATATTTTTAATGTAACAAGGTAATAGATTTTTAATATAAAAATGATATATTTTAATATGACAAAGTAATATATTCTAATATAACAAAAGATATATTTTTAATATAACAAACTAATAAATTTTTATATAACAAATGATATATGTTAATATTACAAATGATATATGTTAATATAACAAATGATATATTTTAAATATAACAAATGATATATGTTTAATATAACAAAGTAATAAATTTTTAATATAAAATGCTATATTTTGATATAACAAAGTGATATAGTTTTAATATAGCAAAGTAATATATTTTAATATAACAAATGATATATTTTAATATGACAAAGTAATATATTTTAATATAACAAATGATATATTTTTGATATAAAAAAGTAATATATTTTAATATAACAAGTGATATATTTTTAATATAATAAACTAATAAATTTTTATATAGCAAATGATATATTTTTAATATAACAAAGTAATAAATTTTTAGTATGAAAAATGATATATTTTAATATAACAAAGTAATATATTTTAAATATAACAAATGATACATTTCAATATAACAAAGTAATATATTTTTGATAAAACAAAGAAATATATTTTTAATATAACAAAGTGGTATATTATAACATAAAAAAGTAATATATTTTTAATATAACAAAGTAATATATTTTGAATATAACAAAGTAATATATTTTGAATATAACAAAGAAATATATTTTTAATATAACAAAGTAATTTATTATTTATATAACAAAGTGATATAGTTTAATATAACAATGTAATATATTTTAAATATACCAAATGATATATTTTAATATAACAAATTATATATTTTAATATAACAAAGTAATATATTTTAAATATAAAAATTTATAAAATTTTTAATATAACAAATGATATATTTTTAATATAACAAAGTAATATATTTTTAATATAACACATGATATATTTTAATATAACAAAGGATATATATTTTAATAAAACAAAGTAATATATTTTTAATACAACAAAGTAATATATTTTTAATATAACAAAGTAATATATTTTTAACATAACAAAGTAATATATTTTTAATATAACAAAGTGATATATTGTAATATAACATATGATATATTTTAATATAACGAAGTAAAATATTTTTAATATAACAAAGTTATATATTTTCAATATAAAAAATTAATATATGTTTAATATAACAAATGATATACTTTTAATATAACAAGGTGATATATTTTTTATATAACAAGTGATATATATTTAATATAACAAAGTGATATATCTTAATATAACAAATGACATATTTTAATATAATAAAGTAATATATTTTAATATAACAAATTAATTTATTTTTAATATAAATAAATAAGATATATTTTTAATATAACAAAGTAATATATTTTTAATATAACAAAGTGATACATTTTTAATGTAACAAAAGTGATATATTTTTAATATAACAAATGATATATTTTTAATATAACAAATGATATATTTTAATATAACAAAGTGATATATTTTTAATAGACCAAAGTAATATAGTTTATACGTAACAAAGTGAAATATTTTCAATATAACAAAGTAATGTGTTTTTTATATAACAAAGTAATTTTTTAATATAACAATTAATATATTTTAACGTAACAAAGTGATATATTTTTAATATAACAAAGTGATATATATTAATATAACAAAGTAATATATTTTTCATATAACAAATAATATATTTTTAATATAATAAAGTGATATATTTTTAATATAACAAAGTAATATATTTTAATACCACAAAATGATATATTTTAATATAACAAAATAATACATTTTAATATAACAAAGTAATATATTTTGATATAACAAAATAATATATTTTTAATATAACAAAGTGATATATTTTTAATATAATAAAGTGATGTATTTTAATATAACAAAGTAATATATGTTTAATATAACAAAGTGATATAATTTAATATAAAAAATGATATATTTTTTATAACAAAGTAATAAATTTTTAATTTAAAAAGTAATATATTTTAATATATCAAAGTGATATATTTTAAATATAACAATGTGATATAAATATTTAATATAAAAAAGGTATATATTTTTAATATAACAAAGTAATAAATGTTTTATATAACGAAATAATATATTTTTAATATAAAAGAGTGACATACTTTAAGTATGACAAAGTGATATATTTTTAATATGACAGTAATATATTTTTAATATGACAGTAATATATTTTTAATATAACAAAGTGATATATTTTTAATATAATAAACTGATATATTTTTAATATAACAAAGTCATATATTTTTAATATAACAAAATAATATATTTTACACATAACAACGTGATATATCTTTAATATAACAAACTCATATATTTTTAATATAACAAACTGATATATTTTTAATATAACAAACTTATATATTTTTAATAAACCAAATGATATATTTTTGTATAACAAAGTAGTATTTTTAATATAACAAAGTAATATTTTAATACAACAAATGATATATTTTTGATATGAGTATGTTATATATTTTTAATATAAGAAAGTAATATATTTTTAATATAACAAAGTTATATATTTTTAAAATAACAAAGTGATATATTTTTAATATAACAAATGATATATTTTTAATATAACAAAGTGATATATTTTAATATAACAAGTTATATATTTTAATATAACAAGTTATATTTTTAATATAACAAAGAATACATGTTTAATATAACTAATAATATATTTTTATATAACAAATCATATATTTTTAATATAACAAAGTAATATATTTTTAATATAACAAAGTTATATTTTTAATATAACAAAGGATATATATTTTATAACAATGTAATAAATTTTTAATATAAAAAGTAATATATTTTAATATATCAAAGTGATATATTTTTAATATAACAATGTTATATAAATATTTAATATAAAAAAGTGATATATTTTTAGAATAACAAAGTAATACATTTTTAATATAACAAAGTGATATATATTTAATATAAAAAAATTATATATTTTTAATATAACAAAGTAATATTTTTTTAATATGTCCTATTTTATATTTTTTTTATATGTCCTATTTCAAATTTTTTTAGTAATATTTTTTAATATACCAAAGTGATATATTTTTAATATAGCAAATGATATATTTTTAATATAACAAAGTAATATATTTTTAATATAACAAAGTGACCAGCACAAATAATACCGATTAATACTGATAAAAATAAAACATGTCTCTCCAATAATCTATTTGCTAACAAAATTAATTCAAATCTGACATAAGAATATAGTGATATCAACACATAATTCACAGTATGAATTAGAATTGATCATCAATTCATTGGTGATGTCTCATCTCGTTCCCTCATTTTAAAATTATGTAAAAAAAAATTGGACTCTTTATGTTTGTTGTAAATAAACAGAAAACATGAGAGCATTGTTGAAATAGCAAGGATATATAAAAATTAAAAACTAACTAAATAAATAAAATCTGCCTGAAAAAGTGTGACAAAATCTAAAATAGGACATTATACAATTACTACTTTTGCTGTTGGCTTAGACAGGAGAGCTGGAGAAATGTACTTTATTAGAAGTCATTTCATCGTTTTATCACTAAAAGAGTTCAGTGTTCATAAATACCGAGATTCGTTACAATCACAACATTATTAAAAAAAAAAAGGGCTGTAATTTTATTTTAATTGATAAGTTTTATGCATAATTATTACAACAAACAAATAGTTTTTGTTGTGCGTTTTTATTCTATTAATATAAAAGGTACTTGTGCATTTAATGAACCAGACGTAACTCAGCATTTGCTCGGCTTTGTCCGGTGTATGATGTCAACAGCTCGGGTTTTGCTGCTGTCTGACAAAACATGGTCATCAGCCAATCAAAACGCTGCGCGCTTAGTTTTAACTCGATGCGTGTGTGCATGTGTCGAGCTGCAGACGAGAATTTCAAAATGGGCGTTCGAGATAGTGGTGATTAGGAATCTCCAGCGCGAATGTGGGTTGTGGTTACGCCACACAATTGTGGACTGGAAGAATTTCCTGCGAGATATATGCCGGGATTACTTTCTCAGGAATCCCTGGCAGATAGGAGGCCCAAGCCATATGGTTGAAATCGACGCATCTGTCTTCTTCAACCGTTGGAAACACAACATTGGCAGTCGATCTGGCTCTTCGGTAGATATGCCGACCCCACCGAAAAGGAGGGTTGTTTTTGGTTAACATACCAAATAGGAATGTCGAACCCCTCCTTCCACTAATAAGAAAATACATTCTGCCAGGAACCACGGTCATATCAGACTGTTGGAGAGCTTACAGCAAAGTGGGAGGAGAGGAGGGGTATCACCATTTGACGGTGAATCACACAGCCTTAATTTTGTAGATCCCGTCGTAACACAGGCAACAACAAATCATGTGGAACGGATGTGGAAGGAAGCAAAGCAGCGCAATAAACGAGAATGCGGAACCAACTGGGAGCTTTTGAACACATATCGTTTAGAGTTTATGTGGAGACAAAAGTTTGGTAGACAGCCGTTTGACTCCATATTAACCCACATCGCCGAAAGCTATCCAGTTGGTAAGGAACTTCCTATCACATTCGCTATCTCATCTCCATCCACTTTGTCGTCTGATGCCCTCCAAAAGTCTGAGGAAAATACATCCTCCTGAGAAGATATGTTTCTGGCAAAAAAAAAAAAAAATCCCGCAGGGATTCTGGTAAAAAAAAAAAAAAAAAAAAATTTCCTTGTTCCTGGCAAAAATAAAAAAATAAAAAATCCTGGTTTTAAAAAAAAAAACAAGTTTTGTTCCTTTCCTTACGATTTTTTCTTTTTTTTTATATAAATAGTTAAAAAAAAACCTTTCATAAAAAAAACAATTACTATTATTTGTTTAAAAAAAATACCCTACAAATATCATTTTTGTTGGTTATTTAACGTAAATAGTTGAAAATAAAACAAAAAAAAACGTTTCATTAAAAAAAATAATTACTATTTGTTTACAAAAAATGTTTTATATGTATTTATTTTGCAAACAGAAAACAATTTC
Source organism: Euprymna scolopes (assembly GCF_053919585.1). Classification (NCBI taxonomy): domain Eukaryota; kingdom Metazoa; phylum Mollusca; class Cephalopoda; order Sepiida; family Sepiolidae; genus Euprymna; species Euprymna scolopes. Next base: position 25,111,816 of record NC_136521.1, on the reverse strand, counting down.
AAACAATAATACACAGATTGGAGCTCAGACGAGCACTTGCCATGGAAGTAATGATAAAATAAAGACAGGCTCACAAGGTCTCTTCTGTGGGAGAGAGGTTGCAGGGAAGAGAAAAGAGCATCCCCGACTAAGCCACAAAGTCTATTTTGTACTCTGTCAAGGCAGGATAGGCTGTTTTTAGCAGCTCCTGCCCAGATGTGGCAGCAGTATTCCATCCTTGGACGTACTTGGCTTTTATATGAATAGATAATTGCATCAGCAGTGAGATATCTTATTTTTCCAGCGACCTTGGTAGCAGTGTATGTGCTTCATTTCAGGTCAGGAGTAAAGGTCAATCCCAGAAGCTTATCAAAACATGAAGCCTCCCCTAGACGAGAGCTATCCATTTCAATTGATGCCAGATTGGAATCAGAGCGTTGATGATGTAAAGATAGGAGCTTGGTTTCAGATGCATTAAAAGTAACCAGCCCCCACTCTACCACACGCTTAAGAATAAAGGAGAGAGAATCAGAGAGAACTTTGTCATAGATTTGATGTGTAGCCATAGATAGTCGTTTCATCAGCATAGATGTCAACGAATGATTTAAGTATATGTTTTGGGAGATCATTGATCAGGAAGAGAGTTGGGCCCAGGATGGACCCCTGAGGGACACCAGCATTAATACTGTGGGCCTCTGATTTCTGCTCATCAACCACTACTCTTATGAGCCTATCAGAGAGAAATAATTTAATAATTGAGAAAACATTTCCAGTTCTACCGTAGCTGGAAATCTTGTAAAGTAGGACTCTATGCCATACCTTATCGAAGGCCTTCGATATGTCAAGAGCAATTGCCCTAGAAAGGAAGCCTTTGTCGAGAGATTCACTAATCCTATGAGATATAACCGTTAGAACAGCTGCTGTAGATCTGGCAGAAAAGAAACCATATTGCATGTCACTAAGAAGGTTATTTCTGCTGAGGTGGTTGACTACTTCTCTGTTTAATATGGATTCCAGCAACTTACTCATTACACACAGGAGATTTATTGATCTGTACTGAGAAGGAGATGATTTATCACCTAAATTCTTAAATACAGGGCATACTGATGAAGTTTTCCAGGGTGTTGAGAAGCACTTCTCCTTATGGCAACGCTTAAACAGTTTTGTAAGTATGGGGACAAGTTCTGGTTGAAGCTTTTTCAACACTATAATTGGAATGCCGTCAGGGCCAGTTGCTTTACTGGAATCAAGTTTCTTGATTAGCTTGGCGATCTCACGCACAGATATTTGTATGTTGCATAGCGTGTTATCTGTTATAGGAGGACATATGGGGAGTTGATGGCCTTCGTCGCATAGGGTAGAATTAGCTGCAAAGTTCTTTGCAAATAGTTTGGCCTTGTCTGACGCTGACGAGATGACCTCAGGTCCATTGATGATGGTTGGGATAGAACGCACACTTCTGTTCAGGATCCTATTTGCTATTTGCCAAAATTGGTGGGAACCAAGCCGATAATCAGGTACTTTGGATTTAACAAACTGAGCATATAGCTCTCTTGCATTTTTTATTACTCTTTTACAGTGGTTGCTGGCAGTCTTGAAAGCAGCCTTAGTCTCAGTACATCTATTACGTTGGTAGCTGTGGAAAAAGTGATTTCTGTGCGCGATGGCAGCAGCACATTCTAGGGAGAACCATGGCTGGTTGTTAGGTTTTTGTTGGAAGTTTTTGATGGTATGAATCGATCTATGCCTACAATTAACCATTCAGTCAGGTCTGATACTATAGAGGACACATCCTTTTTAAACATGGAATGCAGAGGTAGATCAGATATAAATGTACGGAAGCTATCCCAGTCAGCCATAGAGTATCGATATACAGTACAGTGTAGAGGTACGTCTGAAGACTTATTACATTTCATTTTTATCTTAACTGATACAACCGAGTGGTCGGAAGATCCCAGAGGAGATAGAATGAAACATGGACATAGCATGGTTACTTTTAATGCATCTAAAACTAAGCTTCTGTCTTTACATCATCAACGCTCTGATCCCCATCTGGCATCAATTGAAATGAATGGCTCTCGTCTTGGGTAGGATCTATGTTTTTACAAGCTCCTGGGCTTGACCTTTACTCTTGATATGAAATAGAACATGTACATCAAATCTGTTGCCAAGGTTACTGGGAAAATGGTGGGATCCTTCTATCGATCCAGTAGATATATCACTGCTGATGCAATTCTATACCTATATAAGAGCCAGGTACATCTAAGGATGGAGTACTGTTGCCACATCTGGGCAGGAGCTGCGAGAAAAACCTATCCTGCCTTGACAGAGTTCAAAATAGACTTTGTAGCCTAGTGAGGGATGCCCTTTTCTCTTCGCTGCAACCTCTATCTCACAGAAGAGACATTGCGGGTCTGTCTCTACTTTATCGTTATTTTCATAGCGAGTTCTCGTCTGAGCTCCAATCTATAGTCCCCCCTCGCCAAACTTTCACGAGAAACACTCGTATATCTGAAAACACTATCAATAATTTCCCCACTCTTTATCCGTGTCTAAACCTAAACATAGATTTCATGAACAAAGCTCCTTTCTTAGAACTGCATATCTGTGGAACTATCTTCCATTTGCCTGTTTTCTGGCTGACTATAATATGGTCATCTTCAAGTCAAGCATAACAAGTTCTTGATGAACCGTTCCCCTTAAGTAATCCAATTTAGTAGATTTCCAATACTAATAATTACTACGTCATTGTCACATTGACCACTGTACACTTATTAACCCTTATCCTCGAGTGGCCTCTGGGCCTTGATAAGTGGTGACTCCTTTGTAAAAAAATAAATAACTTCTCAAAGTAAAAATAAGATGAAAAAAAAAAATGAGTCTTGACTATCATACCGACGCTTTCTCAAATATGAATATTTTTGTTTCAGAAACTACTAGACTGATCCAACTTAAATTTTTTATGGACCTTTGCTATGATAAAATACAGTGAAATAAATATTATGGTTTTTGTTCGAGTTTGTAGAGTTAAGGTTAGGGAGTAATAGGAATTAGTATTTAATGCAAAAATGAGAACAAATTTAATTATATTCAACCATAAATTTTGCATAAAATAAATTTTTTGCATAAAGTACTCATTCTAAATCAACGGCCTATAACTTTTGCCCATTTCTGTCAAAAAGTTTATTAGTGAATAAGAATGAAAGTAAACGCATAAAAATAATGGATGAATCTCTTAAGCCAACTAATATTCAGTTAATTCAAACAATCTTAATCTTTGATGTAGAATAATTTTATTAGAAAGAAACAAATTTGTTTATGCCACAACCAAAGACGATCCAGAAATAGAGTAGGAGAAAGCAGATATGATAAAAGAATGGAGTAAGATATATGTATCTATCAAAAATGGGTGGGGGTGTAGTGGGTTTAGTATGAAAAGGGAGGAGGCAGAGGAGCAGGGAGTGAGAGAAACGGAAGGAAGAAATAATCGACCAAGATTTAAAATTGCATTAGAATTTCTGCAATGAGAAAAGATTAACTTTTTAGGTACTTGTGCATTTAACGAACCAGACGTAACTCAGCATTTGCTCGGCTTTGTCCGGCGCATGACGTCAACAGCCGGATAAAACCGAGCGTTGGCGATAAAATAAAAACAACGCTACAACAAAATAACTGTACAATGAAATTGTAAAATGTAGAAAGATAAAAGAATTAAATAAGTAAAAAGCAAAAACCTACCGTTCATTTATGTTTTTTATTATTGTTTGAAATTGTTTTCTGTTTTCAAAATAAACACTTATAAAACAAGTTTTTTTGTTAAATAATAGGAAACTTGTTTTTTTTGTCTGAACTGTTTTTGTTTTTTCAATTTTTAACGTAAAAAAACATAGTCTATGTCTTAAACACGTAAAAGTTATTTAAAATTTTTTTTTTTTTTTTTTTTTTTTGCAACTCTTTATGTCAAATAAATGGAAAAAGCTTAAAAAAGGGGCAATAAAAAGCATTGGGGGGGGGGCAGGAACAAGGATTATTTGTAAATTTTTTTCGCCAGAAACAAGGATTTTTTAAATTTATTTATTAGTGGAAGGAGGGTTTCGGCGTTCCTATTTGGTGCAGTGACCAAGAAACCCTTCTTTTCGGCGGGGTCGTATCCACCGAAGACCCAGACCATCACCCACCCACCGCCCCACCGGTGCCAGAAATCTGCGGACGTTGTGTTTTCTGCGGTTAAAAACGGACTCTTCGATTTCTACCGTATGGCCTGGGCCTCCAATCTGCCGGGGATTCCTAAGAAAATAGTCCCTGCATATATCACGCAGGAAAATCTTCCAATCCACAATTGTGTGGCGAGAACATAACCCACATTATTATACATGCGATGGTTAGTCGGGATTTTGAGAAGAAGGTCCCAATCATTACACTTCTACACCTCCAACCGTAACTGTCGGAAAGGCTCGTTCTCTTTGCAAGTACACAATCCTGGCCAAAATGTAAACACCTTTTCTCTTCTGCCAACAATTTCCGTTGCTGGCAAAAGTTTAGTGCAGCCTCTGGGGTCTGGAGCTGGTCTGCAAGGTTTGTAATATTCATTATTATTTCGTCAGTTATCTTTTTAAAACAATTTTTTTAAAAATCTCTTCAAATAAGCGTTTCTTGAGTTGTGACACTCTTTCAATTGATAGCGAAATTCTGGGTTTGTATTACTGTACACATAGATTCGAAAAAGTTGTCAAAAAACGGGTTTGTATTACTGTACACATAGATTCGAAAAAGTTGTCAAAAAACAAATATAGAACAAATAAATGTTATCAAAGGCAAGATAAGTTACTTTTCTACCTAACTGGATATATTTTTTGTGTTTTTATTCAGTGTAACATGTTTATTCAGCTCGAAAAACATGCAATGTTTACCGATGTATTGGAAAATTCAAAATGGCAGCCGACTGTCTCTCGGAGAGGGTACGTTTAGGAAAAGGTATTATAAATAATAAACTAGACAAAATACTGTTAGAAAACAACCGAATACATGTCAACTTATGTCACGGTAACATATAGTGAGCGAATTTCTAACAGTATTTTGTCTAGTTTATTATTTATAATACCTTTTCCCAAACGTACCCTCTCCGAGAGACAGTCGGCTGCCATTTTGAATTTTCCAATACATCGGTAAACATTGCATGTTTTTCGAGCTGAATAAACATGTTACACTGAATAAAAACACGTGAATTATATCCAGTTGGGTAGAAAAGTAACTTATCTCGCCTTTGATAACATTTATTTGTTCTATATTTGTTTTTTGACAACTTTTTCGAATCTATGTGTACAGTAATACAAACCCCAAAAAACAAATATAGAACAAATAAATGTTATCAAAGGCAAGATAAGTTACTTTTCTACCTAACTGGATATATTTTTTGTGTCTTTATTCAGTGTAACATGTTTATTCAGCTCGAAAAACATGCAGTGTTTACCGATGTATTGGAAAATTCAAAATGGCAGCCGATTCTCTCTCGGAGAGGGTACGTTTGGGAAAAGGTATTATAAATAATAAACTAGACAAAATACTGTTAGAAATTCGCTCAATATATGTTACCGTGACATAAGTTGACATGTATTCGGTTGTTTTCTAACAGTATTTTGTCTAGTTTATTATTTATAATACCTTTTCCCAAACGTACCCTCCCCGAGAGAGAGTCGGCTGCCATTTTGAATTTTCCAATACATCGGTAAACACTGCATGTTTTTCGAGCTGAATAAACATGTTACACTGAATAAAGACACAAAAAATATATCCAGTTAGGTAGAAAAGTAACTTATCTTGCCTTTGATAACATTTATTTGTTCTATATTTGTTTTTTGACAACTTTTTCGAATCTATGTGTACAGTAATACAAACACGAAATTCTCGTCTGCTTCATCGGCAACGCTCGGTTATATCCGGCTGTTGACGTCATGCGTCGGACAAAGCCGAGCAAATGCTGAGTTACGTCTGGTTCGTTAAATGCACAAGTACCACTTTTTATGATATTAGAAGCCAACATGCAGAAAGTCTGAACTTGCACAAGAAGCCCACATTTAAAAACAATATGTCATTTTGTTTATTTTTTCTTTAAAAATTTTAATTATTGCTTAAAATAAGAGATGGCCAAATAAGCATGAGAAATAAATTATTTTTTAACTATTAAAATCATTCTCTTGTTAACAGGTTCAAAGCACAGACAATTACTAAACAATTATCAGGTAAGTAATTATTTTTATTTAATCTTTTTAATGATTCTAATGGATGAGTTGCCCTAACCCCCAAAATTTTTGTTTGCTTTAGTTTTTTTTATTTTTGCAAAATATTTCTCCAGTTTATTAGCGGTTAGTCACTAAATTTGTCAATTTGTCAACTTTAGTGACAAAAAAGTTCACAGTTTGTCCACTTTAGTGACAAAAAGGTTGACAATTGTTAACTTTTGAATGAAAATTGTTCTTAATATTTTATGGGTTTTGTTTCCAATGTTAATCTAATGTACAAAATGAAGTCTTTTGTAGAATTTTTGTGCATTACAGACTAATACATACAAATTCAATACTTAATTCTGTTTAACCACCTATTTATGGTGAACATTGGGCCATGTTCTTAAAAAGGAAATGTATTTTGAATCGACTTTATTAAATACAAAAATTATCATGATCACTTATCACTACAAAAAAGAAAGTAGAAAGTCATCCTTAATTTTTATTGACTCATATTCTAGGCGTTATTGTTGGATACGCAACGTACATTCGACCAATCACTGCATTTGTTCCAAATTACAGCATTAGTAGTGAGAGGGATGGAAGAGTAAAGAGTAAAAAGTTTGAGAAAGAGAGACTGATAGAGAAAGAAGAAAAAGTAAAAGAATCAGTGGGAGCATTTGAATTGCATAAATAATGTAGTTTTTATGCTGAATATTCAACACCTTGGCCATGAACAGCTAAGCAAAATGTTCTGAATATTTAAAATACTTTTTGAAAAACTGAAAAAACATTTTCACGTTTAATTCCAAATAATTTTCCTGACTAAAATAGGAATAAAAAAACCCATTTTATTTTGTTAATAAATCAGCAATTCTAATCTTTTATTAATAGTTTTAAAAAGACATTAATTCATGAGCCTTTGAATAGCATTTGAAAGTATACTGTTGAAAAAAATCATTTTGATTGACTTCAAAATCCTTAAAAAATCCACATTTATTAAAAGACTAAAGTTTTGAAAGCTTTTGAAACATCCAATTATTTTATAAAGATTAAGACAAATCACCTTATTTATCATAAATGTACACGAGAAAAAGTGAGTAAAAAAAAGATACAGAAGGAAGAGAAATAGCAAAAGCGCTTTTTACCATTAAAAAAGGAGAGAATAAATAAGAAAAGAGATTTAACATTAAAAAAGGAGAGAATAAATAAGAAAAGAGATTTAAAATTAAAAAAGGAGAGAATAAATATGAAAAGAGATTGAAAAATAAAAAAGGAGAGAATAAATAAGAAAAGAGATTTAAAAATAAAAAAGGAGAGAATAAATAAGAATAGAGATTTAAAAATAAAAAAGGAGAGATTAAATAAGAAAAGAGATTTAAAAATAAAAAAGGAGAGAATAAGTAAGAAAAGAGATTTAACATTAAAAAAGGAGAGAATAAATAAGAAAAGAGATTTAACATTAAAAAAGGAGAGAATAAATAAGAAAAGAGATTTAAAAATAAAAAAGGAGAGAATAAATAAGAAAAGAGATTTAAAAATAAAAAAGAACAGAATAAATAAGAAAAGAGATTTAAAAATAAAAAAGGAGAGAATAAATAAGAAAAGAGATTTAAAAATAAAAAAGGAGATCATAAATAAGAAAAGAGATTTAAAATCAAAAAAGGAGAGAATAAATAAGAAAAGAGATTTAAAATTAAAAAAGGAGGGAATAAATAAGAAAAGAGATTTAAAAATAAAAAAGGAGAGAATAAATAAGAAAAGAGATTTAAAAATAAAAAAGGAGAGAATAAATAAGAAAAGAGATTTAAAATTAAAAAAGAAGAGAATAAATAAGAAAAGAGATTTAAAAATAAAAAAGGAGAGAATAAATAAGACAAGAGATTTAAAAATAAAAAAGGAGAGAATAAATAAGAAAAGAGATTTAAAAATAAAAAAGGAGAGAATAAATAAGAAAAGAGATTGAAAAATACAAAAGGAGAAAATAAATAAGAAAAGAGAGTTAAAAATAAAAAAGGAGAGAATAAATAAGAAAAGAGATTTAAAAATAAAAAAGGAAAGAATAAATAAGAAAAGAGATTTAAAAATAAAAAAGGAGAGAATAAATAAGAAAAGAGATTTAAAAATAAAAAAGGAGAGAATAAATAAGAAAAGAGATTTAACATTAAAAAAGGGGAGAATAAATAAGAAGAGAGTTTTAAAAATAAAAAAGGAGAGAATAAATAAGAAAATAGATTTAAAATCAAACAAGGAGAGAATAAATAAGAAAAGAGATTTAAAATTAAAAAAGGAGAGAATAAATAAGAAAAGAGATTTAAAATCAAAAAAGGAGAGAATAAATAAGAAAAGAGATTTAAAATTAAAAAAGGAGAGAATAAATAAGAAAAGAGATGTAAAAATAAAACAGGAGAGAATAAATAAGAAAAGAGATTTAAAAATAAAAAGGAGAGAATAAATGAGTAAAGAGATTTAAAAATAAAAAAGGAGGGAATAAATAAGAAAAGAGATTTAAAATTAAAAAAGGAGAGAATAAATAAGAAAAGAGATTAAAAATAAAAAAGGAGAGAATAAATAAGAAAAGAGATTTAAAAATAAAAAAGGAGAGAATAAATAAGAAAAGAGATTTAAAAATAAAAAAGGAGAGAATAAATAAGAAAAGAGATTTAAAAATAAAAAAGCAGAGAATAAATAAGAAAAGAGATTGAAAAATAAAAAAGAAGAGAATAAATAAGAAAAGAGATTTAAAAATAAAACAGGAGAGAATAAATAAGAAAAGAGATTTAAAAATAAAAAAGGAGAGAATAAATAAGAAAAGAGATTTAAAAATAAAAAAGGAGAGAATAAATAAGAAAAGAGATTTAAAAATAAAAAAGGAGAGAATAAATAAGAAAAGAGATTTAAAAATAAAAAAGGACAGAATAAATAAGAAAAGAGATTTAAAATTAAAAAAGGAGAGAATAAATAAGAAAAGAGATTTAAAAATAAAACAGGAGAGAATAAATAAGAAAAGAGATTTAAAAATAAAAAAGGAGAGAATAAATAAGAAAAGAGATTGAAAAATAAAAAAGAAGAGAATAAATAAGAAAAGAGATTTAAAAATAAAAAAGGAGAGAATAAATAAGAAAAGAGATGTAAAAATAAAAAAGGAGAGAATAAATAAGAAAAGAGATGTAAAAATAAAAAAGGAGAGAATAAATAAGAAAAGAGATTTAAAAATAAAAAAGGAGAGAATAAATAAGAAAAGAGATTTAAAAATAAAAAAGGAGAGAATAAATAAGAAAAGAGATTTAAAAATAAAAAAGGAGAGAATAAATAAGAAAAGAGATTGAAAAATAAAAAAGGAGAGAATAAATAAGAAAAGAGATTTAAAAATAAAAAAGGAGAGAATAAGTAAGAAAAGAGATTTAACATTAAAAAAGGAGAGAATAAATAAGAAAAGAGATTTAACATTAAAAAAGGAGAGAATAAATAAGAAAAGAGATTTAAAAATAAAAAAGGAGAGAATAAATAAGAAAAGAGATTTAAAAATAAAAAAGAACAGAATAAATAAGAAAAGAGATTTAAAAATAAAAAAGGAGAGAATAAATAAGAAAAGAGATTTAAAAATAAAAAAGGAGAGAATAAATAAGAAAAGAGATTTAAAATCAAAAAAGGAGAGAATAAATAAGAAAAGAGATTTAAAATTAAAAAAGGAGGGAATAAATAAGAAAAGAGATTTAAAAATAAAAAAGGAGAGAATAAATAAGAAAAGAGATTTAAAAATAAAAACGGAGAGAATAAATAAGAAAAGAGATTTAAAATTAAAAAAGAAGAGAATAAATAAGAAAAGAGATTTAAAAATAAAAAAGGAGAGAATAAATAAGACAAGAGATTTAAAAATAAAAAAGGAGAGAATAAATAAGAAAAGAGATTTAAAAATAAAAAAGGAGAGAATAAATAAGAAAAGAGATTGAAAAATACAAAAGGAGAAAATAAATAAGAAAAGAGAGTTAAAAATAAAAAAGGAGAGAATAAATAAGAAAAGAGATTTAAAAATAAAAAAGGAAAGAATAAATAAGAAAAGAGATTTAAAAATAAAAAAGGAGAGAATAAATAAGAAAAGAGATTTAAAAATAAAAAAGGAGAGAATAAATAAGAAAAGAGATTTAACATTAAAAAAGGGGAGAATAAATAAGAAGAGAGTTTTAAAAATAAAAAAGGAGAGAATAAATAAGAAAATAGATTTAAAATCAAACAAGGAGAGAATAAATAAGAAAAGAGATTTAAAATTAAAAAAGGAGAGAATAAATAAGAAAAGAGATTTAAAATCAAAAAAGGAGAGAATAAATAAGAAAAGAGATTTAAAATTAAAAAAGGAGAGAATAAATAAGAAAAGAGATGTAAAAATAAAACAGGAGAGAATAAATAAGAAAAGAGATTTAAAAATAAAAAGGAGAGAATAAATGAGAAAAGAGATTTAAAAATAAAAAAGGAGGGAATAAATAAGAAAAGAGATTTAAAATTAAAAAAGGAGAGAATAAATAAGAAAAGAGATTAAAAATAAAAAAGGAGAGAATAAATAAGAAAAGAGATTTAAAAATAAAAAAAGAGAGAATAAATAAGAAAAGAGATTTAAAAATAAAAAAGGAGAGAATAAATAAGAAAAGAGATTTAAAAATAAAAAAGCAGAGAATAAATAAGAAAAGAGATTTAAAATTAAAAAAGGAGAGAATAAATAAGAAAAGAGATTTAAAAATAAAACAGGAGAGAATAAATAAGAAAAGAGATTTAAAAATAAAAAAGGAGAGAATAAATAAGAAAAGAGATTTAAAAATAAAAAAGGAGAGAATAAATAAGAAAAGAGATTTAAAAATAAAAAAGAAGAGAATAAATAAGAAAAGAGATTTAAAAATAAAAAAGGAGAGAATAAATAAGAAAAGAGATGTAAAAATAAAAAAGGACAGAATAAATAAGAAAAGAGATTTAAAAATAAAAAAGGAGAGAATAAATAAGAAAAGAGATTGAAAAATAAAAAAGGAGAGAATAAATAAGAAAAGAGATTTAAAAATAAAAAAGGAGAGAATAAATAAGAAAAGAGATTTAAAAATAAAAAAGGAGAGAATAAATAAGAAAAGAGATTTAAAAATAAAAAAGGAAAGAATAAATAAGAAAAGATATGTAAAAATAAAAAAGGAGAGAATAAATAAGAAAAGAGATTTAAAATTAAAAAAGGAGAGAATAAATAAGAAAAGAGATTTAAAAATAAAACAGGAGAGAATAAATAAGAAAAGAAATTTAAAATTAAAAAAGGAGAGAATAAATAAGAAAAGAGATTTAAAAATAAAAAAGGAGAGAATAAATAAGAAAAGAGATTTAAAAATAAAAAAGGAAAGAATAAATAAGAAAAGATATGTAAAAATAAAAAAGGAGAGAATAAATAAGAAAAGAGATTTAAAATTAAAAAAGGAGAGAATAAATAAGAAAAGAGATTTAAAAATAAAACAGGAGAGAATAAATAAGAAAAGAGATTTAAAAATAAAAAAGGAGAGAACAAATAAGAAAAGAGATTTAAAAATAAAAAAGGAGAGAACAAATAAGAAAAGATATTTAAAAATACAAAAGGAGAGAATAAATAAGAAAAGAGATGTAAAAATAAAACAGGAGAGAATAAATAAGAAAAGAGATTTAAAATTAAAAAAGGAGAGAATCAATAAGAAAAGAGATTTAAAATTAAAAAAGGAGAGAATAAATAAGAAAAGAGATTTAAAATTAAAATGTAGAGAATAAATAAGAAAAGAGATTTAAAAATAAAAAAGGAGAGAATAAATCAGAAAAGAGATTTAAAAATAAAAAAGGAGAGAATAAATAAGAAAAGAGATTTAAAAATAAAAAAGCAGAGAATAAATAAGAAAAGAGATTGAAAAATAACAAAGAAGAGAATAAATAAGAAAAGAGATTTAAAAATAAAACAGGAGAGAATAAATAAGAAAAGAGATTTAAAAATAAAAAAGGAGAGAATAAATAAGAAAAGAGATTTAAAAATAAAAAAGGAGAGAATAAATAAGAAAAGAGATTTAAAAATAAAAAAGGAGAGAATAAATAAGAAAAGAGATTTAAAAATAAAAAAGGACAGAATAAATAAGAAAAGAGATTTAAAATTAAAAAAGGAGAGAATAAATAAGAAAAGAGATTTAAAAATAAAACAGGAGAGAATAAATAAGAAAAGAGATTTAAAAATAAAAAAGGAGAGAATAAATAAGAAAAGAGATTTAAAAATAAAAAAGAAGAGAATAAATAAGAAAAGAGATTTAAAAATAAAAAAGGAGAGAATAAATAAGAAAAGAGATGTAAAAATAAAAAAGGAGAGAATAAATAAGAAAAGAGATTTAAAAATAAAAAAGGAGAGAATAAATAAGAAAAGAGATTGCTAAATAAAAAAGGAGAGAAAAAATAAGACAAGAGATTTAAAAATAAAAAAGGAGAGAATAAATAAGAAAAGAGATTTAAAAATAAAAAAGGAGAGATTAAATAAGAAAAGAGATTTAAAAATAAAAAAGGAGAGAATAAGTAAGAAAAGAGATTTAACATTAAAAAAGGAGAGAATAAATAAGAAAAGAGATTTAACATTAAAAAAGGAGAGAATAAATAAGAAAAGAGATTTAAAAATAAAAAAGGAGAGAATAAATAAGAAAAGAGATTTAAAAATAAAAAAGAACAGAATAAATAAGAAAAGAGATTTAAAAATAAAAAAGGAGAGAATAAATAAGAAAAGAGATTTAAAAATAAAAAAGGAGATCATAAATAAGAAAAGAGATTTAAAATCAAAAAAGGAGAGAATAAATAAGAAAAGAGATTTAAAATTAAAAAAGGAGGGAATAAATAAGAAAAGAGATTTAAAAATAAAAAAGGAGAGAATAAATAAGAAAAGAGATTTAAAAATAAAAACGGAGAGAATAAATAAGAAAAGAGATTTAAAATTAAAAAAGAAGAGAATAAATAAGAAAAGAGATTTAAAAATAAAAAAGGAGAGAATAAATAAGAAAAGAGATTGAAAAATAAAAAAGGAGAGAATAAATAAGAAAAGAGATTTAAAAATAAAAAAGGAGAGAATAAATAAGAAAAGAGATTTAAAAATAAAAAAGGAGAGAATAAATAAGAAAAGAGATTTAAAAATAAAAAAGGAAAGAATAAATAAGAAAAGATATGTAAAAATAAAAAAGGAGAGAATAAATAAGAAAAGAGATTTAAAATTAAAAAAGGAGAGAATAAATAAGAAAAGAGATTTAAAAATAAAACAGGAGAGAATAAATAAGAAAAGAAATTTAAAATTAAAAAAGGAGAGAATAAATAAGAAAAGAGATTTAAAAATAAAAAAGGAGAGAATAAATAAGAAAAGAGATTTAAAAATAAAAAAGGAAAGAATAAATAAGAAAAGATATGTAAAAATAAAAAAGGAGAGAATAAATAAGAAAAGAGATTTAAAATTAAAAAAGGAGAGAATAAATAAGAAAAGAGATTTAAAAATAAAACAGGAGAGAATAAATAAGAAAAGAGATTTAAAAATAAAAAAGGAGAGAACAAATAAGAAAAGAGATTTAAAAATAAAAAAGGAGAGAACAAATAAGAAAAGATATTTAAAAATACAAAAGGAGAGAATAAATAAGAAAAGAGATGTAAAAATAAAACAGGAGAGAATAAATAAGAAAAGAGATTTAAAATTAAAAAAGGAGAGAATCAATAAGAAAAGAGATTTAAAATTAAAAAAGGAGAGAATAAATAAGAAAAGAGATTTAAAATTAAAATGTAGAGAATAAATAAGAAAAGAGATTTAAAAATAAAAAAGGAGAGAATAAATCAGAAAAGAGATTTAAAAATAAAAAAGGAGAGAATAAATAAGAAAAGAGATTTAAAAATAAAAAAGCAGAGAATAAATAAGAAAAGAGATTGAAAAATAACAAAGAAGAGAATAAATAAGAAAAGAGATTTAAAAATAAAACAGGAGAGAATAAATAAGAAAAGAGATTTAAAAATAAAAAAGGAGAGAATAAATAAGAAAAGAGATTTAAAAATAAAAAAGGAGAGAATAAATAAGAAAAGAGATTTAAAAATAAAAAAGGAGAGAATAAATAAGAAAAGAGATTTAAAAATAAAAAAGGACAGAATAAATAAGAAAAGAGATTTAAAATTAAAAAAGGAGAGAATAAATAAGAAAAGAGATTTAAAAATAAAACAGGAGAGAATAAATAAGAAAAGAGATTTAAAAATAAAAAAGGAGAGAATAAATAAGAAAAGAGATTTAAAAATAAAAAAGAAGAGAATAAATAAGAAAAGAGATTTAAAAATAAAAAAGGAGAGAATAAATAAGAAAAGAGATGTAAAAATAAAAAAGGAGAGAATAAATAAGAAAAGAGATTTAAAAATAAAAAAGGAGAGAATAAATAAGAAAAGAGATTGCTAAATAAAAAAGGAGAGAAAAAATAAGACAAGAGATTTAAAAATAAAAAAGGAGAGAATAAATAAGAAAAGAGATTTAAAAATAAAAAAGGAGAGATTAAATAAGAAAAGAGATTTAAAAATAAAAAAGGAGAGAATAAGTAAGAAAAGAGATTTAACATTAAAAAAGGAGAGAATAAATAAGAAAAGAGATTTAACATTAAAAAAGGAGAGAATAAATAAGAAAAGAGATTTAAAAATAAAAAAGGAGAGAATAAATAAGAAAAGAGATTTAAAAATAAAAAAGAACAGAATAAATAAGAAAAGAGATTTAAAAATAAAAAAGGAGAGAATAAATAAGAAAAGAGATTTAAAAATAAAAAAGGAGATCATAAATAAGAAAAGAGATTTAAAATCAAAAAAGGAGAGAATAAATAAGAAAAGAGATTTAAAATTAAAAAAGGAGGGAATAAATAAGAAAAGAGATTTAAAAATAAAAAAGGAGAGAATAAATAAGAAAAGAGATTTAAAAATAAAAACGGAGAGAATAAATAAGAAAAGAGATTTAAAATTAAAAAAGAAGAGAATAAATAAGAAAAGAGATTTAAAAATAAAAAAGGAGAGAATAAATAAGACAAGAGATTTAAAAATAAAAAAGGAGAGAATAAATAAGAAAAGAGATTTAAAAATAAAAAAGGAGAGAATAAATAAGAAAAGAGATTGAAAAATACAAAAGGAGAAAATAAATAAGAAAAGAGAGTTAAAAATAAAAAAGGAGAGAATAAATAAGAAAAGAGATTTAAAAATAAAAAAGGAAAGAATAAATAAGAAAAGAGATTTAAAAATAAAAAAGGAGAGAATAAATAAGAAAAGAGATTTAAAAATAAAAAAGGAGAGAATAAATAAGAAAAGAGATTTAACATTAAAAAAGGGGAGAATAAATAAGAAGAGAGTTTTAAAAATAAAAAAGGAGAGAATAAATAAGAAAATAGATTTAAAATCAAACAAGGAGAGAATAAATAAGAAAAGAGATTTAAAATTAAAAAAGGAGAGAATAAATAAGAAAAGAGATTTAAAATCAAAAAAGGAGAGAATAAATAAGAAAAGAGATTTAAAATTAAAAAAGGAGAGAATAAATAAGAAAAGAGATGTAAAAATAAAACAGGAGAGAATAAATAAGAAAAGAGATTTAAAAATAAAAAGGAGAGAATAAATGAGAAAAGAGATTTAAAAATAAAAAAGGAGGGAATAAATAAGAAAAGAGATTTAAAATTAAAAAAGGAGAGAATAAATAAGAAAAGAGATTAAAAATAAAAAAGGAGAGAATAAATAAGAAAAGAGATTTAAAAATAAAAAAAGAGAGAATAAATAAGAAAAGAGATTTAAAAATAAAAAAGGAGAGAATAAATAAGAAAAGAGATTTAAAAATAAAAAAGCAGAGAATAAATAAGAAAAGAGATTTAAAATTAAAAAAGGAGAGAATAAATAAGAAAAGAGATTTAAAAATAAAACAGGAGAGAATAAATAAGAAAAGAGATTTAAAAATAAAAAAGGAGAGAATAAATAAGAAAAGAGATTTAAAAATAAAAAAGAAGAGAATAAATAAGAAAAGAGATTTAAAAATAAAAAAGGAGAGAATAAATAAGAAAAGAGATGTAAAAATAAAAAAGGACAGAATAAATAAGAAAAGAGATTTAAAAATAAAAAAGGAGAGAATAAATAAGAAAAGAGATTGAAAAATAAAAAAGGAGAGAATAAATAAGAAAAGAGATTTAAAAAAAAAAAAGGAGAGAATAAATAAGAAAAGAGATTTAAAAATAAAAAAGGAGAGAATAAATAAGACAAGAGATTTAAAATTAAAAAAGGAGAGAATAAATAAGAAAAGAGATTTAAAAATAAAAAAGGAGAGAATAAATAAGAAAAGAGATTTAAAAATAAAAAAGGAAAGAATAAATAAGAAAAGATATGTAAAAATAAAAAAAGAGAGAATAAATAAGAAAAGAGATTTAAAATTAAAAAAGGAGAGAATAAATAAGAAAAGAGATTTAAAAATAAAACAGGAGAGAATAAATAAGAAAAGAAATTTAAAATTAAAAAAGGAGAGAATAAATAAGAAAAGAGATTTAAAAATAAAAAAGGAGAGAATAAATAAGAAAAGAGATTTAAAAATAAAAAAGGAAAGAATAAATAAGAAAAGATATGTAAAAATAAAAAAGGAGAGAATAAATAAGAAAAGAGATTTAAAATTAAAAAAGGAGAGAATAAATAAGAAAAGAGATTTAAAAATAAAACAGGAGAGAATAAATAAGAAAAGAGATTTAAAAATAAAAAAGGAGAGAACAAATAAGAAAAGAGATTTAAAAATAAAAAAGGAGAGAACAAATAAGAAAAGATATTTAAAAATACAAAAGGAGAGAATAAATAAGAAAAGAGATGTAAAAATAAAACAGGAGAGAATAAATAAGAAAAGAGATTTAAAATTAAAAAAGGAGAGAATCAATAAGAAAAGAGATTTAAAAATAAAAAAGGAGAGAATAAATAAGAAAAGAGATTTAAAATTAAAATGTAGAGAATAAATAAGAAAAGAGATTTAAAAATAAAAAAAAGAGAGAATAAATCAGAAAAGAGATTTAAAAATAAAAAAGGAGAGAATAAATAAGAAAAGAGATTTAAAATTAAAAAAGGAGAGAATAAATAAGAAAAGAGATTTTAAAATAAAAAAGAATAGAATAAATAAGAAAAGAGATTAAAAATTAATAAAGGCGAGAATAAATAAGAAAAGAGATTTAAAAATAAAAAAGGAGAGAATAAATAAGAAAAGAGATTTAAAAATAAAAAAGGAGAGAATAAATAAGAGATTTAAAAATAAAAAAGGAGAGAATAAATAAGAAAAGAAATTTAAAAATAAAAAAGGAGAGAATAAATAAGAAAAGAAAGTTAAAAATAAAAAAGGAGAGAATAAATAAGAAAAGAGATTTAAAAATAAAAAAGGAGAGAATAAATAAGAAAAGAGATTTAAAAATAAAAAAGGAAAGAATAAATAAGACAAGAGATTTAAAAATAAAAAAGGAGAGATTAAATAAGAAAAGAGATTTAAAAATAAAAAAGGAGAGAATAAATAAGAAAAGAGATTTAAAAATAACAAAGAAGAAAATAAACAAGAGAAGAAATTTAAAATTAAAAAAGGAGAGAATAAATAAGTAAAGAGATTTAAACATAAAAAAGGAGAGAATAAATAAGAAAAGAGATATAAAAATAAAAAAAGAGAGAATAAATAAGAGATTTAAAAATAAAAAAGGAGAGAATAAATAAGAAAAGAGATTTAAAAATAAAAAAGGGGAGATTAAATAAGAAAAGAGATTTAGAATTAAAAAAGGAGAGAATAAATAAGAACAGAGATTTAAAATTAAAACAGGAGAGAATAAATAAGAAAAGAGATTTAAAATTGAAAAAGGAGAGAATGAATAAGAAAAGAAATTTAAAATTAAAAAAGGAGAGAATAAATAAGAAAAGAGATTTAAAAATAAAAAAGGAGAGATTAAATAAGAAAAGAGATTTAAAAATAAAAAAGGAGAGAATAAATAAGAAAAGAGATTTAAAAATAAAAAAGGAGAGAATAAATAAGAAAAGAGATTTAACAATAAAAAAGGAGAGAATAAATAAGAAAAGAGATATAAATATAAAAAAGGAGAGTATAAATAAGAAAAGAGATTTAAAAATAAAACAGGAGAGAATAAATAAGAAAAGAGATTAAAAATTAAAAAAGGAGAGAATTAATAAGAAAAGAGATTTAAAATTAAAAAAGGAGAGAATAAATAAGAAAAGAGATTTAAAAATAAAAAAGGAGAGAATAAATAAGAAAAAAGATTAAAAATTAAAAAAGGAGAGAATTAATAAGAAAAGAGATTTAAAATTAAAAAAGGAGAGAATAAATAAGAAAAGAGATTTAAAAACAAAAAAGGAGAGAATAAATAAGACAAGAGATTTAAAATGAAAAAAGGAGAGAATAAATAAGAAAAGAGATTTAAAAATAAAACAGGAGAGAATAAATAAGAAAAGAGATTTAAAAATAAAAAAGGAGAGAATAAATAAGAAAAGAGATTTAAAAATAAAAAAGGAGAGAATAAATAAGAAAAGAGATTTAAAAATAAAAAAGGAGAGAATAAATAAGAAAAGAAATTTAAAAATAAAACAGGAGAGAATAAATAAGAAAAGAGATTTAAAAATAAAAAAGGAGAGAATAAATAAGAAAAGAGATTTAAATATAAAAAAGGAGAGTATAAATAAGAAAAGAGATTTAAAAATAAAAAAGGAGAGAATAAATAAGAAAAGAGATTTAAAAATAAAAAAGGAGAGAATAAATAAGAAAAGAGATTTAAAAATAAAAAAGGAGAGAATAAATCAGAAAAGAGATTTAAAAATAAAAAAGGAGAGAATAAATAAGAAAAGAGATTTAAAATTAAAAAAGGAGAGAATAAATAAGAAAAGAGATTTTAAAATAAAAAAGAATACAATAAATAAGAAAAGAGATTAAAAATTAATAAAGGCGAGAATAAATAAGAAAAGAGATTTAAAAATAAAAAAGGAAAGAATAAATAAGACAAGAGATTTAAAAATAAAAAAGGAGAGATTAAATAAGAAAAGAGATTTAAAATTAAAAAAGGATAGAATAAATAAGAAAAGAGATTTAAAAATAAAAAAGAAGAAAATAAACAAGAGAAGAAATTTAAAATTAAAAAAGGAGAGAATAAATAAGAAAAGAGATTTAAAAATAAAAAAGGAGAGAATAAATAAGAAAAGAGATATAAAAATAAAAAAAGAGAGAATAAATAAGAAAAGAGATTTAAAAATAAAAAAGGAGAGAATAAATAAGAAAAGAGATTTAAAAATAAAAAAGGGGAGATTAAATAAGAAAAGAGATTTAGAATTAAAAAAGGAGAGAATAAATAAGAACAGAGATTTAAAATAAAAAAAGGAGAGAATAAATAAGAACAGAGATTTAAAAATAAAAAAGGAGAGAATAAATAAGAACAGAGATTTAAAATGAAAAAAGGAGAGAATAAATAAGAAAAGAAATTTAAAAATAAAACAGGAGAGAATAAATAAGAAAAGAGATTTAAAAATAAAAAAGGAGAGAATAAATAAGAAAAGAGATTTAAAAATAAAAAAGGAGAGAATAAATAAGAAAAGAGATTGAAAAATACAAAAGGAGAAAATAAATAAGAAAAGAGAGTTAAAAATAAAAAAGGAGAGAATAAATAAGAAAAGAGATTTAAAAATAAAAAAGGAAAGAATAAATAAGAAAAGAGATTTAAAAATAAAAAAGGAGAGAATAAATAAGAAAAGAGATTTAAAAATAAAAAAGGAGAGAATAAATAAGAAAAGAGATTTAACATTAAAAAAGGGGAGAATAAATAAGAAGAGAGTTTTAAAAATAAAAAAGGAGAGAATAAATAAGAAAATAGATTTAAAATCAAACAAGGAGAGAATAAATAAGAAAAGAGATTTAAAATTAAAAAAGGAGAGAATAAATAAGAAAAGAGATTTAAAATCAAAAAAGGAGAGAATAAATAAGAAAAGAGATTTAAAATTAAAAAAGGAGAGAATAAATAAGAAAAGAGATGTAAAAATAAAACAGGAGAGAATAAATAAGAAAAGAGATTTAAAAATAAAAAGGAGAGAATAAATGAGAAAAGAGATTTAAAAATAAAAAAGGAGGGAATAAATAAGAAAAGAGATTTAAAATTAAAAAAGGAGAGAATAAATAAGAAAAGAGATTAAAAATAAAAAAGGAGAGAATAAATAAGAAAAGAGATTTAAAAATAAAAAAAGAGAGAATAAATAAGAAAAGAGATTTAAAAATAAAAAAGGAGAGAATAAATAAGAAAAGAGATTTAAAAATAAAAAAGCAGAGAATAAATAAGAAAAGAGATTTAAAATTAAAAAAGGAGAGAATAAATAAGAAAAAAGATTTAAAAATAAAACAGGAGAGAATAAATAAGAAAAGAGATTTAAAAATAAAAAAGGAGAGAATAAATAAGAAAAGAGATTTAAAAATAAAAAAGAAGAGAATAAATAAGAAAAGAGATTTAAAAATAAAAAAGGAGAGAATAAATAAGAAAAGAGATGTAAAAATAAAAAAGGACAGAATAAATAAGAAAAGAGATTTAAAAATAAAAAAGGAGAGAATAAATAAGAAAAGAGATTGAAAAATAAAAAAGGAGAGAATAAATAAGAAAAGAGATTTAACAATAAAAAAGGAGAGAATAAATAAGAAAAGAGATTTAAAAATAAAAAAGGAGAGAATAAATAAGACAAGAGATTTAAAATTAAAAAAGGAGAGAATAAATAAGAAAAGAGATTTAAAAATAAAAAAGGAGAGAATAAATAAGAAAAGAGATTTAAAAATAAAAAAGGAAAGAATAAATAAGAAAAGATATGTAAAAATAAAAAAGGAGAGAATAAATAAGAAAAGAGATTTAAAATTAAAAAAGGAGAGAATAAATAAGAAAAGAGATTTAAAAATAAAACAGGAGAGAATAAATAAGAAAAGAAATTTAAAATTAAAAAAGGAGAGAATAAATAAGAAAAGAGATTTAAAAATAAAAAAGGAGAGAATAAATAAGAAAAGAGATTTAAAAATAAAAAAGGAAAGAATAAATAAGAAAAGATATGTAAAAATAAAAAAGGAGAGAATAAATAAGAAAAGAGATTTAAAATTAAAAAAGGAGAGAATAAATAAGAAAAGAGATTTAAAAATAAAACAGGAGAGAATAAATAAGAAAAGAGATTTAAAAATAAAAAAGGAGAGAACAAATAAGAAAAGAGATTTAAAAATAAAAAAGGAGAGAACAAATAAGAAAAGATATTTAAAAATACAAAAGGAGAGAATAAATAAGAAAAGAGATGTAAAAATAAAACAGGAGAGAATAAATAAGAAAAGAGATTTAAAATTAAAAAAGGAGAGAATAAATAAGAAAAGAGATTTAAAATTAAAATGTAGAGAATAAATAAGAAAAGAGATTTAAAAATAAAAAAGGAGAGAATAAATCAGAAAAGAGATTTAAAAATAAAAAAGGAGAGAATAAATAAGAAAAGAGATTTAAAATTAAAAAAGGAGAGAATAAATAAGAAAAGAGATTTTAAAATAAAAAAGAATAGAATAAATAAGAAAAGAGATTAAAAATTAATAAAGGCGAGAATAAATAAGAAAAGAGATTTAAAAATAAAAAAGGAGAGAATAAATAAGAAAAGAGATTTAAAAATAAAAAAGGAGAGAATAAATAAGAGATTTAAAAATAAAAAAGGAGAGAATAAATAAGAAAAGAAATTTAAAAATAAAAAAGGAGAGAATAAATAAGAAAAGAAAGTTAAAAATAAAAAAGGAGAGAATAAATAAGAAAAGAGATTTAAAAATAAAAAAGGAGAGAATAAATAAGAAAAGAGATTTAAAAATAAAAAAGGAAAGAATAAATAAGACAAGAGATTTAAAAATAAAAAAGGAGAGATTAAATAAGAAAAGAGATTTAAAAATAAAAAAGGAGAGAATAAATAAGAAAAGAGATTTAAAAATAACAAAGAAGAAAATAAACAAGAGAAGAAATTTAAAATTAAAAAAGGAGAGAATAAATAAGTAAAGAGATTTAAACATAAAAAAGGAGAGAATAAATAAGAAAAGAGATATAAAAATAAAAAAAGAGAGAATAAATAAGAAAAGAGATTTAAAAATAAAAAAGGAGAGAATAAATAAGAAAAGAGATTTAAAAATAAAAAAGCAGAGAATAAATAAGAAAAGAGATTTAAAATTAAAAAAGGAGAGAATAAATAAGAAAAGAGATTTAAAAATAAAACAGGAGAGAATAAATAAGAAAAGAGATTTAAAAATAAAAAAGGAGAGAATAAAAAGGAAAAGAGATTTAAAAATAAAAAAGAAGAGAATAAATAAGAAAAGAGATTTAAAAATAAAAAAGGAGAGAATAAATAAGAAAAGAGATGTAAAAATAAAAAAGGACAGAATAAATAAGAAAAGAGATTTAAAAATAAAAAAGGAGAGAATAAATAAGAAAAGAGATTGAAAAATAAAAAAGGAGAGAATAAATAAGAAAAGAGATTTAAAAATAAAAAAGGAGAGAATAAATAAGAAAAGAGATTTAAAAATAAAAAAGGAGAGAATAAATAAGACAAGAGATTTAAAATTAAAAAAGGAGAGAATAAATAAGAAAAGAGATTTAAAAATAAAAAAGGAGAGAATAAATAAGAAAAGAGATTTAAAAATAAAAAAGGAAAGAATAAATAAGAAAAGAGATGTAAAAATAAAAAAGGAGAGAATAAATAAGAAAAGAGATTTAAAATTAAAAAAGGAGAGAATAAATAAGAAAAGAGATTTAAAAATAAAACAGGAGAGAATAAATAAGAAAAGAAATTTAAAATTAAAAAAGGAGAGAATAAATAAGAAAAGAGATTTAAAAATAAAAAAGGAGAGAATAAATAAGAAAAGAGATTTAAAAATAAAAAAGGAAAGAATAAATAAGAAAAGATATGTAAAAATAAAAAAGGAGAGAATAAATAAGAAAAGAGATTTAAAATTAAAAAAGGAGAGAATAAATAAGAAAAGAGATTTAAAAATAAAACAGGAGAGAATAAATAAGAAAAGAGATTTAAAAATAAAAAAGGAGAGAACAAATAAGAAAAGAGATTTAAAAATAAAAAAGGAGAGAACAAATAAGAAAAGATATTTAAAAATACAAAAGGAGAGAATAAATAAGAAAAGAGATGTAAAAATAAAACAGGAGAGAATAAATAAGAAAAGAGATTTAAAATTAAAAAAGGAGAGAATAAATAAGAAAAGAGATTTAAAATTAAAATGTAGAGAATAAATAAGAAAAGAGATTTAAAAATAAAAAAGGAGAGAATAAATCAGAAAAGAGATTTAAAAATAAAAAAGGAGAGAATAAATAAGAAAAGAGATTTAAAATTAAAAAAGGAGAGAATAAATAAGAAAAGAGATTTTAAAATAAAAAAGAATAGAATAAATAAGAAAAGAGATTAAAAATTAATAAAGGCGAGAATAAATAAGAAAAGAGATTTAAAAATAAAAAAGGAGAGAATAAATAAGAAAAGAGATTTAAAAATAAAAAAGGAGAGAATAAATAAGAGATTTAAAAATAAAAAAGGAGAGAATAAATAAGAAAAGAAATTTAAAAATAAAAAAGGAGAGAATAAATAAGAAAAGAAAGTTAAAAATAAAAAAGGAGAGAATAAATAAGAAAAGAGATTTAAAAATAAAAAAGGAGAGAATAAATAAGAAAAGAGATTTAAAAATAAAAAAGGAAAGAATAAATAAGACAAGAGATTTAAAAATAAAAAAGGAGAGATTAAATAAGAAAAGAGATTTAAAAATAAAAAAGGAGAGAATAAATAAGAAAAGAGATTTAAAAATAACAAAGAAGAAAATAAACAAGAGAAGAAATTTAAAATTAAAAAAGGAGAGAATAAATAAGTAAAGAGATTTAAACATAAAAAAGGAGAGAATAAATAAGAAAAGAGATATAAAAATAAAAAAAGAGAGAATAAATAAGAAAAGAGATTTAAAAATAAAAAAGGAGAGAATAAATAAGAAAAGAGATTTAAAAATAAAAAAGCAGAGAATAAATAAGAAAAGAGATTTAAAATTAAAAAAGGAGAGAATAAATAAGAAAAGAGATTTAAAAATAAAACAGGAGAGAATAAATAAGAAAAGAGATTTAAAAATAAAAAAGGAGAGAATAAAAAGGAAAAGAGATTTAAAAATAAAAAAGAAGAGAATAAATAAGAAAAGAGATTTAAAAATAAAAAAGGAGAGAATAAATAAGAAAAGAGATGTAAAAATAAAAAAGGACAGAATAAATAAGAAAAGAGATTTAAAAATAAAAAAGGAGAGAATAAATAAGAAAAGAGATTGAAAAATAAAAAAGGAGAGAATAAATAAGAAAAGAGATTTAAAAATAAAAAAGGAGAGAATAAATAAGAAAAGAGATTTAAAAATAAAAAAGGAGAGAATAAATAAGACAAGAGATTTAAAATTAAAAAAGGAGAGAATAAATAAGAAAAGAGATTTAAAAATAAAAAAGGAGAGAATAAATAAGAAAAGAGATTTAAAAATAAAAAAGGAAAGAATAAATAAGAAAAGAGATGTAAAAATAAAAAAGGAGAGAATAAATAAGAAAAGAGATTTAAAATTAAAAAAGGAGAGAATAAATAAGAAAAGAGATTTAAAAATAAAACAGGAGAGAATAAATAAGAAAAGAAATTTAAAATTAAAAAAGGAGAGAATAAATAAGAAAAGAGATTTAAAAATAAAAAAGGAGAGAATAAATAAGAAAAGAGATTTAAAAATAAAAAAGGAAAGAATAAATAAGAAAAGATATGTAAAAATAAAAAAGGAGAGAATAAATAAGAAAAGAGATTTAAAATTAAAAAAGGAGAGAATAAATAAGAAAAGAGATTTAAAAATAAAACAGGAGAGAATAAATAAGAAAAGAGATTTAAAAATAAAAAAGGAGAGAACAAATAAGAAAAGAGATTTAAAAATAAAAAAGGAGAGAACAAATAAGAAAAGATATTTAAAAATACAAAAGGAGAGAATAAATAAGAAAAGAGATGTAAAAATAAAACAGGAGAGAATAAATAAGAAAAGAGATTTAAAATTAAAAAAGGAGAGAATCAATAAGAAAAGAGATTTAAAATTAAAAAAGGAGAGAATAAATAAGAAAAGAGATTTAAAAATAAAAAAGGAGAGTAAATAAGAAAAGAGATTTAAAAATAAAAAAGGAAAGAATAAATAAGACAAGAGATTTAAAAATAAAAAAGGAGAGATTAAATAAGAAAAGAGATTTAAAAATAAAAAAGGAGAGAATAAATAAGAAAAGAGATTTAAAAATAACAAAGAAGAAAATAAACAAGAGAAGAAATTTAAAATTAAAAAAGGAGAGAATAAATAAGTAAAGAGATTTAAACATAAAAAAGGAGAGAATAAATAAGAAAAGAGATATAAAAATAAAAAAGAGAGAATAAATAAGAAAAGAGATTTAAAAATAAAAAAGGAGAGAATAAATAAGAAAAGAGATTTAAAAATAAAAAAGGGGAGATTAAATAAGAAAAGAGATTTAGAATTAAAAAAGGAGAGAATAAATAAGAACAGAGATTTAAAATTAAAACAGGAGAGAATAAATAAGAAAAGAGATTTAAAATTGAAAAAGGAGAGAATGAATAAGAAAAGAAATTTAAAATTAAAAAAGGAGAGAATAAATAAGAAAAGAGATTTAAAAATAAAAAAGGAGAGATTAAATAAGAAAAGAGATTTAAAAATAAAAAAGGAGAGAATAAATAAGAAAAGAGATTTAAAAATAAAAAAGGAGAGAATAAATAAGAAAAGAGATTTAAAAATAAAAAAGGAGAGAATAAATAAGAAAAGAGATATAAATATAAAAAAGGAGAGTATAAATAAGAAAAGAGATTTAAAAATAAAACAGGAGAGAATAAATAAGAAAAGAGATTAAAAATTAAAAAAGGAGAGAATTAATAAGAAAAGAGATTTAAAATTAAAAAAGGAGAGAATAAATAAGAAAAGAGATTTAAAAATAAAAAAGGAGAGAATAAATAAGAAAAGAGATTAAAAATTAAAAAAGGAGAGAATTAATAAGAAAAGAGATTTAAAATTAAAAAAGGAGAGAATAAATAAGAAAAGAGATTTAAAAACAAAAAAGGAGAGAATAAATAAGACAAGAGATTTAAAATGAAAAAAGGAGAGAATAAATAAGAAAAGAGATTTAAAAATAAAACAGGAGAGAATAAATAAGAAAAGAGATTTAAAAATAAAAAAGGAGAGAATAAATAAGAAAAGAGATTTAAAAATAAAAAAGGAGAGAATAAATAAGAAAAGAGATTTAAAAATAAAAAAGGAGAGAATAAATAAGAAAAGAAATTTAAAAATAAAACAGGAGAGAATAAATAAGAAAAGAGATTTAAAAATAAAAAAGGAGAGAATAAATAAGAAAAGAGATTTAAATATAAAAAAGGAGAGTATAAATAAGAAAAGAGATTTAAAAATAAAAAAGGAGAGAATAAATAAGAAAAGAGATTTAAAAATAAAAAAGGAGAGAATAAATAAGAAAAGAGATTTAAAAATAAAAAAGGAGAGAATAAATAAGAAAAGAGATTTAAAAATAAAAAAGGAGAGAATAAATAAGAAAAGAGATTTAAAATTAAAAAAGGAGAGAATAAATAAGAAAAGAGATTTTAAAATAAAAAAGAATACAATAAATAAGAAAAGAGATTAAAAATTAATAAAGGCGAGAATAAATAAGAAAAGAGATTTAAAAATAAAAAAGGAAAGAATAAATAAGACAAGAGATTTAAAAATAAAAAAGGAGAGATTAAATAAGAAAAGAGATTTAAAATTAAAAAAGGATAGAATAAATAAGAAAAGAGATTTAAAAATAAAAAAGAAGAAAATAAACAAGAGAAGAAATTTAAAATTAAAAAAGGAGAGAATAAATAAGAAAAGAGATTTAAAAATAAAAAAGGAGAGAATAAATAAGAAAAGAGATATAAAAATAAAAAAAGAGAGAATAAATAAGAAAAGAGATTTAAAAATAAAAAAGGAGAGAATAAATAAGAAAAGAGATTTAAAAATAAAAAAGGGGAGATTAAATAAGAAAAGAGATTTAGAATTAAAAAAGGAGAGAATAAATAAGAACAGAGATTTAAAATTAAAAAAGGAGAGAATAAATAAGAAAAGAGATTTAAAATTAAAAAAGGAGAGAATGAATAAGAAAAGAAATTTAAAAATAAAAAAGGAGAGAATAAATAAGAAAAGAGATTTAAAAATAAAAAAGGAGAGATTAAATAAGAAAAGAGATTAAAAATTAAAAAAGGAGAGAATTAATAAGAAAAGAGATTTAAAAATAAAAAAGGAGAGAATAAATAAGAAAAGAGATTTAAAAATAAAAAAGGAGAGAATAAATAAGACAAGAGATTTAAAATGAAAAAAGGAGAGAATAAATAAGAAAAGAGATTTAAAAATAAAAAAGGAGAGAATAAATAAGAAAAGAGATTTAAAAATAAAAAAGGAGAGAATAAATAAGAAAAGAGATTTAAAAATAAAAAAGGAGAGAATAAATAAGAAAAGAGATTTAAAAATAAAAAAGGAGAGAATAAATAAGAAAAGAAATTTAAAAATAAAACAGGAGAGAATAAATAAGAAAAGAGATTTAAAAATAAAAAAGGAGAGAATAAATAAGAAAAGAGATTTAAAAATAAAAAAAGAGAGTATAAATAAGAAAAGAGATTTAAAAATAAAAAAGGAGAGAATAAATAAGAAAAGAGATTTAAAAATAAAAAAGGAGAGAATAAATAAGAAAAGAGATTTAAAAATAAAAAAGGAGAGAATAAATAAGAAAAGAGATTTAACATTAAAAAAGGGGAGAATAAATTAGAAGAGAGTTTTAAAAATAAAAAAGGAGAGAATAAATAAGAAAATAGATTTAAAATCAAAAAAGGAGAGAATAAATAAGAAAAGAGATTTAAAATTAAAAAAGGAGAGAATAAATAAGAAAAGAGATTTAAAATCAAAAAAGGAGAGAATAAATAAGAAAAGAGATTTAAAATTAAAAAAGGAGAGAATAAATAAGGAGAGAGATGTAAAAATAAAACAGGAGAGAATAAATGAGAAAAGAGATTTAAAAATAAAAAGGAGAGAATAAATGAGAAAAGAGATTTAAAAATAAAAAAGGAGGGAATAAATAAGAAAAGAGATTTAAAATTAAAAAAGGAGAAAATAAATAAGAAAAGAGATTAAAAATAAAAAGAGAGAATAAATAAGAAAAGAGATTTAAAAATAAAAAAGGAGAGAATAAATAAGAAAAGAGATTTAAAAATAAAAAAGGAGAGAATAAATAAGAAAAGAGATTAAAAATAAAAAAGGAGAGAATAAATAAGAAAAGAAATTTAAAAATAAAAAAGGAGAGAATAAATAAGAAAAGAGAGTTAAAAATAAAAAAGGAGAGAATAAATAAGAAAAGAGATTTAAAAATAAAAAAGGAGAGAATAAATAAGAAAAGAGATTTAAAAATAAAAAAGGAAAGAATAAATAAGACAAGAGATTTAAAAATAAAAAAGGAGAGATTAAATAAGAAAAGAGATTTAAAATTAAAAAAGGAGAGAATAAATAAGAAAAGAGATTTAAAATTAAAAAAGGAGAGAATAAATAAGAAAAGAGAGTTAAAAATAAAAAAGGAGAGAATAAATAAGAAAAGAGAGTTAAAAATAAAAAAGAAGAAAATAAACAAGAGAAGAAATTTAAAATTAAAAAAGGAGAGAATAAATAAGAAAAGAGATTTAAAAATAAAAAAGGAGAGAATAAATAAGAAAAGAGATATAAAATTAAAAAAGGAGAGAATAAATAAGAAAAGAGATTTAAAAATAAAAAAGGAGAGAATAAATAAGAAAAGAGATTTAAAAATAAAAAAGGAGAGAATAAATAAGAAAAGAGATTAAAAATTAAAAAAGGAGAGAATTAATAAGAAAAGAGATTTAAAATTAAAAAAGGAGAGAATAAATAAGAAAAGAGATTTAAAAATAAAAAAGAAGAGAATAAATAAGACAAGAGATTTAAAATGAAAAAAGGAGAGAATAAATAAGAAAAGAGATTTAAAAATAAAAAAGGAGAGAATAAATAAGAAAAGAGATTTAAAATCAAAAAAGGAGAGAATAAATAAGAAAAGAGATTTAAAATTAAAAAAGGAGAGAATAAATAAGAAAAGAGATGTAAAAATAAAACAGGAGAGAATAAATAAGAAAAGAGATTTAAAAATAAAAAGGAGAGAATAAATGAGAAAAGAGATTTAAAAATAAAAAAGGAGGGAATAAATAAGAAAAGAGATTTAAAATTAAAAAAGGAGAGAATAAATAAGAAAAGAGATTAAAAATAAAAAAGGAGAGAATAAATAAGAAAAGAGATTTAAAAATAAAAAAGGAGAGAATAAATAAGAAAAGAGATTTAAAAATAAAAAAGGAGAGAATAAATAAGAAAAGAGATTTAAAAATAAAAAAGCAGAGAATAAATAAGAAAAGAGATTTAAAATTAAGAAAGGAGAGAATAAATAAGAAAAGAGATTTAAAAATAAAACAGGAGAGAATAAATAAGAAAAGAGATTTAAAAATAAAAAAGGAGAGAATAAATAAGAAAAGAGATTTAAAAATAAAAAAGAAGAGAATAAATAAGAAAAGAGATTTAAAAATAAAAAAGGAGAGAATAAATAAGAAAAGAGATGTAAAAATAAAAAAGGAGAGAATAAATAAGAAAAGAGAGTTAAAAATAAAAAAGGAGAGAATAAATAAGAAAAGCGATTGCTAAATAAAAAAGGAGAGAATAAATAAGACAAGAGATTTAAAAATAAAAAAGGAGAGAATAAATAAGAAAAGAGATTTAAAAATAAAAAAGGAGAGAATAAATAAGAAAAGAGAGTTAAAAATAAAAAAGTAGAGAATAAATAAGAAAAGAGATTTAAAAATAAAAAAGGAGAGAATAAATAAGAAAAGAGATTTAAAAATAAAAAAGGAGAGAATAAATAAGAAAAGAGATTTAAAAATAAAAAAGGAGAGAATAAATAAGAAAAGAGATTTAAAAATAAAAAAGGAGAGAATAAATAAGAAAAGAGATTGAAAAATAAAAAAGGAGAGAATAAATAAGAAAAGAGATTGAAAAATAAAAAAGGAGAGAATAAATAAGAAAAGAGATTTAAAAATAAAAAAAGGAGAGAATAAATAAGAAAAGAGATTTAAAAATAAAAAAGGAAAGAATAAATAAGAAAAGAGATTTAAAAATAAAAAAGGAGAGAATAAATAAGAAAAGAGATTTAAAATTAAAAAAGGAGAGAATAAATAAGAAAAGAGATTTAACAAGAAAAAAGGAGAGAATAAATAAGAAAAGGAGTTAACATTAAAGAAGGAGAGAATAAATAAGAAAAGAGATTTAAAAATAAAACAGGAGAGAATAAATAAGAAAAGAAATTTAAAATTAAAACAGGAGAGAATAAATAAGAAAACAGATTTAAAAATAAAAAAGGAGAGAATAAATAAGAAAAGAGATTTAAAATAAAAAAAGGAGAGAATAAATAAGAAAAGAGATTTAAAATTAAAAAAGGAGAGAATAAATAAGAAAAGAGATTTAAAAATAAAACAGGAGAGAATAAATAAGAAAAGAGATGTAAAAATAAAACAGGAGAGAATAAATAAGAAAACAGATTTAAAAATAAAAAAGGAGAGAATAAATAAGAAAAGTGATTTAACATTAAAAAAGGAGAGAATAAATAAGAAAAGAGATTTAAAAATAAAACAGGAGAGAATAAATAAGAAAAGAGATTTAAAAATAAAAAAGGAGAGAATAAATAAGAAAAGAGATTTAAAAATAAAAAAGAAGAGAATAAATAAGAAAAGAGATTTAAAAATAAAAAAGAAGAGAATAAATAAGAAAAGAGATTTAAAAATAAAAAAGGAGAGATTAAATAAGAAAAGAGATGTAACAATAAAAAAGGAGAGAATAAATAAGAAAAGAGATTTAAAAATAAAAAAGGAGAGAATAAATAAGAAAAGAGATTGCTAAATAAAAAAGGAGAGAATAAATAAGACAAGAGATTTAAAAATAAAAAAGGAGAGATTAAATAAGAAAAGAGATTTAAAAATAAAAAAGGAGAGAATAAATAAGAAAAGAGATTGAAAAATAAAAAAGGAGAGAATAAATAAGAAAAGAGATTTAACATTAAAAAAGGAGAGAATAAATAAGAAAAGAGATTTAAAAATAAAACAGGAGAGAATAAATCAGAAAAGAGATTTGAAAATAAAAAAGGAGAGATAAATAAGAAAAGAGATTGAAAATCAAAAAGGGAGAGAATAAATAAGAAAAGAGATTTAAAATTAAAAAAGGAGAGAATAAATAAGAAAAGAGATTTAAAATCAAAAAAGGAGAGAATAAATAAGAAAAGAAATTTAAAATTAAAAAAGGAGAGAATAAATAAGAAAAGAGATTTAAAAATAAAAAAGGAGAGAATAAATAAGAAAAGAAATTTAAAAATAAAAAAGGACAGAATAAATAAGAAAAAAAATTTAAAAATAAAAAAGGAGAGAATAAATAAGAAAAGAGATTTAAAAATAAAGAAGGAGAGAATAAATAAGAGATTTAAAAATAAAAAAGTAGAGAATAAATAAGAAAAGAGATTTAAAAATAAAGAAGGAGAGAATAAATAAGAAAAGAGATGTAAAAATAAAAAAGAACAAGTGTGGGATTTGGTGTTAAGTCTTTAGTTGTTTAAATCTCCAAACTAACCCTATATATCACTTAATTGCCCCTGGGCTAATATGACATACAGGAAAAATAAAGTGTCTAAGTGGCAGATGCTTACCGAGAACGAATTCTTGGTCGAGAATCTCTATAGCTGCTTCGTCTGCCAACTGGGGGACCTCGTTTACTCCAGCGAGATTCTCCTGTAGACATCTCAACTCTCACACGACGACCGTTAATTTTTCTGAAATATTAAAAAAAACAAGTTTCACCAAAGTTTCCATACTAAATTCACACATTAAGCATGTGATTGTTAGATATTTTACATAATTCAAACCATTTTTTTTTATTATGTTTTATTTGTTTTGTACTAATGAGTAACCACTTATCAAGACCAAAGGCTACTCGAGGATAAGGATTAATGAGATTGTCAGTGGGATGATGAAAGAATATGAAAGAATTGAAAATAATGAGCAATGGGCAAAATTTGATTACTTAATAGAGTGGCCTGATAATTGTATATTCACATTAAACTTAAAGACAACTATGTTGTAGTTTGCAAGAAAGAAGTCTCATATTAATATGTTCCACAGGGATTTCATATAAAGAAACTTTGTTCATGGAAATTCCATTTGATTTTGAAAAGGTACACACAGGAAGGAGGGAAATTTGAATATTTTACAAAAAGTCAGAGATTGGAACAAGCACTCTTCATGAAAATAATGATAGAGTAGAGAAAGACTAACAAAAGAGGCTGTAGGCAAGAGAATAGATAGCCATCCCTCACTTTATTGCAGTCAATTTTGTACTCTGTCAAGGCATAAAAGAGAACTGAGTGACACTTCCCCAGATGTGGGAAGCAGTACTCCATCTTGAGTAATATCTAGTTCTTATACAGGTAGAGGATCAAAAGTCAGGTGCTTTCTGGAGCTGTAAAATAATCCAACCATGTTTCCCCGCAAAGTTAGTATTTAGTTATTGTTATCGTGACTTGTTGCTACTTATTTGATTCAAACTATGCTCCATATTCATATTATTTGGATTCTTCGAACTACTGTTCTCATCTTGAGTGTTATTTTTACAATATTTTGGTTGATGTAACCCCCGACCTTCTTCAAGTGTATCTTGTTGAAATCGTGAATGTTTCTGTCGAATTCAGGAATTTGGACAGAATTTTGAATGAAACCCTTTTTTTACTTCACAGAGGATACTGACCTGACTGGATAGAGATCCTAAGTAATTCAAAATTGAGAATTGAACGTTCAACCTTCAAGAGAATATCACTTTTACATTTGATTTTTCCAAGTACTTTAACCACTGCACCACGGGTATGTTTGAAATTCTGTCCAAATTCCCTAGTTTAACAAGATATTGAAAGTTGGAGGTTACATCGACTGAAACATCAAAAAAAAAAAAAATGGAAATCACACTCAAGATGAGAACAGTAATTTGAAGAATCCAAATAATACGAATATTCAATCTTCATCTAAAAAATTCAGAAACGTAATATTCCATATTGTTATTGTTTATATACACAACGTTTTGCTTGGTGTGCATTCCAGCTTTCTGAGATGAAGTGTTGTTATATGTATGCTTTTCAATAGTTATACTTTTCATCATTCTCACCAGTTTTCATATCTCATAACAAAATGAATCAACATCATTTTTTTATTATATTAAAATATTGAAATAAAAAGAAAAAAAAAATACTTACACCCCATTTAGACCCCTGACGGCGTCTTTAGCATCTCTCGGATCTTCATATTCTACAAATGCAAATCCAGGTGGATTACGAGCCACCCAGACATTGCGTAAAGGTCCATACTGTGAAAATATATCTTCTAGTTCTTGTTTAGCAGCTCCATAGCCGAGGTCTCCAACATAGACTTTACAATCCAAACGCCATTCTTTGGTATTTCGTGAGATGTCCATGTGCTACAAAAAAGTTGCACAAGGATTTAGATATTCCATTCGAATGGTGTGTGTCTGCATATCAACTATTTGGGGTTATTTAGTTTAAAAAACACATTTATTGGAAATGATTCTGACAGGGATGTAAGGATTGAATTGCAACAACAACAAAAAAAACTGAAATCGAGATGAATTTTCCAACTTGAGAAGTGGGGTATGAGCAGAGAGAAAGACCATGTAAACAAGTGAAGAGAAAGACATTTTAAGCATGGCAGAATTAACATTTCCAGTTTTCAGTGAGAATTGTTACAAGAGAGAGAAAAGAAAGTCAAAGCAAAACAAGCCTGAGAAAGGAAGGTGGAGAAAAATATAGGAATTAGAAAGAAAAATGACGTAAGAGAAATAAAATTCAATAAAATAATGACATAAAAAATAAGCAGATAAGATTTAGTAGAACTCAATTTTTTCTTAAGAGTTGATTTTAACCAAAAACCAAATATTTCACATCAATGGGAGGCTCTAGTGATTTAAATGTTTCTAGATAAAAGATAAAAGGTGGAATTCTGCTAAAAAGTAAAGAAACCATAGCACAATAACACTCAAATGTAAGTTGCTTTTGTACAAATATCTTTGGCCTATTCCGATTTTTTTTTATTGTTTCTTTATTATTAATTAATGTTATTATTTAGATGAGGTTTTGGCCTATTCCTTGTTTTTTTATTGTTTATTATTAATTAATGTTATTATTGTGGAGAAAAGAAGTAAAGAGAGCGAGACAGAGAGTCGAATTTACGAGGTTCTTTCGTAGAAAATATATCAACATAACAAACATGGTTAACTCTCAATTTATAAAAGGAAAAAGATTTCTTACATTTTAGGAAATATTTTCATTGAAAATAATAGTTCATTTATGAATGAACAAAAGGGGGAAATTAGTTTGAGATTTCGAGGAAGTTTGAGTTGATAATTCAAGAGCCGTGATTAGTTTATGGTGAGTTACGATGTTCACTCTTTCGCTGCCGGAAGTTCAAGTGCCCCGAAACGTTTTCTGCGCAAGCAGCTAGAGGCGCTTTTTTACTAAATTACTGTAAAAATTCAATGTTTTGATTTTCTGACCAATCAGAAAAGTTTCCAAGCGGTCGGAAATTCGGTGTCTGTGGGAGCCGATGAGAATCTTTAAAAGAGCTCTGTATTTTCCAAAAAAAACAGTTCACAAAAATTCAGAGATAGTGTTGGAAGGCATATATCACTACTGTCTGCAACTCAACTCTAACACGACAACACTTTGAACATAACAGTCAGCTAATCAGACAATGTAGGCGAACACACAGACACAGAAACAGTAACTAAGAATTCCACCTTTTATCTTTTATTATCGTATGCTCACTTGAAATTAAGTTTATGAAAATAATTATTTTAAAACTTCTCACATTTCTCAATGAACCTTCCAGGGTGATTAATTAACTCTACTCAAAAACTTTCAGTGAAAATTATTTTATATAGTTGAGTGAGGAAGTTTTCTTTACGATTTACAGACCCGTGAACTAATCACGGCTCTTGAATTATCAACTCAAACTTCCTTGAAATTTCAAACTAATTTCCCCCTTTTGTTCACTCATAAATGAACTCTTATTTTCAATGAAAATATTTCCTAAAATGTAATAAATCTTTTTCCTTTTATAAATTGAGAGTTAACCTTGTTTGTTATGTTGATATATTTTCTACGAAAGAACCTCGTTAATTCGACTCTCTGTCTCGCTCTCTTTACTTCTTTTCCCCACAATAATAACATTAATTAATAATACATAAACAATATCAAAAAAGGAATAGGCCAAAAGTTCATGGGTCTGTAAATCGTAAAGAAAGCTTCCTCACTCAACTATATAAAATAATTTTCACTGAAAGTTTTTGAGTAGAGTTAATTAATCACCCTGGAAGGTTCATTGAAAAATGTGAGAAGTTTTAAAATAATTATTTTCATAAATTTAATTTCAAGTGAGCATACAATAATAAAAGGGGGAATGCAAAAGTTAGTTACTGTTTCTGTGTCTGTGTGTTCGCCTACATTGTCTGATTAGCTGACTGTTATGTTCAAAGTGTTGTCGTGTTAGAGTTGAGTTGCAGACAGTAGTGATATATGCCTTCCAACACTATCTCTGAATTTTTGTGAACTGTTTTTTTTTGGAAAATACAGAGCTCTTTTAAAGATTCTCATCGGCTCCCACAGACACCGAATTTCCGACCGCTTGGAAACTTCTCTGATTGGTCAGAAAATCAAAACATTGAATTTTTAAAGTAATTTAGTAAAAAAGCGCCTCTAGCCGCTTGCGCAGAAAACGTTTCGGGGCACTTGAACTTCCGGCAGCGAAAGAGTGAACATCGTAGCTCACCATATATCCAGTGATGTTTATATTTTTCATAAAAGTACAATCATACCAAACTAGTTTGAACTCTGTCAATACCATAGTCTTTATCCGTATCAATAACATCAATGCCCCACTAAGACATTTCAAGTGACCGATCAATAATGTTTGCTAAAAGAACAACGTAAAATCAACTCACCAGTTGATTTTAGATTAAAAGAAAAAAAAAAACACTTCTATGAGAAATAAAACTTTTTTTAGACCCATGAATGTGAAATTTGGTAGGAATTATGTTTATGGTTTTCTGTTTGCTTTTTCACCTCCACTCACCACGTAAAGATGGTTTTATTTGTCTGCAAACTAGAAAAAGGCACATGTTTTAATTACTAATTTTGATATGATATATATATATATATATATATATATATATATATATATATATATATATATATATATATAACTGGCAAAGTTTGCTACATGAAATATTTTAAATCCAAATTTTAAATAATAAACATTTCATTTATAAGTTTTCAGCAAACGCATGATTAAAATTTTCACATTTATTCATATAAATAGATATTAACATTTTAAAAATTTTTATGTAAATTTATCTTTTGAAATAAGACTGGAATGAAATTAAAGAAATCAGTTCGGCTGAGTGATATTGGGGGAAGTTTCTCTTTTTTAAGACTTTTGATTTAATTGTTGAAAATAAAGTTAGCCCCTTAAATTTGGGAAGCAACATTTAAACACAAATATGAAATGGTTTGTCTATGCGATCAAAACAATCATTAAATAAATTTTTTTTTAAACATGGCGCCGTTAACAAGAGAGCAAATCAGTTAATCTTTTCGTCTTCTCAATTGTAGTGAGCAATGTTAGTTTAATTCAACCCAAGTTTTTAGTAAGTTATCAATTCTTTTATTAAATAACTTTAATTAATATTGACCAAACTATTGCATATACATAAACAAAACAGGACAATAAAATTCTAAATGTATAACACAAACATCAATTTATTATAAACTGTTAAAAAAATAGTCAGGCGAATAAGACATTCAAATAATTGTCTTTGGAATTTTCATCTCTACTCTATAGAATGTTTCAAAATATTGTGTTTTATGGATTGAAAGGAGAGTAACCCGTTTTGATGTTAATATGGAAGTGATAAATAAAAAAAAAATTGCATTTATTCATATACGAGGGGTTTTCCAAAAGTAAAACCTATTTTTTTTCCTGCCTGAATGGATCAAAGGGGATTGCAAATTGAATTGTTATGGTAACTGAACTCACGCATTTATTACCTTAAAGTTTCATCTCCCTGTTGTAGATATTGCGGTTTAAGACTCTAAGAAAGCTACCCCTGTGTTGGATGTGTGTTAGAATCAGAGATGTGTCATTGATTTCCCAGCAAAATGGTGACTATGTACAAAAATAAATTCTAGAGCACAAAATGTTGCTTGTCTTCATAGCTCTTTAACTTTTTGAGTTAAAAAAAAAACTTTTGGAACAAGCCTCATATATTAGTCCCCCGATTTATCGAAGAAGGACCTAAGTTTTCAGCGGCATTGTGCATCCGTCCACGTGTCCATTAGTCTGGACAATTGCCAGATAATCGTCCATTAGTTTTTCCTGAAATTTTGCCACAAATTGTATTTCTTTAAATAGATGTGCACAGTAAAAAAATTTTTTGCGAAAATTCCCGATACATCCCCAGGGTTTCAAAAGAGGTCAAAAATGCCCAAAAATCACACGTTTTGCCCCATAACTTTGGATCCATCCAGTAGATTTTTCTGAAACTTGGTCAAAATGTGGAGCCTATTGTTCTTAATATAAATCCAGACATTAATTCTGGCAAAATTCTGGTTTGCGTCCCCAGGGACTTTCAGTGCTAAAAACACCCCCTTTTGGGTGTCTTTTTTTCATATTTCTCAACAAAAACTTGATATGTCTGATTATATAGTGGTTTTTCACGATAGTCAACTCAAATATACATGTGTTAAGGCCTGAAACTGCACCGTTATCCATTTACACTGGGATTCGGTGCCCCCAGAAGCTCAAAAGATGTCAAAAATACCCCAAAATGAACAAAGAATGACACTTTTTGCCCCATAGCGTTTGATCCAGCCATTAGATTTTCCTGAAATTTGGTTGGCTTGGTTGTTTTTGTTTTACAGTATATCAATCCTTTTCAGGTTATTTAATGCCAAATCCAGTGATTTTGAAGAAAATCTTTTTAATAGAATATTTTTTTTTTTTTTTTTTTTCAAGTCGGTTTCTATTTAACCCATAGTTGGGATCTAACAGGTACTATCACTCCGGGTCAGAGTGGACCTGGGAGCAATGGCAATTAAGGGTGGCTCCACACTCCCCAAAGCTGGGGCCTCACCATCGGATTTAGTTTAAGGTCTTATCCAGAACTCTGAAATTTGGCCAAAATGTGGAGGTCACTGTTCTTAATATAAATTTAGTATGGGTGATCCTCGCAAAATTCTGGTTTGCATCCCTCTGAGACTTTTAAGACTAAAAAAAACATGCCTTTTTTTGGAGCTCTATTTTCATATTACTTAAAAACTTGATATGTCTGTCTATATAGTGGTTTTCTATGGTGCTGAATCCAAATATGCATGTCTTAAGGCGTGAAACTACACCGTTTGTCCATTTTCACTGGGATTCGGGATTCCCAGGAACTCAAAAGTGGTCACAAATGCCCCAAAATTGCAAAAAAATGACACTTTTTACTCCATAACTTTTGCCCCATCCATTAGATTTTTCTGAAACTTGGCGAAAATATGAAGGCCCTTCAAACTTTTCACATTCATCATTTCTTCACTATTTTTTGTGGCATCATCTCACGTGCAGCACCATTTTATTTTTTGTGGCATCATCTCACATGCAGCACCATTTTATTTTTGTGGCATCATCTCACATGCAGCACCATTTTATTTTTTGTCGCATCATCTCACATGCAGCACCATTTTATTTTTGTGGCATCATCTCACATGCAGCACCATTTTATTTTTTGTGGCATCATCTCACATGCAGCACCATTTTATTTTTTGTGGCATCATCTCACATGCAGCACCATTTTATTTTTTGTGGCATCATCTCACGTGCAGCACCATTTTATTTTTTGTGGCATCATCTCACGTGCAGCACCATTTTATTTTTTGTGGCATCATCTCACGTGCAGCACCATTTTATTTTTGTGGCATCATCTCACGTGCAGCACCATTTTATTTTTTGTGGCATCATCTCACGTGCAGCACCATTTTATTTTTTGTGGCATCATCTCACGTGCAGCACCATTTTATTTTTGTGGCATCATCTCACGTGCAGCACCATTTTATTTTTTGTGGCATCATCTCACATGCAGCACCATTTTATTTTTTGTGGCATCATCTCACGTGCAGCACCATTTTATTTTTGTGGCATCATCTCACGTGCAGCACCATTTTATTTTTTGTGGCATCATCTCACGTGCAGCACCATTTTATTTTTTGTGGCATCATCTCACGTGCAGCACCATTTTATTTTTTGTGGCATCATCTCACGTGCAGCACCATTTTATTTTTTGTGGCATCATCTCACGTGCAGCACCATTTTATTTTTTGTGCCATCATCTCACGTGCAGCACCATTTTATTTTTTGTGGCATTATCTCACATGCAGCACCATTTTATTTTTTGTGGCATCATCTCACATGCAGCACCATTTTATTTTTTGTGGCATCATCTCACATGCAGCACCAGAAGGGGACCATGCACACACACGACTTGTTCTGTCTTAGACTTCCTAAAACTAAAAATTTGAAACAAAAGAAAGAAAATATAGAACAACAAAGTCATAAAATGAAAATGTAAATCCAGTTATAAAGCAACAAATCAATTAAAGAAGAATATAATAAAAATATAAAATTAAAGCCAATACTTCGAATTAGTAGGGAAATTGAGAAAAATAATTTCATGCATTAAAGTAATGTAATAACATTTAGATGTGGGTACAATAAAATAAGGTTAGAATTGGAAATTTTTCACATAAATTTAAAATTAAGTGAATGAATGGAAAATTCCATTAGAAGTTAGAAGTAGATCTACAGATACGTGTACAGGAAGTTGTATTGTGGGTATAGGATATGTGAAGTAACGCATAAGCTGATTGTGTTCAATCACAATTAATTTTTTGAAGCTCCATCTTTGTTCTCCACCTTGTCAGAGCAGGAGGAGGAGTGCTTGGTGGCAATAAGAAATTTATATTTAACCTTACATATTATTATGAGCGAATAGAGGAATAAAACATGGAAGAACTTGAGGCAACCTTGTTGCTGAAAGCCTTTTATGTTGTGCATAATCACATCTAGGAAACGAGAAGAGAAAATGGAAATTTGGTACATATTTTTCCATGAATGTTTTCTCGGCATATTCCAACAGTTTATGCAAACCATGGAAATATGTCGAAACATTCAACCAATGCAGTAGACAACAGTTAATAAATTGGAAAATTTCATGTAAAAATTTAAATTATTAAAAATAAAGCATTTTAGTAAAGAGTTCATGATGAATCTAACAGGTTTGCAGATTATACTACGGATGTTGGAGAAAAAGTTCCTTCATTTTGCATGGAAATTAATAGGAGATACATGTGGTCCCATGACTTTAAACCTGTTTGAAATTTACAGCCATAATTTGTCATCGGTTTGGGACACGCCATGACCGATTGGAAAAATTTTCTACAAGACATTTGCAAAGAATCCCTGGCAGATAAAACTCTTAAAAGAACATTTTTTTCATAAAAATAATTTTGTACCCCCCCCCCCTCCAGCTCCTACAAACAAAAAACATTTCTTACAAAAGTTTTCACTTGTTTTTACATATTATTTTACAAAAACAAAATATTTATCCATAAAACTTAGCATAGGTTGATTTTTTAAAATTATATTTCCATTTTTCTTAATTGAAATTATTATACGATAAATGTTTTCTATCATAATGTTTTTTTACCATTTTAAAAATTGATCAGCATATTTTTGCAGTTTACGTAATCTGCTGGAATATGCCAGCACAAGATCCATGAAGAAGTAGGTCGTACACTGCATCTCCACTGCCACATCAACATTATGACTACAGCTGGTTTTGTCAATAAAATAAATACACTGTACGATTGAGAAGAACACACTATGTGGATTGAAAAACACTCCAGCTATGATGACGGAGAAGATAGAATCTGTCTGCTGTAAGACTTTTTATGCACAAAAATTTAAACCTGATTTTATTTATTAGCAAATGTTGCCATATGAACATTTTTGATCGATTCCCTGTTTGCTTTTTTGTTTTGACAGTGTGATCAGAATGTACAACAAAAGAAACATACTTGATAAAACTCAAGAAAACTTTCACAAGAAAAGCAAAAATCGTTGGGATTTCAATTATTCATAAATTACATGTTTGAATCATAGTGTGGATCCAATTCAAGACTTTGAATAGAACTAGCGGGGGATACCCGGCGTTGTACGGGTGTTTGGAGGTGTGTGTGGTTTTGGGTAAATCAAAACCCGGGGGGGGGGGGGTAAAATAAAAAATAAAGTAGGTAGTATGAGGATCGAACCCGAACCCTTGAGGCAAAATTGGAAATTAAAGTGTGAAAAGAAAAAGTGCAACATTAACCACTGGGCCACCATGACATACTAACAGAAACACGTTTGAATTTATTTAATTACTTAGAATTGACAGGTGCACGTTTTAATTATTAACTTTGACTGCGGGGTAGTATTTTATTTAATGCGGGAACGCTTTTTTTTATTTTTATTTTCCCAAGATGTTGGGGGGGGGGACCAGCTCCCCTTGTCCAAATTGAATAGCACTTGTCTGATATAAGAAAAATAATTCCACATTGATCAAAGCTGATTGCTTTCGGACATTTTCGGCGATGGCGACCAGAAAAATACCGCCAGAATTAGTATAACTTTTATTATACGAAAAAGGCTAATCCACATGCGGCGAGCGAAAAATGTTAAATATTTATCTTCTCGAAGTCGAGCAAATTAAATAGACAGGCGACCTCCGTTGTTAACTCGGAGATATTATGATTTATATGTGATATAAAAAGTTTTAAGAAGTTGTGAGCCGACCGAGCGCTTCTTGGAAAAAAAGTATTTCTTGGACATATGTTACATGATAAGGGCTGTCCCCTTTTCATGTAAGTATAAAAATAGAGAGATTAGTTAAAATGAAAATGAAATAGCAATAGACGAAATTCAAACCTCATAATTTAGGTTTAGAAATAGATTACGTGTGAGAATTTAAAAAAAAGGAATGTAAAACAAACGATTGTTTAGAATAGAGATAAAATATTTCAAGAAAAGAATGTGCACTGTCAAGTTTGTTATGAAAAATTAATTGAAAGAATGCAGCTATAAATAATGTTTTTAACATATTGGAAAAATAGGTTACTGAGTATAGGTTAAAATTCCTTTTGTAGAAAAAGGAAAAGTTTTGGACACGCATGTCCATAACACGTGAAAGAAGGCACATGTTTTAACATGTGTATGACGTCACGGAAAATAGAAAGTTCTAGGGATAGAGAAAAACTTTAGAGTTAAAAGAAAACAGAAAACTGGGAGAAACTCAGAGAGGGTCTGGGAATTCGAACGTCTAGGAAGCGAGACAATCACTTTGAAACTAAAATGTGAAGCTTTGAATTCTTGATGAGGAAACCACGGCCGGTCGTGAAGAAATGAATTCATCATGTGTTTTGTGATAAAGCTCATCTTTGTGTTTGTGATTCTTACAAAAAGGTAAAGTGAAAATTGTATTATATATCTGTGTTATAATATGTCATTACATACACGTCTCGACATCTCATGTCTACACAATGTCTGAACAGTGAACACTATCTCATCATTCTAAGAGCTTTCTTCTTCTACACGTCTAAGGAATGAACATTTAAAATATAGGAATCGTAATAACATGAACAATCTCTCATAACACGAACACGGAACGAACAATCTCTCTTACAACAACATCTCTCTCTCTCTCTCTCTCTCTGAGTCTTACAACATCATATGTAATAAAACTCTCTCAACGACAAACACTGTAATAAGACTCTTACTCTCTCTCT
Organism: Euprymna scolopes; assembly: GCF_053919585.1. Classification (NCBI taxonomy): domain Eukaryota; kingdom Metazoa; phylum Mollusca; class Cephalopoda; order Sepiida; family Sepiolidae; genus Euprymna; species Euprymna scolopes. The sequence continues at coordinate 25,068,498 of NC_136521.1, read as the reverse complement.
AAGACTCTCTCTTTTAATGAAACCCCTATATGTAACACATACACAAAAAGCGAACATACATACACATATTTTCACTTTTATATATATATATATAGATAACTGGTTAATAAATAAATCCACCTCAATAAGAAAACACAAATTATCTGTATTTAACTCAGATTATTTAATGACTGAAATCCTCTGATATGGGTCGAAAGTGATCTCCTTTCTTGCTCAAGCAATTTTCAAGATGCCAGAATCCACCTTCTTTAGGATGCTGGCTTGAGTCTCTCCATCTTTCAGCTTTGTGCCACATCTTCCTGTGCTGCAAAGAACTTTAATGTCTGACAAAGAAGAGAAGTCAGAGAAAACTATATCCAGTGATTGTGTGATTTTCCATTATTATTTGAAATTTAGCTTAAAGGGTTTCAGTGAAGTGTAAGCGTGCCGTGCTCAAGTTTCAATTTTTTTTCAACCTGATTTTAGAAAGAACAGGAGAAACCAGTGACAACAAGTGAATTTGACTATTCAAAGGTTTTGCCAGATGAACGTGCAATACATCCAGCAAGGATTAACTATCCTTAACTTATTCTTACATCTTTTCAAGCTAAGAACTGAAATTAGCAGACACAGCTTTTACATTAACAAATGTTTTTGTTTATTGCATAAGGAAAAATACTGAATCGCTGTAACAATAAAAAAACCTTACTGCTCAAACTTTCTTGCTTGGCTGAAACTTTTAATCTTTGGAAAATTTCTATGATGATAAATTTGAAAACTAATATCTCTATAAAATGTAATTAGGCGTGTATACATGATGGCAGCAAATTCGCTTTCGAACATTACCATCACTCAATATGTCACAAAAAAAGGTATATAGAAACACAAAAACATTCAGTGATGGGCTGCACGAATGTGGCTTTTAAGCCCTGCTAAACTCTGGCATTCCTTAGCACACATTATACAGATATGTGCACCACTAGCAGCACATTTTTGCTGTCCTTTTCTATGCAAGATCAAATGTCGTTTCAAACCGCCTGTCATTTTGTATATCCGCCCGCAGTTGACACAGGTTAACTCTGGCAACTCAAGACTGCTTTGTGGCCTGCTGCGCCGATGAGTAAACTGGTGACTCATCAGCCCAGCTCTGCTCAGGCATATTCTTCCGCACACCTCACACTCCAGACCAATTTGGCGTCCCCTCCCATCCATGGCTCCTTTCACTCTCCCTTTTCGGATATCGCACTTCAGCCGCTCATACTGGATTCGATCCGCCTCAAACTTGCCCACACCTCCCCACAAGGTCCTTCTCCACCCTCCGCGATCCAAAGCAAGACTCTCCCAGGTTCTTTCATCAATCTCACATTTTTTTAAGGTGGATCTTAAACAATCCTTAAATCTCAATTTAGGCTTTTGAGCCAGACGTCTTCCCTCAGCAAGTTGTTTGGGAAGTCGACTGTCTAACATCCTCACCACATGTCCACTCCATCTCAGTCTATGCTTAATAACGTGAGCCACAATGCTAAGGCATTGGGTCCATTCAAGCATCTCCACATCACTGACATACATCTGCCAACCCACACCTAAGATTTGCCGTATGCACATCTGGTGAAACCGCTCAAGACATCTGAAATGCTCCCTGTATGTTGTCCAAGTTTCAAAACCATAGAGAAGAGTAGAGAGAATGCATGCGGCATAAACCTAAATCTTAGTTGGCAGCAAGATCCCATGACGTCTCCACAAACACCCATCCAAATTTCTGAAGACATCACTTGTCCTGCTGATCCGTAACGATACCTCATCATCCAGGGCACCAGACATTCTCAGTGTGCTACCCAAGTATACAAACTTAGTGACAACTGCTATGCTTGCCCCACAGATATAAACTGATGGCTCATAGTATGGCATGCCTAGAGCAGGCTGATACATTAAGACAGTTTTTTCAGATTGATGGTCAGGCCCAATGCGCTGCAGGCAACCGCAAAAGCGTCCACAAGATGCTGCATATCAGTCATCGTATGAGCCACCAGATCACAGTCATCCACAAAGAGCAAGTCACAAATCGTGTTGGTGAATACCTTTGTACTTGCATTGAAGCGCCTAATGTTGAACAACCTATGACCTTCACCGAGGTGAACGATTTATATGACCTTCACCGAGGTGCGCGACTTGACACACAAAAATAAACCGCCTCTTAATCACCTGCTAATGCACGCGTCACTGTAACGTCCAATGACAACAACAACAACAACCTTCTCACTCGACCTGCCTTTATACCACTATCTCAATCCCTTCTCTTGTGCATGCGCCTGTAGATTCCTGACAACCTCGAGACTTCCGCTTATAAAAACCCAAGTTTTGTTGTCGCGCATGCCTATACAAGGCACAAACACGAGGGCGTTTGTTGTGTTGGTAAGTACTACACTCCCCCCTGATCTGATGATCACATAGAGTGCACTCCGGGGGTGGCCTTTTAGTTTGTTGGCTTCTGCGAAGGGTGGTATTTACACTCTCGGATTCAGGTTCTGATTCTGGTTCTGGTTCTGGGTGTGGTTCTGGTTCTGGTTCTGATCCTGCCTGATCAGACGAACTACAACTACTACTCTCTTGCTCGGTGACCTCACTCATTAGCAGCTCATCATCTGATGATTCATCGCTCTCTGTAGTTGTGGGATGTACTTCACTAGCCGGGCGAAGATCGCGCACATGGCGTGGGGTTCCATCAACAAGGACCGACTGCTGGCTGACCACTCCAGATATTCGTCCTCGCTTGAACTTGGCGGTGCACCGGTTTCCAGGGGGTCTAACCCAAACTGGATCCCCTACCTTGTATTTGTTATGACTCTCCTCGTCGATTGGTTGGACAGTGTCAATGCCCTTTATCCTAACACGGTATTTGTGTATGGCATTGGCCGGTGCTGTTGTTAGTGTCTTCCCATCCTTTGGTGTGATGTTATACCAATACGTGGCCTCCGTAATGGTGCATTGCTTTCTGGCAGCAATTCTCTTGATGCTGCGATGGCTCCTCTCAGCAATGCCATTCCCTGATGGCACATGAGCACATCACAGTTGTAGTCGGACACCCCACTCATTCAACAACTGCCGAACTTGGTGGCTACAAAAAGCAGCATCATTGTCCGTCAATATCTCTTCCGGCGCACCTCGCTCAGAAAAGATAGATGACAGTTGGCAGACAACATTCGCTGAGTCCTGCCTGGTCATTTGCCGCCACACCGCAAAACGAGTGGGTCCACAGTCGATAAGGGTTAGAAAGGGCTTACCACTGTAATGGGTAATATCCATCGCTAATCATTGCCACACATGCTCAACTTCCGATCGCCCCTTCTGCCATTTCTCAGGTGCAGGATCGATAGACTGGCATGCCTCACAGTGCTTGATAATCTGCCTGACATCCGACTTTGTCACTGCCGGGTCCACATGCCTCGCAAAATACAAAGTTCTTTTGATACCTGGATGTCCACTCTGCACATGAATTCTTTGTATTTGGCATGAGCTAATCGCGCCAACTGCGCAAAATCGAGCAGTGAACTCCACGCCTGTCTTCACAGCTTCATACCATTTGTGAGGCACACGGGTTAGTTGGTCTGCACGATTACAGTGTGATGCCACGAGCGTTACACTCACCGACAGGTCATATTCTGATACCAGACTCTTCAGGGTGTTTAGCCTCCGCTGGATTAACATCTCACTGGCTGCCTTAGTACGGACTCTTGTTCGTCCCGAGAGAGTGTCGGACACCCAGTGGTAGACGCAGAGAGAATCCGTGTACAAGTGTAACTTCTTCGACTGCCATTGCGTGCCAGATTTAAACCCTTCACAACAGCATCCACTTCCGCCAGGTTGATGTGTTGAGCATCATTCACGGGTCGCAGCCAGCATGTGTCTTCAATTACACTTCCACGTTGCTCCAATAACACTCCCAATGCCAAAGAACTAGCGTCAACCCACACATTTACAGTGTCCCCATCGACACACCATTCTCCACGGGCAGGGTCCTCCTTGTTAACTCTCTCTAGGGTTTCTGTCGTCATCAGAGTTAGAAGAGCATCATCAGATACATCATCCCAACCTGTAGTTACTAAACTTGCCCTGCGTTTGATGACGCCCACAGCTGCTCGGAGCCAGCCACACGCTGGTAAGTGACCAATAAGTTTCCCACACAAGGAAAAAATAGTCCGCCGCGTAATAACATCAGGGATGGTTGGAATCTCACTACCACGCCTCCATCGTAAGGTACCGTCTTTCCCGCAAACGTCCAATCCTAATACCCGTGCTCCATCCCTCAGACGTTCGGGATCCTTGCACTCCAATCTGAATTGAGCTAACTTTTCTCTGACGTGCGACGCAGATAGTACGTCTTCATTGACGTACACATCATCAATATAGGCTGATGTTGCGTCCTCAGTGGTCTTTTCCTGGGACAACACTGCATTTACGATGGTCTTCATGATTTGCGGTGCCACATTCAGCCCAAAACCAAGCCGAGTAAGGCAGTATCTCTGACCCCAGAACCACACTGTCTGGAACGGCCACAATGTCTCATCCACTCGCACCTGCAAATAAGCCTTCTGCAAGTCTACTATAGACACATTGGAGCCCTTCTGGCGCCATTCTCTCAGCTTGCTGGCACACACGTCAGCATCGGCAGTGTACGTCTCAATGTATCTATTGAGTTCACGATAGTCCAGCACCGGACGAACTTTTGATTTGTTATGCTGGACTACCGCCATTAAGGGAATCAGACCCTTAGGTGGTCCCAGCTTGTTGGGGTAGGGGATCAGCCATCCATCCTGGATCCATGCCTCAAGTTCCTTCTCGTATTCATTACGGGCCTCGTCGGGTATCGAGTACTCTGCAATGCTATTCTTGAGTTCGGTTGGCGCCCTTCCTTCTGTCCACTTCCACGATGCAGTCCATGCTTTTTGGTGAGGGTCGTAGTCCACCTTAAAATCAGGCCGATCAATGTGAACTGCAGCACACACTGGGGTTTCCAAAAATCGCACAGTCCCATCTCTTCCGATAACCACTCCCCCCAGTGCCTTAATAGCATCATATCCCAACAGTACATCGAATCCCAGCAAATCCCCTCGCATCACCAGCACATTAATGTTTGCGGCCACACCAGAGTCTGTGTGGACGTTGACAGTTCCGGCTCCACAGCAAGCTTGTGTATTGCCACCTATTGTGGTTACTTTGATGTTCTGCTTTGTCCAGTTTCGACACAACTTGGCACTCATGATAGTGTGTGAGCACCCGGAGTCGAGAAGAGCTGAACAAAGCACTTGGTCCACGTACACATTTATTGTCGGTTGCGCCTCAATTAAATCTTGTCCGGGGAACAGGGCGGCGCTGATGTCCTGCCCCCTGATGCATTTCCTGCCTGCACAATTTTGGGATAAATGTCCATAGCTACCACATTGGAAACAGCGCAGGCGCCCCCGCCCCTTGTTAGTACAATTTCTTGCGATATGGCCTCACTGGCCACAGCAGAAACATCTCCCATTGGTCGTGGGTCTCAAACTGCGACTCTTTTCAGCATTAGTCTTGGCTGCCTGCGCCATCATTACAACCGGTTCCCTCAGGTCCTCCTCATCTCTGATAATGGCTCAAGCGCGTTCTAACAAATGTTCCATGGGCGTTACAGATACGCTGGTGGAAGCCCTCAACAGTTACTTAACATGGGTGGGAAGGCCGGCCACAAACGCATATGCCAGTGTTCGCTCTGACACTCCATTGCCAAATAGAACTGCAAGTTTCTTCAGCTCCACGAAGAAGACGTCCACGGTTTCTCCTGGCATGAGCTTCCTAGTGGCAAATGTTTCATAGGCCGGACAGGGATCCATGGCAAATGCCTTGTATAAAGCATTTTTTATACAGGTAATATCAGCCTTCTCCACAGCACTCAGTTGCTGATATACACTTAGGGCGCCTCCAGCCAATCTCAGGGGAATCACGGTATGCACCCCCTTTACTTCACAGAGGTTGCAGGTCAGCTCAACCCTTTCGACCCAGTCGACAACAGAAGTGGATCCGTCGAATTCGGGTATCAGTTTTAAATCAAACTTTGCCCCAGCCATAGTTGTCCAGGAAAAGAGACAAAATGAAATCGCCGAAATAGCTTATGACCTTCACCTTCACCGAGGTGAACGATTTATATGACCTTCACCGAGGTGCGCGACTTGACACACAAAAATAAACCGCCTCTTAATCACCTGCTAACGCACGCGTCACTGTAACGTCCAATGACAACAACAACAACAACCTTCTTACTCGACCTGCCTTTATACCACTATCTCAATCCCTTCTCTTGTGCATGCGCCTGTAGATTCCTGACAACCTCGAGACTTCCGCTTATAAAAACCCAAGTTTTGTTGTCGCGCATGCCTATACAAGGCACAAACACGAGGGCGTTTGTTGTGTTGGTAAGTACTACACTCCCCCCTGATCTGATGATCACATAGAGTGCACTCCGGGGGTGGCCTTTTAGTTTGTTGGCTTCTGCGAAGGGTGGTATTTACACTCTCGGATTCAGGTTCTGATTCTGGTTCTGGTTCTGGGTGTGGTTCTGGTTCTGGTTCTGATCCTGCCTGATCAGACGAACTACAACTACCACTCTCTTGCTCGGTGACCTCACTCATTAGCAGCTCATCATCTGATGATTCATCGCTCTCTGTAGTTGTGGGATGTACTTCACTAGCCGGGCGAAGATCGCGCACATGGCGTGGGGTTCCATCAACAAGGACCGACTGCTGGCTGACCACTCCAGATATTCGTCCTCGCTTGAACTTGGCGGTGCACCGGTTTCCAGGGGGTCTAAACACCTGCCGAGCCAGGCCTTGGAAGTTCCAGTTCCGTTATTACCATTTACGTTTATAATCATATTTTCCAACTTCATTGAATGTTTTGCCGTTTTAGGCTACAGCCAGCCTTTTTTGCTATAAAGATACACGAGATGGTAAAAAGTGTATCTAATTTTTATCGAGCAATGCCTGTGCGTGAGGTTTGTTATAGTGGGGAAATACTTTGCACCGAGACAATCCCACTCTCTAAGCAACTGCCACATTGATCCAAAAAGAAGAGCAAGTCAACATCATTGGATGCAGCAGTCATCGCAGGTTTTATATCAGAGTTTTCCTTCTCCTATATATATATGTATATATATATATATATATATATATATATATATATATATATATATATATACAGGATAATCTAAACTAATGAATTAGTTATTCTGAAATTTTTCATGTGTATTTTAGGCAACACAATGAATAATATGAGCACATTATTATTTTTTTAAATTTTAACATTTAGAGGTTATATATAATTTGAGGTTGCTATTTTCTAAAGGTAGGGTAACCAGTGAAATATAACAAAGTTTATACAAGAGTGCTCAATACAGAAGTAGAGCAAGTTACATTTTAGATTTGTCTTTACATAAGCAATAGACCGAAACATGCTCATGACTGTGTAGCAACATACTGCTTGTGTAAAGACAAATTTAATATATACTAGCATGGGTGCCTGGCATTGCACGGGTGTTTGGAGGTGAAAAAAAAACAAAAAAAAACGATCAATTTTTTAAACTTTGACCCCTATTATGACCCCTTAACATTTATTCTTTTGGGCTCAAATGAAGTTATTAAGTTAGATCTATGTCCAAGGAGCCTATATCAAAAGTTTCAAGTGTCTAGACCCAAAATTGTCGGAGGAGTTTGGTAGAGTTCTCACAGGTCAAATCGTTGAAGTTTGACCCCTTAACAGCCAAATTTCTGGCCGAAAACCGATCACATAGATTTTTCCAAATCTCAGTACCCTTTATATCAAATTTCGAGTCTGTAGACTAAAAATTGACAGAGTTATTGCGTAGGGAAAATGTACACAGACACTTTTATAGATATATAGATATATAATAAAATGAATGCAGAAATTACCAGATGCCACATACAAATTCAACACATCTAGGTTAATAGCCACTATCTTATATAGCTTTTAAAGACCATTATAAACACATTTAGTCATGATATTAAAATATTACATTGCATTCTATGCACAACACCATCACAATCGCAAAGAAGAAGGAAGGAGTCCCTATTTTTCTCTCTAAATAATTAGGTCTACTACTGCTACAAGTTGTCACCAGCACAAATTCTACACATTCCACGAATTCTGTGATTACATCGACTGTAATGGGCTCAAGAATACATAGACCAAACATAATATTTCCAATTTTTGATTCATAAATTATAAAGGCTCCTTCTTCTGTCCATTCTGATTGGCTGAGCTCTGAAAATTCTCATATTCCAGAATTAAATTCTTTCCTTTATCAGTTACTAAAATTAAAATATGGTGTCACTATCAAACATTATTTCGCCCACTATCAAGTTTATTGAATGCTTAAGTCATTACAGTTTTGCGTGTGTATGCATGCATACGATACAAAGCTTTTTCAGCTGTCGGACTGCTGTTCACTATTATTTTACGGGATCCACACTTTGTAAAAAGGTTACTCCCTCTCTCTCTCTCTTTCTCTGCACATATTTCTCTTTGCTAATGGTTCTTATTATAGTTTGTGCATATATGTTTGTGTCCGTGTGTTCGGTTGAGTATGCATCTCAAATAATAACAAAAACACCTTTCGTTGATAAAAAAAATTGGAAAAACGTAAAAGCAAATAAGCACTACAAAAATGCAAGTTTTTTTTTAGCAAAATAAATATATATATATTTATATAGATATAATATAATAATGACTATATATATATTTATATAGATATAATATAATAATGACTATATATATATTTATATATATATTTATATAGATATAATATAATAATGACTATATATATATATATAATATAAAAATAACTATATATATATTTATATAGATATAATATAATAATAACTATATATATATTTATATAGATATAATATAATAATAACTATATATATATTTATATAGATATAATATAATAATGACTATATATATATATTCAATAAATTTACTGCAGATTTTTATTTTTTTATTGTTTTTTTTTTTTAGTTTTTTTTTGCAGTTACTTTTATTAAATACTCTTGGTTTCACTTGAAAATCATTATTTCGATTTTCGAATTTCACTAAAATCACGAAGAGGAACCAAAAATGTTTACGACTATTCTCATTAATTATACCTGAAAGCAAACTTTTTCTCCTAAAATATGTGCGAAAATAAGGATATTTATTTGGGTATACCATTTTTATTTAAGATTTATTTAAGCACTTCACAATTCGCTGGGCGTTTGCAATAACCATTAACAAGTCTCTAAATATTGTGTATCCACAACATAACAGAACATAAACATAATAAACATACATTTTGTCTTTTTTTTTTTTTTTTTACATTTAAACAAACTGAGCCACAGGAACGCATGATTGGGTACAGCTAGTGTATCTAAAGATTAATTTAGGAGTTTATCCTGTACAACGAAATTATCACTCACCCCTCTTTCTCTTTCCATATATAATTTTGTTATAAGCTCCTAAGCTAATGATCAATCATTAGGAATTTTAGAACATATATTCTCGACAACATATTTTTTTGTAAACTTAACCAAAATATTTTTAAATATGCTATCTAACAAAAAAGTGGATTGAAAGAAAATAATTGATCTACATCAAATTATAAGTTATACTAGTGAGGGATGGGGGCGGCTGGCTTTGCCTGGTCGTAAAATATGCTTAAATATGATATTTTAATTTGTCCAGATTTCATATATATTATTATAGAGTTGTAATTTCAAAAGTAAAAAAAAAGTATTTGGGTGCCATCAGCTAGAATCGAAACTGAAAGCAAAGCTGGTGACGTTACCACTGTACCAACATGACACGCATATGAACTGATTAAAGATTAAAAATTATAAATAAATTAAGATGAAAGTACAAAATGTATAACGATTTTTTTAAAATTTTGGCTCATTTTTGACTCCTTAAAAACTATTTAAATCGGCTAAAGACCCATAAAAGAACGGTTCATAAAAAATCCAATCATTTGAGGCCCCTAGCGCCGCTCTGTGGCTTTCAGTTTGGGAAGAGATAGAGTTTGAAAATATGGAGACAGACAGACAGACAGATATATAGCCTTTTATATATTAGATCAAATTAAATAATACATTTTTAAAAGTATCCCTGCATTATGTAATTTTTATGTATTCTAGACATATATATATATTTGTAAACTTTATCAATTAAGGTGTGCCACTGAAAAGAAAGAAAAAACATTAACATTTAAAACTAATGCTATATTTATTGGGATTGGCATTCTACCAGTATTTATATATTTGTATCTATAGAATCCACTCCTAAACCAACCAACCGATCATTAATAATTTTAGGACACAGCTGCTAGACGTAAAGGTGAGTAATATAGGCTATATTTGTTTTGTTTAGTTTTATGTTAAATGTAATTGTATTGTTTGGTTTACAAAATAATATTGAATAAAATATTAATAACATGTCTGATTTTTGACAAATTAACAATTCTACAAAGAGCAGTGTGCTACTGGATGTTCTATCTATATAATCTATATAATAAATATTATCTATATTATAAAATGCTAAAGCAATTTTATGTTTGCATGCATTTTATCACTGGTCACCTCTTTTTTAAAAGATGCAATCACGTGAATGCAAAAAAATAAAAAATAGTCTGGTTATCACTGAATACAAAATGTTTAAACATTACCTAATAAATAACCATATAGTTTATATTCTGTCCTTATCAGACCATACTCCCGAGCATCAGCTCTTCCTATTTGGGAGATACTATCCTCCTGGGCATTAACTCCTCCTGTAGTGTAGTGCAGTATCTGTTCTGTCTTCTCCTGGTAATTTATATAAAGCAGCAATATACAACTGAGGAAGGATACAACTATGAAATTCTCACAGTTTCGTTAAAGATTGTGTGAGGCGATATGATTCTAGAGCACCGGCATTTCTTATACACATTCATCATACACAAGTGCTTTTACACGTTTCTGCATCATCAAATATTTTACTATTTTGAGTTACCATGGTAACACAATGCTGGCATAAAATGCTGACTGGTTGTTTTGAAATTCTATAAATAAGAATTAGTTTCTGTTTCAAAATTAGTTTTCGTCTTTTATTCTTCATATGCAGGAAAGAAATGTTCAAAGAATCAATTGCACTATGTTTTATGCAAAGAAATATCAAAGAACACAATCGAAACCATTTATTCAATGACCTTCAAAATGCAAGAGAATGTACAATGCAAATAATGCATTACGAAAGTGATCTTGTAATGATTCAGCCACAAAAATAGTATATAATATAAATAATAAATAAGATGACCATTAAATGAAAACAATACGCAGAATTTATATGCATCCTATTTCTTATAATTTATAGAGTCTAATAAATTATTTGCCCAAACATTTTAGTATAACGTGTGCCTGAAAAATAACAGGACTTACATCACAAATGACGTCATTGTTGTTCTTCCTTGAGTTTGATGTACAGTTTCTCTTATACACTTGGAAGGATTCTTCTTGGAAGGATTCTTTTCTATATGGCCTCCTTTTGTAATATACTGAAAAGACTCAATTATCTGCACTTTTTTCCTAGGGGCATTTTTTTTTTATGTGTAAATAAAGAAGCTGAAGCCATGTTAGTCAAGTTATCAACTGCTTGTTCAAATAAGATATATTGTTTGTGTTTTTTGTATGGTTGGTGAAATTTAAAAATATAACACTTACATGCATAGAGAAAAGAAAAAGTCACATGGAGTAAGATCAGGTGAATAGGGAGGTTGCATTGGAAAAACGTTATGTATCAAAAGTTATGATTACATTTATCTCTTTGCACAATTCAAGAGCCACCTGTATTGACGAATCGGGTCAGCTGCTACAAAAACACACTGAAAGGAGCTGCGGAGCCGCAGTTTGAAAAAGAAGTTGAGAGATGGATAGATGAAGGAATATTAATGCCGTTGTCAGGGAAAGTTGAAGGAATTTTGCCACTCATGGCTGTGGTCCAACCTATCAAAAAGAAAGTTAGGCCAGTGTTGGATTTCCATGAGCTTAACAAGTTTGTCGCTTTTCACACAAAGGACGGAATCGACGTGTGTGAAGAAGTCGTAAGGAAATGGAGGAGGACGAAGCAGGCAACTAAAATTGTGGACCTGAAGTCAGCCTACCTCCAACTTCCTGTGGATGAGAAATTGTGGAAATATCAATTGGTAGAGTACAAAGGTGAAGTTTATTGTCTGACCAGATTAGGATTTGGTCTGAACTCCGCACCAAAGATAATGACGGCAGTTCTTAAGACGGTGTTGGCCAAAGACGATGCAGTGAAGAGAGGCACCTGCTCTTACATCGATGATGTACTAGTGGATGAAACAGAGGTGACTGCGGAAAGGGTGAGAGAGCATATCAAAGCATATGGACTGATGACAAAACCGCCTGAGTCACTGGAAAATGGAATGGCTTTGGGATTTCGACTACAGAACAATAAGGCAGGAAAATTGATGTTTGGGCGAGGAAATGAGATCCCTGAAGCCAAGGTTGACCTAGCCAAGAGAGAGCTTTTCTCTATATGTGGAGCTGGTTGGCCACTACCCAATAGCTGGATGGCTGCGAACTGCATGCAGCTTTATTAAAAGGCAGACTGGGACAGACAGTTGGGAAGATGCAGTTGATCAAGAAGTGCTTCTCATGATACAAGAAGTCATTGCAGAAGTGAAAAAAATGGTGAAAAACAAGTAAAATAATCCAACTCCGACGGTATATATATAAACACTATATAATTTATTACGGCAGCTAATACATTAATTGAATAAATATGCAACACACTCACGATTAGAGTTTAACGGTTAACAAACACATAAACATTACGACGCCATCTTTCTAAAAGAAGAGTTCGTTAACTCTGCCTTTTTATAAGGGAGATAACTTAACAAATTATATGCATATTAATGCCAATATAAAGGGAGACAACTTAACAAACTCATCTTCAAAAGTTTTTTTTTCTTTTTTTTTCTTTTTAATTTCAATCATTCAAACTGCCTTGTTGTAAGACGCTTCTCAATAACCAAGGGGATGCACCCCGTTTAGTGAGGCAGTCTGCCAATTGTCTTCCTGTCTCTTGCCATTGGCAATCTGTTCATTTTCCACAAGTTCCTTAATACCACTGATTTCGATCCGTAATCATTTTTCTTTGACAGATTTTGTTGATTTGACCACTTCAAAGAGAGATTTACAATCAGTGACACAAATTATAGACTCTTGGGATTTGTTCTTCCTGTTGTCAATTCACCAAACAGGGTGGAGATGAAGACAGCCATATCAATAGCTTCAGACATTGGAATTGTTTCTGCAGCTAAGGTACTGTGGACAATCCGTCTGATTTTCTTTGAGTTCCACCAGATCAGTGAGACTTTCCCAGATGTCTCAGCGAGGAATATGACATAACCCCCCTGACTTCCACCATCAGGAAGATTTCCCAAAGCGGCATCACTAAATATCACCAAACGTAACTGATCAATGTCACCAAGATGTTGATACTTCAATGATAGCTTGGATGCCTTAGCTTTTCCAATAATTTTGTTGGCAGTTATCAGGTCCTTTATGGTGCTATGGTTAATATTAGTCGCTAGACTACATACATCAAATAATAAGTCCGGTCGGCTCTGATGCGCTAACCACAACAATTGGCCGATCTTGGATCTGAGTGAATTTTTCTCAATTTCTGTTAGCGGTGATTCTTTTTCCATGGTCCTTGAACAATCTATTGGAATGGATGATATACTGTCGGTATATTTGTTTTGGTTTATTAATATTTCTGGACCGAAGCTCAATTCCACAGTATTTGAAGGCCTTACTATCCTCTTTTCCAATTTTAAATGTGCTGCGTATTTTGCTGATGGTATTGTTGAATGTCTGGTCCCCTGACCAAATGAAGTCATCTACATGACACGCCAAAACTCCAGCTAGGTTACCAAATTTACTAATCCAGTAGAAAACTGTAGGGTCCATTTGGGACATTACACTGCCATTTTCAATCATAACTGATTTCACTTTATTATACCACTGCAGAGAAGCATCACTCAGTCCATAGACGCACTTATTTAGCCGCCATATCTTGTCACTGAAAGCTTCTTTGGGTGGTCTGATGTATACTTCCCTATCCATAGTGTGACCTTGCAAAAAGGCAGTTTTTATGTCTATGGAGTGTAGACTCCATTGATTTTGGGCTGTTAATGCCATAATAAGTCTTAAGGATTCATGAGCACAGGTTGGTGAATCCTTTTGAATGTCATTCTTGGGTTCTTCAAAACCTCTAGCGACCAGCCTTGCTTTTTGCATAACCCCATTAGGTGTGTTTTTTAAACTACACACCCAGCGTGTAGATATGCATTTCTGTCCTGCATCATCTATTTCAGTAAAAACATTGTTTTGATTCCAGCTGTCAAGTTCTCTTTTCTTGGCCTCATCGAATTCTCTATCTGCCACCATCATTATAGTGTCTCCTTCTGTGCGTCCTATCAGTGGTTCTGCCACATTAAGATCCGTGACTTTACTTAAATCTACTGACATCTCTTCATTCTCCAAGTTTACTGGCCTTTGGATTTTCACATTAAACCAATGTTTGTTTCTGCCGGTGACTTTTCCAGCCCGACTTATTATTTCCACCTGTATTTGCGCATTGCTTCCCTTTTGGTTGTATGTGATGATGTTACCAGGCTTTATCTTGGCTATAGGATCGGGTTGTGGGTTATTTTTTGTCCCAACCTCAGCTGTTTCAGTATATTCCTCATCAGATGTTTCATAATTATAGTCCTGGCTATCAGAGGTTTTTGATGCTACTGAAATTTCATTAGTTTACAACCGCAAGTGGTGAGTTACACAAACGCAATCTGCATTTATGTACTCTCACAAGCATTCCACCATGTCTGACAAATACCACAGGACCATCCTGACCAATGACAACACCTGGACCCTTCCATTCTTGATTTTCTGGTCTTTTGTAATAAACTTTATCCCCCGGTGAGCAGAGATCAGGTGTGGGGCGCGTTTGTTTCCTTAAGGCCCTCCTAATTTTCCCAGATGATTTGGCTTTGATAAAAGACTGTCTTGCAGCATGCAATCCATTTATGTTGTTTTTTACAACTTCACTTGTGGTGGTCCCTTCTAGTGCAGGTGGTTTATCAATAAGGATCGTGGGAATGTTTGGATTTCTTCCAAAAACTATCTGATAAGGGCTATATCCATGTACGTTTTGTAATGAATTCATTGCCATAATGGCCCAATTTAGTGCTGTTTCCCAATCCAGAGTGTAGTCGGACCTCAACTTCAATAATATTTCAGTTAGTATCTGATTGTGTCGTTCCAATAGACCATTACTCCAGGGTGAATATGCAGCAGTGGTAGAGATGTCTATGTTAAAATTTTCAGCCATATCTTTCATTTCCGCATTGTCGAACTCACCTCCCAGATCACTGAACATTCGTTTAGGTGCTCCATGGATACTAATCCAGCATTGAATGAATTTTTTTACAATTTTAGATGACTGCTTAGTGTTAGTGATGCAACCCGCACTGAACCGGGAAAATTCATCTATGATATGCAAATACCATAGGTTAGGTTCGAGTTGATGAAGATCCATGGCTACAGTATGGTTGTAGTCATTAGCTAAGGAAAAACCAACAACTGGTCTTGGTGCAGGTTTTCTATACTTTCTACATATTTCACAATTGGCTACAATTTTTTCCAAAATTTTAGCGACCTCCACAACATCTGAGCCAGCAGACTTAATAGAAATTTTAATTTCTCAGCTGAGGCATGTCCAAACTGCCTGTGCAGTTTTTCTAAACTTTTTATTTTTTCTTTATTGGTTATGTTATCAACAATTAGCACATCGGAATGGGAGTTTCTTGTATGATGACCACTACCAAGAATATCTACACAGTAATGTCCACTAGATGTGAATTGTAGGTCCACTGGCTTCCCAAACATGACAGCTTTGTCTGAATTAAGATCCAGAACAGCTCCAGCCCTCTTCAACGAAGCTTTACTCAAAAGCAGAGGAATATCAGCTTGAATTACCTCAGCACTTATATTACACCTAGTGGAACCTATTATCGCCGGTAGAATTACCTGGGTAGAGGAGTTTATAATTTTTCCGTCGCCAAATCGGAAGGTTCTATTACTTCTCTTAATAATAATATCTTCTTGGTTGATATTCTTTTTATATTCATCCAACCATCTTTGGCCACAAACGGTCCGAGTACAAGCTGTGTCAATCACTGCCATGTTCAATGACTCAACTAAAAAAGTTTTACTTGGAGAATATTCATCGTGTGAGAGAAGTGTGATGTTACACTCTTCCATTTCTGTTTCTTTATGCTCCAATTCGTCTGTTTCGGTTAACCTAACAGCTTCACTTTTGTGGGGGCACTCTCTCCACCAATGCAAAACGCTCTGTCATTTAGTAACTTTCCCATATCTGTTAGTAGGATTCCCGTTTCTAAATCTATTAGATTTTCCTATATCTGATCTAGGAAAGTTACGGGATTTTTGTTTCCTTGATGTTGTTGCATATAAAGCGGTTTCCTGCTTTACAATAGGCTCCTCATTAGAAGGTATAACATTTGATTCTCCAAATATACGTTTTAATGCGGACTTCATGTTTTTATATTTCAATTCTGACGAAGCACACGCTGTCAATGTGAGTTGGCGCTGTTGATAATCCAGGCCTGACTTATCCAATAGTTTAAAAGCTAGGACGGCATCCGGCAAAGTCATTTCAAACTTGGTACTTTTGAGATATCTCTGGTCGAATTCTATAATATATTCAGAGATACTCATGTTTTCAGGTCGCTGGAATTTATCAAAGTTTTGGTAAGCCTCGTACATAGAGTCTAGAGAATCCTTTAAAAACAAATTGTCTAATACATTAATAACATTCGACATACCTTCGTCTGTGTTGAGTTCTTCCACTTCAATTCCCATAGCTGCCCGTTTTGCATTTCCGTTAAGTGAAAGGCTAACAGCCAATGCCTGTTTGTTCTTTGGTAAATCCGTCATCATTGTCCAAATCTTTATTTCATTTTTCCAGCATGGGTAGTCGTTCTCATCAAATCTAGGGGGATTTTTGTAGTTAACAGCCATTTCCTCTTTGTGGTCGTTCGTTAAAAAAAAACTTCAATTATTGTTCCGTAGATCGTTTTCGCTCGCAACTACACTCTGCTACCTTGAAAAACAAGTAAAATAATCCAACTCCGACGGTATATATATAAACAATATATATATATAATTTATTACGGCAGCTAATACATTAATTGAATAAATATGCAACACACTCACGATTAGAGTTTAACGGTTAACAAACACATAAACATTACGACGCCATCTTTCTAAAAGAAGAGTTCGTTAACTCTGCCTTTTTATAAGGGAGATAACTTAACAAATTATATGCGTATTAATGCCAATATAAAGGGAGACAACTTAACAATGGACCCTGTGAGAGGAGAATGGCATGTAAAGGAGGGCCATAAAGGGGTGATATGGACTGATGCTAGCAGTGTAGCATTAGGGGTATTATTGAAAATAGAAGTGGCTGTTGAAGATGCTGCTTGGCTATGCAAAAAGGATGATAGCGCCCATATCAATGTTGCGGAACTCGATGCTGTGATGAAAGGCATCAATCTGGCTCTAAAATAGGGGCTACAGATAGTGAACGTTAAAACAGACTCTGCAACAGTGGTGTCGTGGATTAAATCGGAGCTGTCTGGTGATAAGCGGATCAAAACAAAAGGAGCAGCAGAGATGCTTATCAAGCGTAGACTTGGAACGCTGGGAGACTTGGTTTGAGAATTCGAACTAAAGGTAACTATTACCTTAGTTCCGTCACAAAAAAATAAAGCAGATGGGCTGACAAGAGTCAAGAAAGCCTGGCTACACAAGGAAAGAGACGGGGCTCAAGCATGTTGTGCAATAGAGAATTTAAAAGACCTGCATAACCTGCATCATTTTGGAAAGGAACGGACCCATTACCTGGCAAGAAAAGTAAACCCGCAAGACGTCCAAAAGGTGGTGGAACAATGTAGGGAATGCCAATCAATCGACCCTGCACCGGCTAGACATGAAAAAGGGGAACTGCATGTTGAAGAGAATTGGCGGAGATTGGCCATTGACATCACACATTATCAACATGAAGCACAGAATGTTTTGAACAATACATAAAGAGTAAAGAGAAAGTCAAAGTATTCTCCAATCATAAACCACTGGAGACAATACTCATTCATGTGAGCCCAAAGAGACTCCAGCAGATGCGGCTAAGGCTTCAAAAATACTCCTTAGACGTGAAATACAAGCCAGGACCCCAAATGTACATTAGCTAAACCCTGTCCTGTGTGTCACTATCTACTCATGAAGCCACAACAGACTTCTGCTACACCTGCATTAGGTGTATCAGAATTTTTGTAGGAATTTTTGACACCCCTAACACGAAACTGCAAATAAAATATAAAAAAACTCGTAATTTCTCTTTTAAAAGTGGGTTGTTTATTTTCTTTATGGATTATACTTCCAAAATAAACTATTAAAGTTGTTTTAAAAGTAATAGAAATTTTTTTTTTTTTTTTTAAAAACAGTAATGAAATTAATTGAATTTTACGAATTCAGTATTTTTCAATTTTTAAACTTTAAAAATCTGTCAAAATTTTTCTATTGATTCTATTTTTACAATATTTTCAGTGTCAATGTCAAATTTTATGCTCTTTCCAATAAACCGAATATAATATTTTAGACAAAGGTTTTTTTTTTAATTCACGCCCCTCCCATTTTCAAGTGTCTATTAAAAAGTAAATAATTTACACACCAAAGTTTTATATATCACAAATTGAAGATAAAAGATCAATAAATAATGTATTCAAATTTAAAACAAAAAAGTAGTGTTTTTTTAGAAATTTACCTGTAAAGTCCGAAGTTTAAAACATTTTTTTTAAAAACCACGTTGTTTGTTTTTTCTTTTGTGTTTTTTTTAAATGAAACCTTGGTCCTTGCTCCTTTAATTGAAAAAAAAAATTAGGTCTTGAATTACATTTTTTGAGTAGTTATAAGCTTGGAAAGACAGGGGGTCGAATTAATTCACGCCTCCCATTTTGAAATGTCTATTAAAAAGTAAATAATTAATTTACTCACCAAAGTGTTATATATCACAAATTGAAGATAAAAGAGCAATAAATAATATATTAAAATTTAAAACAAAAAAAAAGTAGTGTTTTTTAGAAATTTACCTGTAAAGTCCGAAGTTTAAAACCTTTTTAAAAAAAAAACACGTTGTTTGGGTTTTTTTTTTTTTTTGTTTTTTTAATGAAACCTTGGTCCTTACTCTTTTAATTGAAAAAAAAAATTAGGGCTTGAATTACATTTTTCGAGGAGTTGTAAGCTTGGAAAGACGGCATGGAATTATTCAATATTTTTCAGGAAATTTCTGACATACCTATAACTGCACGATATTCCAACTGCAAGAACAGAAACTCACAAGAGACTTGGAAAACATCAATATGGAAGACAGCCTCTTTGTTACAGACTACCGCCTCTTACAGATTCGAGAAGAGACCAGTCATGACACAACACTACAGACACTAATAAAGATTACAAAAAAGGGCTGGCCTGAGGACAAAAATGACACCCCACTAAACATTAGAGAATACTGGCCATACCGCGATGAACTGTGTTCGGAAAATGATCTAGCGTACCGAGGCACACGGCTTATCATTCCAACCAAACTCAGACCTGAGATGATCACCAGAGCACACAGATCTCACCTGGGCATTCAGTACACACTGAACACAGCCCGTGACATAATGTTCTGCCCATGAATGCATGCAGAGATCACTGAGGCAGTCCGAAGGTGTGAAATCTGTCAACTGATCCAACCTCAACAACAGCAACAACCTCTGATGACCCACCCAATACCTGTACACCCTGGCAATGTGTGGCCAGTGACTGCTTTGAACTAAACGGTAAATACTTTGTGGTATTGGTTGACATATACTCTGATTTTGTGGCGATCGGCCCGCTCCCAGACCTAAGTGGCAACTCCCTCGTCAAAGTGCTCAAACCCATCTTCGCTGCACATGGCGCACCAGCAGCAATGATAACTGATAACACGACCAACTACACGAGCAATGACTTCCATAGATTTCTGGAATCATGGGAGATTGAACACGTAACTTCTAGTCCTCACCACCATCAATCGAACGGATGGGCCAAAGCGGCAGTGAAATTAATGAAAAACATGATAAAGAAAGCGACAAAGGAAGGCACGGACACGTGGAAAGCCATACTGGAATGGCGTAATGCTACCACACCTGGTATGCACAGCTCACCAGCACAAAGATTCTTTTCCAGGTGCACTCGCTCCATGCTACCCTGCAAAACCACAGATTACACACCGCAAGTGCAAGCAGAGGTACAAGATAGCCTCATAAAAATTGACAAACGGCAAAAACATATTATGACCATAATACGAAGCCACTACCCAATCTTACCATAGGACAGCCTGTAAGGGTGAAATGGCACCCACAAAGCCCTAACAACAACTGGGAATTGGTACAGTCATTAGTGAAGTTGCACCACGCAGTTATGGAGTTGGAGTAAACGGAAGATGTTATAGAAGAAACAGAATCCACATCCATCAACCAACCACTCTCCCAACGGGTGTAGACTCCATACACAACATGCCTCCACGCCACAGTACATCTGAAACAAAGATTATCAGGCAAACCTGACGGACCACAACGATCCCCAACACATGAGAAACAACTGCGTAGGTCGAAGCGGGTGATCAAACCCCCTGCACGATTGAGAGACTACACACTTTAACGTGCATGCACACACACCGACTATAACACACAACACATCTCGTTCAGTCAAACCAAGAGCCAATGAGGAAGAAGAGGGATGTTATGGAGTATGTAGCTGCAGCTACGAAAAAGTACGTAGCTATGACTACAACCTCCTGCGAAACTGTACATGTGAAAACACGACTAGCTTCGCAGGCCACCATTCATTCAGGCAATAAAGCTGTGGCATATTCTTAACTCAATATCAGCTTCGTGTTCTTTCTGCTTCTTGCTACTTAGCAACAAGCATCACTCAAAACCCAAAGAATTAATAGAAAAAAGATTGCGGTCCAGATTACTTATTAATTTCAGACTAGTTGTTATAGTATGTAAAGAAGGATTGGCAATCATATATAGCAGAAGAGAATTCAGAAGTAAAGAATTTTAATGCGTTCATTGTTGTTGCAAAATTCAGTGAAAAACTTCAATCGTGCATCATCTTCATTATTTCTCTGTTATAATCTTGTGCTTAAAATATAAAGAAAAACTGAAATAATCACATGTTTCAAAAAAAAGGCACCAAGGGAAATCGATTTGGATTGATATAGATTTAGAGAAAGTTTATAAAACAAAGATGGAAGATGTATTTAGGCAGAAAGCGGATGATTTAATATGGAATAGTTTTTGGCATTTAAAATACACATTGTTTGGATGCTTTTCTTGATTAAAATGAAATATTTTGTGCAAAGGTCATTTAAAGAGAAGGGAAGTTCAGTAAAATTTAAAAGATTCAATTATACTTTCGCACTTGTTATTTCACATGTTCAACAAAATATCAGCCGTCAATTTCCTTGTGCAAATTCTGTTGAGATTTTATTTTTTTGTTTCAGGATGTGTCAAATTTGCATCCAATGCAGTCAAATTCATAATCAGAATAAATTATTCCCCAACCTTTACATACAGTCGTTGATATTTTAGGACGATTCAATATCAAGATATGCTGGAAGACATTAAAGAGATATGTTCTGTTAATATGTAATTTAGAGTGATTCATTTGGAAACGGCAATTTCATTGGATACAAACTAATTTATCAGTGTTTTTTGAAGGCTCATATCTATTCATGATGCCCATAACTGTCTAATCAGACATTGAAAATTGGACAGAGGGAGAAATTTTATTAGTGTGAACTTATGAAGCTATGGATGAGATAGGGAATAGTCATCTTTAGTGCTATCTTTTAAATTTACAATATGATTTCATATTTTTTGTTTATGAGTTAAGATTTATTTTAACGGATTCATACATTGTTTACATTGCATTTATTTAGAGGCTTATGCCTCATTGCAACGATAATTACAATTTGCATTAGTAGGCAAAGTTGAAGAAAAAGTTAAAAATATGTAAAAAAAAAAAAAAAATTATATGCTTTTTTCATATGTCACTTTTATAGGAAGCAATTTGTTTGTTTTGAGTTTTCACATGAGAAAAAAAACATTGTTTTTTCTGCAATGTTGTAACATGAATGCATAGTCTTGACTAGTCCATCTCCCTTGGAAAGTATCACAAGAAAGAATGCTTAATGTGAATATAAACTACATAAACACAGGGCAGCAAAAAAGTGGAATAAAACTTCCAACTATTTCAAGCAAGTAACAAAAAAACGCAATCCTTGAATGTGAGCAATCCATATAACAAATCCTGACAATAATTGATGTTCTGGAAATAATTAATGTAGACACCTTGTTCCCCATTTTGTTAACTTCACAATCCCCACATAAGCCAGGATAAGCCAGGATATACTGATGATCCTAAGAAATGCAGCCATTGTCACTGTATTATTCGCACCTCAAATTCAATAATAATTATGAAATTTATATGTGCAATGATGTCCTGCCACTTTAAAAATAAGTGCCTCCTTTTCTTTTGGTGGTGTTATATACTTCTCAAAAACCGTGGGTTTTGCATTGGCTTTCAGTTTTGCCTTAACAATAGTGTCATTCTGAATTTGTGGAAAATTGCTAGTTCCATTCTCCTCTTTATTGAGGATAACTGCATGTTTGTTCGGATTAGTCTTAATTGTATCACCAAATGGAATTCTGTGTCAGGGAAACACTATGGAACATTTTGATCTCTCAAGACCACATGTAGCCTTTATAATTTGAATTTATCCATAACTTCAGTTTTATGATTAGCTTATCAAGTTTCAATCAGTACGATTATAGTAGCTAAAGAGTGTGTGTTGCTTACCTAGACTTTACTAAAGCGTTTACTTCTCATCCATACAAAAGTTTTTAGGGTAAAACTGTTCAATGGATGTGAAGGATTATCTTAACTAAATCCTTCATTTTCAGCCCAAAAGAAGTTCTAACAGCATTTTTCACCATATAAAATGTAATCTGGTGTATTTTCTTAGTCCCCATCTGTTTATTGCATATACTAATGACATAGATGTTAACTTAAACAGTCTAGTAAAAAAAACATTTTCAGTCATAACTCTCAAAAAACATTGTTTTTTATCTGAACTAATTGATTGATTTTGTTTTAAAATTGAAAGAATTCTTTTCTATGAAAAAACTAAAAAAAAAAACTAATTAATTCTGAGATAATAAAAAAAATCTCAGGATTATTCACATTGTCACTTCCAGAAGCGTACACCATTCCAAAAGAATTTGGAGTGTTCATCACAAATTCGATATTTTTCGGGAAAGAAAAAATTTTGCCTAATGTCTTGGATTTATTCTCAAAATTCAAAGTATGTCTACGATCTTTTATGAAATACAGCTCATTCTCATTATCTGCCTTCAGCAATAGTATCCAGGTTGGAGCATGCAGCTTTCATGGTGTCTTTCAAGAGAAACCTGAACACCAGTTTTATCCTTGATATTGCAGACAGTATGATTGACATCTTCCTCAACTGTACTCCACACACAATAGTTCATGGGCTTGCAAGCAGGTGAGTTATGAGACCAGATGTTGGGGTTGGTGAAATTTTCCAGACATAAGGGTGATTTGGAGCTGAAACTTACCTTCCTGCAGCCACCCTCTCCATCTCATGTTTGACAACGAATCAATATAGCTAAGTTCAATCTACTTTTTGAAAATGTAAGATGACATGGCATCTCCTTTACTGGAAATATACGGAAACGCCATCATAGTTTGAGAGAACTATGTCTTCATAACCCACAGCGCTTTGTGCAGACTGTATGCTTTGCAACCACTTGTTTGGTGCCTTGTGCAATTGGTTCACAGAAGAACCAAAGTTTCCTCAGCCAAACTCTGTGTTTGATCTTGTTGAGAAATTTTCTGGCTTTCATAAGGTGATTTTCTTAGGTTTTAGCAACGAATACAACTCTTGTATGAAAGGTAGCAAAGATTCAGCAACTTCTTCAAAGTTTCTGCATTGACGTTTCTCTCACTAACATTTGAATTTCCTAGCTCTTGTCACACCATTTTTTTTCTTCTGTTTTTCAACAAATTTCATTGTGTGGACACAGTATACTTGCTATAATCCTTTCTGCTTACTAATTCTTCCACATCTTCAATCGCAATTCCCTAGTTCTCAAACCTTTCAAACAGTGAGCTGCAGTAAAACTTTGAGAATTTTTAATCTGGTGCAAATCATCATGGTGCAGATAAATCTTTTTCAATCCATTCCAGACGTTTCTATTTGCCATCATCTCAAACTATGAAACCGACTGATAGTATCTATTTACCACTTTTACTTTACATTTTTACATTATTTTACATTTATCATTATTTTACATTTATCATTATTTTACATACAATTTTTTAATTATTTTACATTTTTACATTACTTTATATTTTTACACTTTACATTTTTACATTATTTTAAATTACTTTACAAAATATGTTTATATTATTTTACTTTAAATTTTCACATTATTTTACATTTTTACATTATTTATCATTTTTACATTGTTTTACTTTACATGTTCACATTATTTTACATTTTGACATTGTTTTAGATTACATTTTTACATTATTTTACATTTTTACATTTTTACATTCTTTACTAAACATTTTCAAATTATTTTACATTTTTATGTTATTTTAGATTTTTATATTATTTTACTTCACATTTTAAAATTGTTTTACATTTTTACATTATTTTACATTACATTTTTACATTACTTTACACTATTTTACATTTTCACATTACATTTTCATATTAGTTTACACTATTTTACATTACATTTTTACATTAATTTACACTATTTTACATTTTCACATTACATTTTCATATTAGTTTACACTATTTTACATTACATTTTTACATTAATTTACACTATTTTACATTTTCACATTACATTTTCATATTAGTTTATACTATTTTACATTACATTTTTACATTAATTTACACTATTTTACATTTTCACATTACATTTTCATATTAGTTTACATTATTTTACATTACTTTACATTATTTTATATTTTTACATTACATTGTTTTAAATTTTACCATTACTTTAAATTTTTACCTTGTTTTTGATTTACATTTTCACATTACTTTACATTTTCACATTATTCTACATCATACATTATATTTTACTATACATTATACATTATATTTTACTATACATTATACACTATTTTACATTTACATATTTTAACATTATTTTACATTTTTAGATTATTTTGCATTTTCACATCATTTTACATTCATCATCTACATATTCACATTATTTTATATTATATTTTACATTAGTTTGAATTATTTTACATTTTTACATTACATTATTTTACATTTCATCATTACTTTCCATTTTTACCTAATCTAACTTTACATTTTCATATTACTTTACATTTTCACATTATGTTATATCGTAGATTATATGAATAACAAGTCATTACTGGGGTTGTACAGAAAGGGTTTATTTAGGTAAAAAGGTACACACATTTCTAAGCGTCCATTGACAGCTTAGTACTAAATTTTCTCTCCCACGTGAGGAGAGTTTGCTTGTCTTTTTATAGACGTAACAGTCCATTCATTTGAGGGGTGTTGGATCAGTCCATTATATCACCTTCCTCCCAAGCTAAATTTTTCCCTAGAATTTCGCTTCACCATTTTTTTCTTTTTTGACTTTGTCCAAAAAATTCAGTTCTTTTTCTTTTTCTTTCACTTCTCCTTAAAATTTGCGTTTGCGAATTTTTGGATTTTGGAGAGTGACTTGTATTTTCAGTTACTGGTGCTTCCTTTTTTGGAGGCTCTATGTGAAAAATGTCATACAGTACTTCCATCGGTACTTAATTGTTTTTAACTATTTCAATATATCGAGGTCTGAGTTGGTTTATATGTTTTTTGTGGGAAAATGTCTGACCTTTTATAATGTAGACCATTCTTCCAATTCTTTTTGAGATTATGCCTTCTTCCCAAAAACTCTTCCCTGCCCGATAATTGTTGAAAAAAACTTTATCCCCGTCCTTGTATATCTTGTATCATCCATTATCTTTTACACTTTTTTTTACTTTTTTACTCGGAATTAACCGGTCGAACACAGAGCGCACTTTTCTGGCAAACATTATTTCCGCTGGGGATAAATTTGCATTTGTATTCGGATTAGGCGTTATCCTGTACACTGCTAAAAATTTCTGAAGACTTTTTTCTTCCGTGTCGATGTTATCGTTCTTTTTTAACGCTCGTTTAAACATATCGACAAATCTTTCAGCTTGTCCGTTAGATCGAGGGCTATAAGTTGGTGTTGTGACATGCTCTATGGCCAGTGACTCACAGTAGATCTTAAATTCTTGACCTTTGAACATGGTGCCATTATCACTAACAATTGTTTTTGGTACGCCAAAACGCCCAAATACCTCGTCCAACGCCTTTATTGTGTTTGCCGCTGTAGGATGTTTGAATTTAAAAATTTCTGGCCATTTCGACATGCTATCTACTATTACCAGGTAATAATATCCTTTTAGAGGTCCTGCGTAATCTATATGGATCCGCATCCATGGTATATCTGTTTTAGGCCAAGGTTGCGTCTTAATGGGCAGCGCTTTTGCTGCTAGTTGGCAACCCTTACATAATTTTATCATTTTTTCTATGTCCTGATCCATTCCAGGCCAGTACGTATATGCTCTCATTAGTGCTTTCATTCTGGAGATTCCAGGATGTCCCATGTGGAATTCTTTTAAAATTCTCTTCTGTAATACTTGAGGTATTACCACTCTATCTGCGTACATTAGAGTTTCATCGCACTTTGAAAATGGAAAAACGGTTAATCCTTTCCTCTTCTTTTCTTTTTGTCCCACTTGTTTTTTATCTTGTTAATGTATTCATCTGTTCTTGCTGCTTTCTTTATTTCCTCAAGTGTTACCGGAAGTTCCCTAACAGTATTTATTAATATATCTGTTAGTTCATTTTCTTCTTTTAGTGCAGCTATAACAGTTTCTTCAAATAATTCAGTTTTATTTGGGATCAACCTGGACAAACCATCTGTGTGTGCAATTTTGCTGGATGCTAGGTGTTTCATTTTAAAATTGTAGTTTAACAGAATCATGCTCCATCTTTGTAACCTATTAGCCATATGAGTAGGAACTCCTTTTTTGGAACCAAAAATCGATAACAAAGGTTTGTGGTCCGTTTCCAAGATAAAAAATCTTCCATGGATGAACCTATGAAATTTCCTCATGGCGTATACAATTGCCAGACCTTCTTTTTCTATCCGACTATAATTTTTTTCTGCGGGTAGCAAAACCCTTGAGGCATGAATAATTGGTTTAGTCGATCCATCATTGAGTCTGTGTAGTAGCACAGCACCTAAACCGTATTCGCTCGCATCTGCTGCTACAATTAATTCCATTTGCTTTTGTTGTGCAAACAATGCCGATTGCATAGTTCTAGTGAATTCCGCTAATTGCTCCATGTTAAAAAAAATTTTTTTTTTTTTACAAAACCACACAATTAAACAAAAGATTCACTCAAATGTCCTATAAATTCAATGAATTAAAAGCACAATTTCCTTCCGAAGAGAAAAAAAAAACACTTCCAGCCGAATAAAACTTGAAATGGACACTTCTTTTTTTT
The DNA here is from genome assembly GCF_053919585.1 of Euprymna scolopes. Taxonomy (NCBI): domain Eukaryota; kingdom Metazoa; phylum Mollusca; class Cephalopoda; order Sepiida; family Sepiolidae; genus Euprymna; species Euprymna scolopes. The sequence continues at coordinate 25,040,601 of NC_136521.1, read as the reverse complement.
TTTTTAAATGTTCTTTTCAAAAAAAATGTTCGCTTCAAAATGTCAATTTCTCTTTTTTTTTTTAGGACCGTAACAGACTGAAACACTTACTTTTTAAATGTTGGCTCTGTCGAAGTTTTTTTTTTCTTCTTCCTTCTTTGGATTTCTTTTGTTTTCTGCTCGTTAATCTTCTTGTGTGCTTTTTCCTTCGCTTTGTTTTTTAGTGAGTTTCGTTCGAATTCTTTGTCGCCAGTTGTTATATCGTAGATTATATGAATAACAAGTCATTACTGGGGTTGTACAGAAAGGGTTTATTTAGGTAAAAAGGTACACACATTTCTAAGCGTCCATTGACAGCTTAGTACTAAATTCTGTCTCCCACGTGAAGAGAGTTTGCTTGTCTTTTTATAGACGTAACAGTCCATTCATTTAAGGGGTGTTGGATCAGTCCATTATATCACATTACTTTACATTTTCACGTTATTTTACATTTTTCCAATATTTTACAATTTTACATTACTTTACATTTTTACATTACATTATTTTACATGTCATCATTACTTTACATTTTTACCAAATTTAAGTTTACATTTTCATATTACTTTATTTTACATGTTTACATTATTTTACATTTTTACATTATTTTATATTTATACATTACATTATTTTACATTTTTACATTACATTATTTTACATTTCATCATTACTTTATACTTTTACCTAATTTAACTTTACATTTTCACATTAATTTACATTTTCACATTAATTTACATTTTCACATTACTTTACATTTTTACGTTATTTTACATTTTTAGGTTACTTTACATTTTTAGGTTATTTTACATTTTTCCGTTATTTTACGTTTTCACATTACATTATTTTACATTTCATCCTTACTTTATATTTTTACCTAATCTAACTTTACATTTTCATATTACTTTACATTTTTACGTTATTTCACATTTTTCCAATATTTTACATTTTTATATTACATTATTTTACATTTCATTATTACTGTACATGTTTACCTAATTTAATTTACTTTACATTTTCCCATTACTTTACATTTTTACATTATTTTACATTTTTACATTATTTTACATTTTTACATTATTTTACATTTTTACATTATTTTACATTTCATCATTACTTTACATTTTTACCTAATCTAACTTTACATTTTCATATTACTTTACATTTTCATATTGCTTTATGTTTTCATATTGCTTTATGTTTTCATATTGCTTTATGTTTTCATGTTGCTTTACATTTTCATGTTCCTTTACATTTTTACGTTATTTCACATTTTACATTATTTTACATTTTTACATTATTTTACATTTTTATATTATTTTACATTTTTACATTACATTATTTTACATTTTTACATTATTTTACATTTTTGCATTATTTTACATTTTTACATTATTTTAGATTTTTACGTTATTTTACATTTTTACATTATATTATTTTACATTTCATCATTACTTTACATTTTTACCTAATTTAACTTTACATTTTCACATTACTTTACATTTTCACATTACTTTACATTTTTACGTTATTTTCACATTACTTAACATTTAACGTTATTTTACATTATTTTACATTTTTACATTATTTTATATTTTTATATTACATTATTTTACATTTTTTACATTATTTTACATTTTTACATTATTTTACTTTACATATTAACGTTATTTTACATTACTTTACATTTTTACATTATTTTATATTCTTACATTACATTATTTTACATTTTTACATTACATTATTTTACATTTCAACATTACTTTACATTTTTACCTACTTTAACATTAAATGTTCACATTACTTTACATTTGTACATTATTTTACATTTTTACATTACATTATTTTACATTTAATCATTGCTTTACATTTTTTCCTAATTTAACTTTACATTTTCATATTACTTTACATTTTTACATTATTTTACATTTTTACATTATTTACAATTTTTACATTATTTTACTTTACATATTTACATTATTTTACATTTTTACATTACATTATTTTACATTTCATCATTACTTTACATTTTTACCTAATGTAACTTTACACTTTCATATTATTTTACATTTTCACATTACTTAGCATTTTTACATTATTTTACGTTTTTTTATACACAGTGATCACCACTTATCAAGGCCCGGAAGCCACTCAGGGATAAGGGTTATTGCAAGTACATTACGTTAGTGTGGAGATTTGATGAAGTGTTTACTTAAGGGGCGGTTCATTAGGAATTTGTTAATGTTGGACTTGGAGACATCCAAGTTGTAGTCTGGTGGGAAGCAGGCAGACGGAACAGAGTTCCACAGGCGTGCAGTTCTAAGAAAGAAGCTTTGTTCATGGAATCCACGTGTTGATTTAGGCACAGATATAGAGTGGGGGAAATTTTTCACAGTGGATTCAGCTAGACGGGTGTTTTTCGTGAAAGATTGGCGAGGGGGGACCAGAGATTGGAGTTCAGACGAGCACCTGCCATGGAAATAACGATAAAACAAGGATAGGCTCGCAACGTCTCTTCTGTGGGAGAGAGGTTGTAGGGTAGAGAAAAGGGCATCCCCCACTAAGCCATGAAGTCTATTTTGTACTCTGTCAAGGCAGGATAGGCTGTTTTTAGTAGCTCCTGCCCAGATATGACAACAGTATTCCATCCTTGGACGTACTTGGCTTTTATATAGATAGAGAATTGCATCAGTAGTGAGATATCTTCTGGAGCGGTAGAAGGATCCCACCATCTTTCCAGCGACCTTGGCAACAGACTTAATGCACGTGTTCCATTTCAGATCACGAGTAAAGGTCAAGCCCAGAAGCTTGTCAAAACACAGGGCCTCACCCAGACAAGACCCATCCATCACAATGATGCCAGATGGGGATCAGAGCGTTGATGATGTAAGGATAGGAGTTTGGTTTTGGATGCATTAAAGGTAACCAGTCACGTCTTTCCCACTGAACCACGTGCTCGAGATCAGAGGAGAGAGAATCAGAGAGAACTTTGTCATTTACAGCCTTTGATGTGTTGCCGTAGATGGTCGTGTCATCAGCAAAGATGTCAACGAATGATTTAAGTATGTTTTTAGGGAGGTCATTGATGTAGATCAGGAAGAGAGTTGGGCCCAGGATTGACCCCTGAAGGACTCCAGCATTTATATTGCAGGCCTCCGATTTTTTCCATCTACCACTACTCTTATGAGCCTATCGGAGAGAAATGATTTAATGATTGAGAAAACATTTCCAGTTATACCGTAGCTGGAAATCTTGTGAAGTAGACCCTTATGCCATACCTTGTCGAAGGCCTTTGATATGTCAAGAGCAATTGCCCTAGAAAGGAAGCCTTTGTCAAGAGATTCACTAATCCTGTGGGATATAACCGTCAGCACATCTGCGATAGATCTTGCAGAACGGAAACCATATTGCATGTCACTAAGAAGGTTGTTTCTGCTGAGGTGGTTGACTATTTCTCTATTTAATATGGATTCCAGCAACTTACTCATAACACCCAGGAGACTTTTTGGCCTGTACTGAGAGGGAGATGACTTATCACCTGAATTCTTAAATACAGGGCAAACTGATGAGGTCTTCCAGGGAGTCGGAAAGCACTTCTCCTGAAGGCAGCGCTTAAATAGTTTCGTAAGTATGGGAGCAAGTTCTGGTTGAAGCTTTTTTAACACTATAATTGGGATGCCATCAGGGCCAGTTGCTTTACTGGAATCTAGGTTCTTGATTAGCTTGGCGACCTCATGCACGGATATTTGTATGTTACCTAGCTTGTTCTGTGTTATAGGAGGAAATATGGGGAGTTGATGGCCTTTGTCACATAGGGTAGAATTAGCTACAAAGTTCTTTGCAAATAGTTTGGCCTTGTCTGACGCTGACGAGATGACCTCTGGTCCATTGATAATGGTTGGGATAGAACGCACACTTCTGTTGAGGATCCTATTTGTTATTTGCCAAAACTGGTGGGAACCAAGCCGCTGATCAGCTACCTTGGATTTAACAGACTGGGCATATAGCTCTCTAGCATTTTTTATTACTCTTTTACAGTGGTTGCTGGTAGTCCTGAAAGCAGCTTTAGTCTCAGTGCATCTATTACGTTGGTAGCTATGGAACAAGTGATTTCTGTGTGCGATAGCAGCAGCACATTCTGGGGAGAACCATGGCTTGCTGTTAGGTTTTTGTTGGAATTTTTTAGATGGTATGAATTGGTCTATGCCTACAATTAACCATTCGGTCAGATCTGATACTATAGAGGACACTTCCTTTTTAAACATGGAATGCAGAGGTAAATCAGTTATGAATGTACGGAAGCTATCCCAGTCAGCCATAGAGTATCGGTATACAGTACGGTGGAGGGGTACGTTTGGGGACTTCTTACATTTCGTTTTTATCTTAACTGATACGACGGAGTGGTCGGAGGATCCTAGAGGAGAATGAATGGAACATGAACATAGCTCAGGGGAAGTTGAGAGAAAAAGGTCTAGGAGGCTTGCATATTGACCGGGTGTATCGGGCACACGGGTGGGTTCGCGAACAATCTGAGTGAGGTCATAAGCAATGGCAAAATCATGACACAACCTCCCCTCATCGTCTCTTATTTGAGTGGGTCAGCCATTCCACTTTATGGACGTTGAAGTCACCACAGATGTGGATGTTAGCCGAGGGATGTGCAGACAGTATGTCTATTTTCTCAGATATGCTCTTAAAGATAGTAACTCCGCTGTTGTGGGGCCGATAGAGGGCAAATATAAATGCAGTGGTGTTAGCAAGTGCAACCCTGAAGCACATATAGGGTAAATTAGGATCTTCTCTAGAGATATCCCTGCCACACGGGAAGCCATCCTTAATGTAGGCACATATTCCATGCCCATGGCGATCTTGGGGGTCAGATTTAGCTGTTAAGTTAGAGTATCCGTTAATTATGAACTCATCTAGGGAAGTGGTCGGCCCTATTCCAGTTTCACTTAGAAATAATATGTTCGGTTTCATCACCTGTAATTGGGTTTCAACCTCTGGAAGGTTGGAACATAGACCCCTGATGTTGGAGAAGGAGACCTGGTAGTAGGGGTCTATGTTGGAAGATGGGGTTCTAGGTTTAATCGAGTTTTTATTCTGGAGATATTTCATGTTGAGGTTTGTGATTTGTGGAATAAGTCGGCATACTTGGTTAGAGCAGCACAGAGAGGGAAAGTAAGAGAGAAAAAGACAGGAAAATTTTTTTTTTTTTTTTTTTGTAGCACACGAAAAGGTAAAGCCGTAACAATTACCCACTAGTATGGCATCGAGAGGCCCCACCAGAAACTACTGCATGGTCCAGATCCACTCACCAAATGGCAATACAGCAGTCCCAGTACTTTGCGGCTGCTGATAGGACAGCCTCCTTAGTGGTTAATCCAAGGTTCGGGTCCCTGACTATGAGGCGGATAACGTCAGCCCAGACAAAACGTTTACCTCCAGCACCCTTACTAGTGACATGGCCACAAGGACAGACATAGACAGAAAAATTTCCGACATCTCAGACTACTGGTCACCAAGTACTACCGACCTTCAAGCAGCTTTTTCTTCACCCTTTGTCAGAAAAATCACTCATTGAATAAGGACTGAGGGACAAAAAAGGAGAAGCGAGAGTTACTGGAGCTGCCAATAACACATCCACTGTATTATCTACTCTCCATTATATTATTTTACGTTTTTATATTATTTTACGTTTTTACATTACATTATTTTACATTTTTACATTATTTAAAATATTTACACTACTTGACATTATATTTTTACATTATTTTAAAAATTTTTACATTTTTTACGTAACATTTTCACATTATTTTACATTTAAACATTATTTTAGATTTTATTTTTACATTACTTTACATTTTTACTTAAAAATTTCACATTAGTTTCCATTTGTACATTACTTTACATTATTTGACAATTTTATATTACTTTACATTATTTAACATTTTAACATTATGTTTCTTTACATTATTTTTTTTTGTTAATTTACATTTTTATATTTTGTTTCTTTACATTATCATTTTTTTGTTAATTTACATTTTTATATTATGTTTCTTTACATTATCATTTTTTTGTAAATTTACATTTTTATATTATGTTTCTTTACATTATCACTTTTTTGTTAATTTACATTTTTATATTATGTTTCTTTACATTATCATTTTTTTGTTAATTTACATTTTTATATTTTGTTTTTTTACATTATCATTTTTTTGTTAATTTACATTTTTATATTATGTTTCTTTACATTATCACTTTTTTGTTAATTTACATTTTTATATTATGTTTCTTTACATTATAACTTTTTTGTTAATTTACATTTTTATATTATGTTTCTTTTCATTATAACTTTTTTGTTAATTTACATTTTTATATTATGTTTCTTTACATTATAACTTTTTTGTTAATTTACATTTTTATATTATGTTTCTTTACATTATAACTTTTTTGTTAATTTACATTTTTATATTATGTTTCTTTACATTATCACTTTTTTATTAATTTACATTTTTATATTATGTTTCTTTACATTATCACTTTTTTGTTAATTTACATTTTTATATTATGTTTCTTTACATTATCACTTTTTTGTTAATTTACATTTTTATATTATATTTCTTTACATTATCACTTTTTTGTTAATTTACATTTTTATATTATATTTCTTTACATTATCATTTTTTTGTTAATTTACATTTTTATATTATGTTTCTTTACATTATCATTTTGTTGTTAATTTACATTTTTATATTATATTTCTTTACATTATAACTTTTTTGTTAATTTACATTTTTATAGTATGTTTCTTTACATTATCATTTTTTTGTTAATTTACATTTTTATATTATGTTTCTTTACATTATAACTTTTTTGTTAATTTACATTTTTATATTATGTTTCTTTACATTATAACTTTTTTGTTAATTTACATTTTTATATTATGTTTCTTTACATTATAACTTTTTTGTTTATTTACATTTTTATATTATGTTTCTTTACATTATCATTTTTTTGTTAATTTACATTTTTATATTTTGTTTCTTTACATTATCATTTTTTTGTTAATTTACATTTTTATATTATATTTCTTTACATTATCATTTTTTTGTTAATTTACATTTTTATATTATGTTTCTTTACATTATCATTTTTTTGTTAATTTACATTTTTATATTATGTTTCTTTACATTATCACTTTTTTGTTAATTTACATTTTTATATTATGTTTCTTTACATTATCACTTTTTTATTAATTTACATTTTTATATTATGTTTCTTTACATTATCACTTTTTTGTTAATTTACATTTTTATATTATGTTTCTTTACATTATCACTTTTTTGTTAATTTACATTTTTATATTATGTTTCTTTACATTATCATTTTTTTGTTAATTTACATTTTTATATTATGTTCTTTACATTATCACTTTTTTGTTAATTTACATTTTTATATTATGTTTCTTTACATTATCATTTTTTTGTTAATTTACAATTTTATATTATGTTTCTTTACATTATCACTTTTTTGTTAATTTACATTTTTATATTATGTTTCTTTACATTATCACTTTTTTGTTAATTTACATTTTTATATTATGTTTCTTTACATTATCATTTTTTTGTTAATTTACATTTTTATATTATGTTTCTTTACATTATCACTTTTTTGTTAATTTACAATTTTATATTATGTTTCTTTACATTATCACTTTTTTATTAATTTACATTTTTATATTATGTTTCTTTACATTATCACTTTTTTGTTAATTTACATTTTTATATTATGTTTCTTTACATTATAACTTTTTTGTTAATTTACAATTTTATATTATGTTTCTTTACATTATCACTTTTTTATTAATTTACATTTTTATATTATGTTTCTTTACATTATCACTTTTTTATTAATTTACATTTTTATATTATGTTTCTTTACATTATCATTTTTTTGTTAATTTACATTTTTATATTTTGTTTCTTTACATTATCACTTTTTTGTTAATTTACAATTTTATATTATGTTTCTTTACATTATCACTTTTTTATTAATTTACATTTTTATATTATGTTTCTTTACATTATCACTTTTTTGTTAATTTACAATTTTATATTATGTTTCTTTACATTATCACTTTTTTATTAATTTACATTTTTATATTATGTTTCTTTACATTATCACTTTTTTGTTAATTTACATTTTTATATTATGTTTCTTTACATTATCACTTTTTTATTAATTTACAATTTTATATTATGTTTCTTTACATTATAACTTTTTTGTTAATTTACAATTTTATATTATGTTTCTTTACATTATCACTTTTTTATTAATTTACATTTTTATATTATGTTTCTTTACATTATCACTTTTTTGTTAATTTACATTTTTATATTATGTTTCTTTACATTATCACTTTTTTATTAATTTACAATTTTATATTATGTTTCTTTACATTATCATTTTTTTGTTAATTTACATTTTTATATTTTGTTTCTTTACATTATCATTTTTGTGTGAATTTACATTTTTATATTATGTTTCTTTACATTATCACTTTTTTGTTAATTTACATTTTTATATTATGTTTCTTTACATTATAACTATTTTGTTAATTTACATTTTTATATTATATTTCTTTACATTATCATTTTTTTGTTAATTTACATTTTTATATTATATTTCTTTACATTATCATTTTTGTGTGAATTTACATTTTTATATTATGTTTCTTTACATTATAACTTTTTTGTTAATTTACATTTTTATATTATGTTTCTTTACATTATCACTTTTTTGTTAATTTACATTTTTATATTATATTTCTTTACATTATCACTTTTTTGTTAATTTACATTTTTATATTATGTTTCTTTACATTATAACTTTTTTGTTAATTTACATTTTTATATTATGTTTCTTTACATTATCATTTTTTTGTTAATTTACATTTTTATATTATATTTCTTTACATTATCACTTTTTGGTTAATTTACATTTTTATATTATATTTCTTTACATTATCATTTTTTTGTTAATTTACATTTTTATATTATGTTTCTTTACATTATCATTTTTTTGTTAATTTACATTTTTATATTATGTTTCTTTACATTATCACTTTTTTGTTAATTTACATTTTTATATTATGTTTCTTTACATTATCACTTTTTTTTTAATTTACATTTTTATATTATATTTCTTTACAGTATCACTTTTTGGTTAATTTACATTTTTATATTATATTTCTTTACATTATCACTTTTTTGTTAATTTACATTTTTATATTATGTTTTTTTACATTATCATTTTTTTGTTAATTTACATTTTTATATTATGTTTCTTTACATTATAACTTTTTTGTTAATTTACATTTTTATATTATGTTTCTTTACATTATCATTTTTTGTTAATTTACATTTTTATATTATGTTTCTTTTCATTATCACTTTTTTGTTAATTTACATTTTTATATTATATTTCTTTACATTATCATTTTTTTGTTAATTTACATTTTTATATTATATTTCTTTACATTATCACTTTTTTGTTAATTTACATTTTTATATTATGTTCTTTACATTATAACTTTTTTGTTAATTTACATTTTTATATTATGTTTCTTTACATTATAACTTTTTTGTTAATTTACATTTTTATATTATGTTTCTTTACATTATCATTTTTTTGTTAATTTACATTTTTATATTATGTTTCTTTACATTATCATTTTTTTGTTTAATTTACATTTTTATATTATGTTTCTTTACATTATAACTTTTTTGTTAATTTACATTTTTATATTATGTTTCTTTACATTATCATTTTTTTGTTAATTTACATTTTTATATTATGTTTCTTTACATTATAACTTTTTTGTTAATTTACATTTTTATATTATGTTTCTTTACATTATCATTTTTTGTTAATTTACATTTTTATATTATGTTTCTTTTCATTATCACTTTTTTGTTAATTTACATTTTTATATTATGTTTCTTTACAGTATCATTTTTTTGTTAATTTACATTTTTATATTATGTTTCTTTACATTATCATTTTTTTGTTAATTTACATTTTTATATTATGTTTCTTTACATTATAACTTTTTTGTTAATTTACATTTTTATATTATGTTTCTTTACATTATCATTTTTTTGTTAATTTACATTTTTATATTATGTTTCTTTACATTATAACTTTTTTGTTAATTTACATTTTTATATTATGTTTCTTTACATTATCATTTTTTTGTTAATTTACATTTTTGTATTATGTGTCTTTACATTATAACTTTTTTGTTAAGTTACAATTTTACATTATATTTCTTTACATTATCATTTTTTTGTTAATTTACATTTTTATATTATATTTCTTTACATTATCACTTTTTTGTTAATTTACATTTTTATATTATGTTTCTTTACATTATCACTTTTTTGTTAATTTACATTTTTATATTATGTTTCTTTACATTATCACTTTTTTGTTAATTTACATTTTTATATTATGTTTCTTTACATTATCATTTTTTTGTTAATTTACATTTTTATATTATGTTTCTTTACATTATCACTTTTTTGTTAATTTACATTTTTATATTATTTTTCTTTACATTATAACTTTTTTGTTAATTTACATTTTTATAGTATGTTTCTTTACATTATCATTTTTTTGTTAATTTACATTTTTATATTATATTTCTTTACATTATCACTTTTTTGTTAATTTACATTTTTATATTATGTTTCTTTACATTATCATTTTTGTGTTAATTTACATTTTTATATTTTGTTTCTTTACATTATCACTTTTTTGTTAATTTACATTTTTATATTATGTTTCTTTACATTATCACTTTTTTGTTAATTTACATTTTTATATTTTGTTTCTTTACATTATAACTTTTTTGTTAATTTACATTTTTATAGTATGTTTCTTTACATTATCATTTTTTTGTTAATTTACATTTTTATATTATATTTCTTTACATTATCACTTTTTTGTTAATTTACATTTTTATATTATGTTTCTTTACATTATCACTTTTTTGTTAATTTACATTTTTATATTATGTTTCTTTACATTATCACTTTTTTGTTAATTTACATTGTTATATTATGTTTCTTTACATTATCATTTTTTTGTTAATTTACATTTTTATATTATGTTTCTTTACATTATCACTTTTTTGTTAATTTACATTTTTATATTATTTTTCTTTACATTATAACTTTTTTGTTAATTTACATTTTTATAGTATGTTTCTTTACATTATCATTTTTTTGTTAATTTACATTTTTCTATTATATTTCTTTACATTATCACTTTTTTGTTAATTTACATTTTTATATTATGTTTCTTTACATTATCACTTTTTTGTTAATTTACATTTTTATATTATGTTTCTTTACATTATCACTTTTTTGTTACTTAACATTTTTACATTATATTTGCATAGTATTTTTGAGCAATTCTCCTCAACTGGTATTTGTAAGTACGTATCAGTCGGTTTGCCTCAATCTCCACACTGGACCCTTCCAACCACCCCCTACCTGACTTTCCTATGCGGACAGACGCCACACTCGGCGATCTGAAAATCACCCCTGCTCAGGTGCATGCCATCATAAAAAACCTTGACACTTCAAAAGCATGTGGACCCGATCCCATCCCAGTTGTGCTATTAAAAAAAATGCTCAGCCGAAGTAGCTCCAGTTCTCTCCAAACTCTACAACAAATGCCTTAATGAAGCTTGCTCTCCGGGCTGTTGGGAAACTGCTTCTGTTGTACCAGCATTCAAGAATTCTGGCGAAAGGACTGACCCATCAAATTATCGCCCCATTAGCCTCCTCCCACTGTTTGCCAAAATATTTGAGACCTTAATTAACCATGCTCTAGTCCATCACCTTACAGATGCTAAACTTCTGACTGACCAACAATATGGATTTTGACAAGCCTGTTCCACAGCAGACATCCTAACTGTAATCTCTGAACGTATATACCATTCACTGGACAAAGCGGTAGCTCTAGATATATCTAAGGCTTTTGACAGGGTATGGCATGAAGGTCTCCTCAGGAAAATTAGATCATACAGTATCACTGGTAGAATACTTAACATAATTAAATCCTTCTTAGATAAGAGAAAAATCCAGGTTGTCCTCGACGGTCGTACATCTAAACAATATGATATAAATGTGGGAGTGCCTCAGGGGTCTATTGTTGGACCTCTGTTGTTCCTGATATTTATAAATGACCTCCCCAACAAAATTGCTTCTGAGATGGGTATATATGCTGATGACACTACACTCTATGGCAGGCACAACAGGAAGACGAATGAACACATTTCTAAAGAAATGGCAGAAACACTAGAGGAAAACCTCCAATCTGTAGTGAAATGGGGACAAAAATGGTTGGTCACGTTCAATGCCGCCAAGACTAAACTAGTTTCATTCAATAATTACAAGAAATCCTCTCTACCACCTATAGCAATGGCCAACGACTCTTTATCTGAGAGTACATCTTTCAAACTCCTTGGTGTAATGTTCACAGGAAATATGAGTTGGAACGATTACATTGAAGGCATTGCCAGGGCCGCTGCAAGAAAGGTGGGCTCTCTCTACCGTGCTAGACAACTACTAACACCCGAAAGTATCCTGTACCTCTATAAGGCCACCATTCGCCCATGTATGGAGTATTACTGTCACATTTGGGCTGGTGCATCTGCTATTAGTCTCTCGCTCCTTGACAAGATTCAAAAGAGAGTCGCAAACCTGATAGGCCCTGAACTGGCATCTAAGCTTCAGCCTCTGTCCCATCGATGAAATGTTGCATCCCTCTGCCTGTTCTACAAGTATTTTAGCGATGAATGCTCTGACGAACTGCAATCACGTGCCCCCACAACGTGAGCACCCTCGACAAACCCGACAGGCTGCTAAATCCCACCCCCACACTGTAGAGATCCCTAGATGTAAAAGATCTTTCTACTCCAATAGTTTCTTCCCCAGAACCGCTAGACTTTGGAATTCTATTCCAGGTCCCTGCTTCCCCAACAGTACTGACATGCAGAAGTTCAAGTGTTACGTGAACCGACATCTTGCTGCCCAAATCCCTACATAGTACCCCAGTAGTTGTTGTCCCTGATAGTAGCCCCCTACACCAAAGTGGCAATTTGCCTTGTTTGGGGTGAAAATGTAATAAAAAAAAAATTTTTTAAAAGTCTATCTTGGAGAAGATATTACCACCTTCCTAATGAACCGCCCTCTTAAGTAAACACTTCATCAAATCTCCACACTAACGTAATGTACTTGCAATAACCCTTATCCATGAGTGGCTTCCGGGCCTTGATAAGTGGTGACCACTGTGTAAAAAAAAAAAAAAACATTTAACTTTGTGAATATTTCCTCTGGGCTTGGTAGAGGGTAATGGTAATCTTGTAATATGGAGTTTAGACCTGTCAAAAAGTCTGCACACACTCTGATTTCATCATTCTTTTTCTTTACATATACGGTGGGGGCTGCTCAGTCGTTGTGTTCTATTTTTGATAGTATGCCTGTCTGTTCCAATTTGTCTAATTCTTTATTAATCTTTTCCAATCCAGCGAACGGAACATTTCGCTTTTTTCTAAAACTTGGGCTGGTGTTTTGTTTAAGTTCAAACGAGGCCTTAAATTTATTGCAACTACCTAATTTAACCATGAATACTTCAGGGAATAATGCTTTTAATTCCTCTTTTATATTTCCTGTTGTTGGCGTAGTACATTCTATTTTTTACAGAATGTATTGATTGGCTTATCCCACAGTCCAAATTTCTCAATCAAATCTATTCCAAACAGATTTTTGCTATTTTTTAATACAGACATTTTTAATTTCTTCATAATCCCTTTTAATTTTATCGGAAGGATAACTTCTCCTTCAAATTTTATCCCACCACCAGTTACCGTCTGAGCTGATTTACTTGTTTTCATCATGGTTGGTTTACCCAACTTTTTCCATGTATTCAAGTTTATTATAGAAATATCGGATCCTGAATCCAGTTGTAATTTTATTGGCGTTTTAAATATTTCCGCTTTTATGTATTTTCGCCGATTTTTGTCTAATTTTTCATTTGATTTTGTTTGCTGTACTCTCTTTGAGGTGAAATCTTTATATCTGCAACAATCGCTTTTGTGTCCGACTTTCTTGCAAATGTAGCATTTTTTCTTCTTATAAGGGCAATCTGATTCCCAATGTCTTTCTGCGCATCTCTTACAGTTATATCTAGGGAGAGACTTGTTATATTCTTTACTATAATTATAATTATTATATTCGGAATATCTCGTTCCATTTTGACTGCTTTTATTTGTATAGTTCTTGGTTGGTGTGTATGGTTTTCTAACCTTTCTTAAATATGCCACTCCGGATTCTTCTATTTTTTTAAAATGCTTTTTTAGTGTAATGGCCCTTTTACAATCCTCTGCTAATTTCTGAAGTGTTAAATCTTGCTCAGATTCCAGCTTAGACAACATTCGTCTGCATATTTCTGCATTTTTCGTGGAAACTAACCCTTGTGTGAAGATTAGGCATTTGAAATCTTCTACTGTTAGTTCCGCTAGCTTAAAATTATCACAGTTTTTATTGACAACTGATGCGTATGTCAAATAATCTTGGTTGTCCATCTTCCTTAGATTCATACACAACCATCTCTTATGAAAAAGAGATATCTTCGGATTGAATAATTCTTTTAGTAATTTTACAGCTTCCATGGAATCTAATTCCGTATTTTTTTTTTAGGTAATATATAGTCTACGAATTTACTGTGTTCTGCTACACCCAACTTTCTGAGTAAAAGGCTCACTTTCTGGCTACTTGGCCAACTTTTACAGTCCAGTTGAAAGACATCCTCGTATCTTGTATAGTATGCTTCAAAAGTCTTTTCTTCCTCTGGCACATAATTAAATGTGTCCATGCTATTAAATATAGTTGTATGGGAGAAATTAGTACTGTCGACACTTTCTCGATTATTCTTTAGTAGTTCCAATGTTTTAGCAAAACGTTCATTTTGCCTTTCTTCATGTTCAAATTGTAATTTCTTCTGCCTTTCTTCTTGTTCAAATTGTAATTTCTTCTGCCTTTCTTCTTGTTCCAGTTGCCATTTCAATAATTTCTCATCTCTTTGTTCATCTCGCTCGGCTTGTGCCTGTTGTTGCGTCTGCAAAAATTGCATTAATATTCTAGATAAATCTTCCATTTTTTTTTTTTTGTGCATTCTAAAATATAAAATGGCGTGTGTTACAACAAAAATTGTTCAGAGTTCCTGTTTTCAATAACTAATATCGCTGCTCGAATAATATTTTCTCACTTCGCTAGCGAGTCAAACTCATCCAACCACAAAATAAAAAAAAAATGAGGCTTTTACTGAAACCACCAAATAGGATTGACTTTTCCGTTTTAGGCACTTCCTAATAAGTAACAGCAGAACTTAAGTACAACTCTTTCAACAAAAAATTTTTTTTCAACTCGAGTCACAATTGAAAAAAATAAAATGTATGGACTACATTTAATTCTTTCTTTTGTTTTTTTTACATGACGTTTTACTGCCTTATATCCGTTATCCAGTGACAACTTCAGTTTTTAAAAAAATTCTTTCCTTAATTGTAGTTTAACTGTGGTATTTTTTAATACCGAAGAGAGAAAAAAAAATCTGGTTTACCAAAAAGTCTTTAGTTGATGTTTTGCTAACAGAGAACAGCAATTAGGGAATCCACTGGTGAACTTTTTCCCCCCGTATGTTACTTTCTTGTACATTTGCTCTTCGTAATTTAGTAATACGAATCTGTTTGTCGTTTTACAACAAAACAAAAATTCACTTTTACAGTTTATTGGGGTTTTTTTTTTCAAGATGGATTCCAAGAGAAACGGCGTAAATTGTCGCTTTTGCCACGCTCGAGTTTTTTTTTTCTTTTTTTTTCTTTGAGACTGCAATTAGCGGTTTTGGTTTGTCTTTTTTTTTGACTAGTATTTTAGTAAATACTATCAATTGAGGTTACTTTTTTTTCCCGACTTGAGTCGAACTTCTCTTTAGCGTGAAATCCATTTTTATGACTATTTCGTTCGTCAAAGCTTGTATTCCTTAGAAAGGTCAACCGTTGCGTTGTACTCTTTTTTTTTTTTTTTAGTGAGTTCTTTCCATTTCTTCATCAAACTGTTATATTTGACGTTCATCTTCGTCGCCAACTGTTATGTTTGCAGGTTGAACCAAATAACGTATAAGGCAATACAAATGAAGACTCAACAAACAAAGATAGATCAATAAGAAGTGTATCAGGAACAGTATGTTTACAGTATATTTACATAATGGTTGTCAGGTAAGAGAGTCTTGGCTGGAGAACATATCTGCTCTCGGCTCGGCCTTTGGTGGCTTCTGGTTAACACACACTCAGACTAACCGAGTCTTGTTATTTATGTGTAATATTATCCACATATGTAAATGAGTGGGTGCCACCACAACAATTATTTTTCATTTTTACATTACTTCATTGCTTTACATTTTTACATTATTTTACATTTTACATTAATGTCAATTTTTTACTTTACATTTTTACATTATTTTACATTTTACATTAATGTCAATTTTTTACTTCACATCTTTACATTGTTTTATATTTTCACATTGTTTTACATTTTTACATTATTTTACATTTTTACATTATTTTGCATTTTTATATTATTTTAAATTTTTACATTATTTTGCGTTTTATATTAATTTACAGTTGTATATTACTTTACATCTTCACGTTGCTTTACATTTTTACAATATTTTCCATTTTTACATTGTTTACCATTTTTAAATTATTACATTAGTTTACTTTACATTTTTACATTACTTTTCATCTGGTGCTACCAGATCAGGCTGTCTATTGGCTTCCTGAGACGAAATGGACTTACATCGATTTTCTGTTTTTGTTTTTCATTCTCTTTTGTAAAACTTAATTATGTTCTGCAAAAACAAAAACAACAACCCCCTTCCCCTCTCCTTTCTTTTTCCTTCCCTACTTCTCAACCCCGTCGGCACCCCCTCTCTCCCCTTCCCTTTTTTTTTTTTTTTGCCCTGTTGGTAGGGCACTAGAATAAGCCGACTTCCCCCTGCAGAGGGTAAAAATCCCTCAATGAGTTAACCAGTTAGCCGTGGGTTGCTACCTGTAATGCCTTAGGACGTGATCCTGGTGATTGAGCTAACCTAGACTTGGGTGCATAAAAGTCTAGGCACTGCAACACATTACTTTGGCTAGACGGGCGGTCAGAGAGGCCTGATCCGACCAATCAGCCAGTCACGCCAAGCCCTAGCACTTACACTCAAAATACCAACTACCACAACAAAGAACGAAACTTAAAGGTACTCCCATCTTTTTTTTTTCTTCCCCTACTACAAAAAATAGGCAAACCAAGTAAGTGCTAGAAGGCGGTGGCAAGGGTCAATCAATTGGAAAGACCAGAACTCAACACTCCATCTGAACAAATGTATTTTTGAGGACATATTGAACAGAAAATATAGTGCTTGAGAACTCCTTACCAAAAGAGTATATCCTCCACGTAGCCCCGATATGGTCAAGGCGAATGGGTTTCCTCCTTACTCTGCCCCAATTTTGGACTCCGAGGTGGGTAGGGAATAAAAATATGCAGAAAATGTGGCAACAAAGAGCCTAACCAAGAATTGAAGAAAAATGCATAAATGAGGTGAAATGCGCTAACTGCAAAGAAGATCACTAAAATATGCAAAACATATAAAAAAGAAAGAGAAATTATAGAAGTAAAGTATAAAAAAAACACAACCTTTCCAGAAGCCAGAAAAATAGTTGAGACGTACATGAAAGACAACACATATGCTAAGACAACAAAAAAGACAACTAAACCATGCCAACATAATGACATAAATCACAAAGTCACAAACTCAAAAGGAAACAAAATCGAACAATTAATTAACAAAAAATCCCACATACTTAAATCCAACAAACGGATAAAATAGTGCCATTAATCTTACCATGTGTGATCCATCAAGCTTCTTGAATTATACATGGAGCACTTCTGTGGAACTGATCACTTCCCTATTATAATCAATTACAGTAACTCCATCCAAAACCACATACCTAGGTGGAACACAAACAAAGCCAACTGGGCCGAATTTAAAGAACAGAACATCAAATCCAAACAATAGAAGAATTCACGGAAGTACTCATAACAATAGCCAAAAAATGCATACCCAAAAATTCTCCTCCTGGAAAAAAAAAAAAAACCATGGTTCAATCCAGAATGTAAAACGGCCATTAGACAGAGAAAGGCAGCCTTGAGAAAAGTTAAAAAAAAAACAACCCACAACCAACAACTTAATAGAATACAAACACCAAAGGGCTAAAACTCAAAATGTACTTGCATTCAGTGTTTAAGGTTGAAAGTTTTCTTACTTTTTAAAAGGAAGAAATCTTAAATATAATTGTAGCTTTGAAAAATTATAGTCAATTTTAAAATTGGTTACCCATTCTGTCCTACACTATGTCATGTTTGTTATGTCTTTTTCAGTTGTAAATAGTCAATGTTAAATTTTTTTAGTAACAAAAAAAATATAATTTTAAAAATCCATAAATAAAAATAATCATTAAAAAATCATTAAATAAAAATAATCATTAAAAACTCATTAAATAATAACAGATCATATAACCATGTAATAAAAATCAATAAATAAAAATTAATCATAACAATAAATAAAAAATAATTATTACTGCTTAAATCTAAATCATTTTTGTTCAATCTTTCCTCTTACTAATGATACATTTAATTTTATTAAAATCTGTGATCCACTTTTTTTAACAGTGCTTCCCTGAATACATCTGTTTGGTAATTATTACTATTAAACAGACACTGAAGACTATACCAAATGATTTCAGTTTTGTAAAAATAATTTACGCATGCTTTCCAGTGTACAGTAAAACTGGAAAAATTTCTATTTTATTCTGGTTTATCCATAAGTATCAGTAATAAGCATCTAATGAGTAAGTGACTCAAATCTTGCATGCAAAGAACAAAACGAAACAACATGATTGGTAGACCTTCATTTTGCTCTTCAAAAAGGCCGATTCAGCTTTTCACATGTATTATTTGCATTTCGAAGTAAAAGAGTATTTCATTATTGTAAAGTAGGCCCTTATGCCATACCTTATCAAAGGCCTTTGATATGTCAAGAGCAATTGCCCTAGAAAGGAAGCCTTTGTCGAGAGATTCATTAATCCTATGAGATATAACCATAGCACATCTGCTGTAGATCTAGTAGAACAGAAGCCATATTGCATGTCACCAAGAAGGTTATTTCTGCTGAGGTGGTTGATTACTTCTTAATTTAATATGGATTCCAGCAGCTTACTCATGATACACAGGAGGCTTATTGGTCTGTACTGAGAGGGAGATGATTTATAACCTGAATTCTTAAATTCAGGGCATACTGATGAGGTTTTCCAGGGTGTTGGGAAGCACTTCTCCTTAAGGCAATGCTTAAACAGTTTTGTAAGTATGGGAGCAAGTTCTGGTCCAAGCTTTTTCAACACTATAATTGGAATGCCATCAGGGTCAGTTGCTTTACTGGAATCAAGGTTCTTGATTAGCTTGGAGGAAATATGGGGAGTTGATGGCCTTCATTGCATAGAGTAAAATTAGCTGCAAAGTTCTTGGCAAATAGTTTAGCCTTGTCTGATGCTGACGAGATGACCTCAGGTCCATTGATAATGGTTGGGATAGAATACACGCTTCTGTTCAGGATCTTGTTTGCTATTTGCCAAAACTGGTGGGAACCAAGTCGCTGCTCAGCTACTTTGGGTTTAACAAACTGAGCATATAGCTCTCTTGCATTTTTTATTAGTCTTTTACAGTGGTTGCTGACAGTCCTGAAAGCAGCTTTAGTCTCAGTACATCTATTATGTTGGTAGCTGTGGAAAAAGTGATTTCTGTGTGCGATGGCAACAGCACATTCTGGGGAGAACCATGGCTGGCTGTTAGGTTTTTGATGGTATGAATCGATCTATGCCTACAATTAACCATTCAGTCAGGTCTGATACTATAGAGGACACATCCTTTTTAAACATGGAATGAAGAGGTAGATCAGATATGAATGTATGGAAGCTATCCCAGTCAGCCATAGAGTATCGATATACAGTAGGGTGTAGAGGTATGTCTGAAGACTTATTACATTTCATTTTCATCTTAACTGATACAACAGAGTGGTCGGAGGATCTCAGAGGAGAAAGAATGGAACATGAACATAACTCAGGGGAAGTTGTGAGAAAAAGGTCTAGAAATCTTTCATACTGACCGGTAGTATCGGGCACACGGGTGGTTTCGTGAACAATCTGAGTGAGGTTATAGGTTAATGGCAAAATCATGACAAAACCTCCCCTCATCATGTGTCTTATTTGAGTGGGTCAGCCATTCCATGTTATGGACATTGAAGTCACCGAAAATGTGAATGTCAGCCGAAGGATGAGCAGACAAGATGTGTCAATTTTCTCAGATATACTCTTAAAGATAGTAACCCCACTGTTGTGGGGGCGATAGAGGGCAAATATAAATGCGGTGGTGTAAGCAACTGTAACCCGGACGTATATAAGGTAAATTAGGATCTTCTCTGGAGATATCCCTACCCATGGAAAGTCATCTTTAATGTAGGCAAATATTCCATGGCGGTCTTGGGGGTGAGATTTAGATGTTAAATTAGAGTATCCTTTGATTATGAACTCATCTAGGGAGTGGTCGGCCCTATGCCAGTTTTGCTTAAAAAGCATATGTCCAATTTCGTCCCCTTTAATAAGGTTTCAATCTCTGGAAGGTGGGAACGTAGACCCCTATAACTAGTTCTTGTATATCCGATTTCTATAACAAGTTCTTATATATCCAATGCCTATAACAAGTTCTTGTATATCCAATGCCTATAACAAGTTCTTGTATATCCAATGCCTATAACAAGTTCTGGTATATCCAATGCCTATAACAAGTTCTTTTATATCCAATACCTATTACAATTTCTGGTATATCCAATACCTATAACAAGTTCTTGTATATCCAATGCCTATTACAATTTCTTGTATATCCGATACCTATAACAAGAAATGGAACATCTACATCAGGTCTGTTTCCAAAGATGCTGGGAAAATGGTGGGATCCTTCTACCGCTCCAGAAGATATCTTACTACTGATGCAATTCTCTATCTGTATAAAAGCCAAGTACATCCAAGGATGGAGTACTGCTGTCACATCTGGCCAGAAGCTGCTAAAAACAGCCTATCCTGCCTTGACAGAGTACAAAATAGACTTTGTGGTTTAGTGGGGGATGCCCTTTTCTCTTCCCTGCAACCTCTCTCCCATAGAAGAGACGTTGCGAGTCTGTCTTTGTTTTATCGTTATTTCCATGGCAGGTGCTCGTCTGAGCTCCAATCTCTCGTCCTCCCTCACCAATCTTTCACGAGAAACATCCATCTGGCTGAAACTACTGTCAATAATTTTCCCCACTCTTTATCTGTGCCTAAATCAAAACGTAGATTTCATGAGCAAAGCTTCTTCCTTAGAACTGCATGCCAGTGGAACTCTCTGCCGCTTGCCTGTTTCCCACCTGACTACAACTTGGATGTCTTCAAGTCCAACATAAACAAACTCCTTACAAACCGCCCCATTATGTAAGACACTCTATCAAATCTCCAATACTAATGATTACTACAATACTATCTCATTATCTCTGAGTGGCCTTCGGGCCTTGATAAATGGTGAACCCCCATGTAAAAAAAAAAAACAAGTTCTTGTATATCCATTAATGCCTATAATAAGTTTTTGTATATCCAATGCCTATAACAAGGTCTTGTATATTCAATGCCTATACCAAGAGTTGTATATCTAATGCCTGCTCCAAGTTTTTGTATATCCAATGCTTATAAAAATGCCTCTAATAATTTTCAAATATCCTATTCCTATGACAAGTTCTTGTATATCCAATGACTATAAAAAGTTATTCTAAATCCAACGCCTATAACAAGTATTTTTATATCCAATGCCTATCACGCATTCTTGTATATTTAATTTTTTTTTAATTTTATTTTTTTTACAATGATTCACCACTTATCATGGCCCAAAAGTCACTTGAGGATAACTATTAAAAGGTGTGCAATAGTCAATGGGACAATATCATAGGAATCGTTAGTATTTAGTAAATTGGATTACTTAAGGGGAATGGATCATCAAGAACTTGTTTACATTGGACTTGAAGACGACAATATTGTAATCAGCTGGAAAGCAGGCAAATGGAAAAGAGTTCAACAGGTGTGCAGTTCTAAGAAAGAAGCTTTGTTCATGGAATTTACATTTACGTTTAAAGACAGATAAAGAGTGGGGGAAATTATTATTAATGTTTTCACCTAGACAAGTGTTTCTCATGAAAGTTTTGCGAGGGGGAGAATAGATTGGAGCTTAGACGAGCACTTGCCATGAAAATAACGATAAAGCAGGGACAGATTTGCAATGTCTTTTCTGTAAGAAAGAGGTTGCAGGGAAGAGAAAAGGGCATCCCCTACTAGGCTACAAAGTTTATTTTGGACCCTGTTAAGACAGGATAGGCTGTTTTTAGCAGTTCCTGTCCAGATGTGGCAACAATATTCCATCTTTAGATATACATGGCTTTTATATAGGTAGAGAATTGCATCAGCAGTGAGATATCTACTGGATCGCTAGAAGTATCCCACCATTTTTCCAGTGACCTTGTGAACAGATTTTATGTACATTTTCTATTTTAGATCCAAAGTGAATGTCAAGCCCAGAAGCTTGTCAAAACATGAAGCCTCCTCAAGATGTGAGTCATTCATTTCAATTGATGCCAGATGGGGATCAGAGCATTGATGATGTCAAGATAGAAGCTTGTTTTTAGACACATTAAAAGTACCCAGCCACCTCTTTCCCCATTGTACCACGTGCTCAAGATCAAAGGAGAGAGCATCAAAGAAAACTTCATTATTTATGGTCTTTGATGTGCTGCCATAGAGGGTAGTGCCGTCACCATAAAAGTCTATGAATGTGAAGGATGTGATTTTTTCCTGATGTGATTGACAACTTTTCATTTAACACATATTCCAGTAACTTACTCATGACACACGGGAGACTGATTAATCTGTACTGAGAGAGAGATGACCGACCACCTGAATTTGTAAATAGAGGATATATTCCTACACGTTCTTGCATATGCAGTTCAATGCATATAACAAGCTTTTGTTTATTAAATAACTATAACAAGTTCTTGTATATTGAATTCCTATAAACTCTTGTAAATCCAATTCCTATAACAAGCTCTTTATATCAATTGCCTATAACAGGATATATTGTATATAAAATACCTATAACAAGTTCTTGTATATCACATGCATATAACAAGTTCTTGTATATCACATGCATATAACAAGTTCTTGTATATCACATGCATATAACAAGCTTTTGTTTATTAAATAACTATAACAAGTTCTTGTATATTGAATTCCTATAAACTCTTGTAAATCCAATTCCTATAACAAGCTCTTTATATCAATTGCCTATAACAGGATATATTGTATATAAAATACCTATAACAAGTTCTTGTATATCACATGCATATAACAAGTTCTTGTATATCACATGCATATAACAAGTTCTTGTATATCACATGCATATAACAAGCTTTTGTTTATTAAATAACTATAACAAGTTCTTGTATATTGAATTCCTATAAACTCTTGTAAATCCAATTCCTATAACAAGCTCTTTATATCAATTGCCTATAACAGGATATATTGTATATAAAATACCTATAACAAGTTCTTGTATATCACATGCATATAACAAGTTCTTGTATATCACATGCATATAACAAGTTCTTGTATATCACATGCATATAACAAGCTTTTGTTTATTAAATAACTATAACAAGTTCTTGTATATTGAATTCCTATAAACTCTTGTAAATCCAATTCCTATAACAAGCTCTTTATATCAATTGCCTATAACAGGATATATTGTATATAAAATACCTATAACAAGTTCTTGTATATCACATGCATATAACAAGTTCTTGTATATCACATGCATATAACAAGTTCTTGTATATCACATGCATATAACAAGTTCTTGTAGATCACATGCATATAACAAGTTCTTGTATATCCAATGCCTATAACAAGTTTCTGTATATCCAATGCCTATAACAAGTCTTGTATATCCAATGCCTATAACAAGTCTTGTATATCCAATGCCTATAACAAGTCTTGTATATCCAATGCCTATAACAAGTCTTGTATATCCAATGCCTATAACAAGTCTTGTATATCCAATGCCTATAACAAATTCTTGTAAATCAAATGTCCATAACAAGTTCTTGTATATCTATTGGCTATAACATATTCTGATATATCCAACATCAATAAAATGTTCTAGAATATCTTATGCCTATAATAAGTTCTAGTATATCCAACGTTTACAACTAGTTCTTGTATATCCAATGTCTATAACAAGTTTTAGTATATACAAAATCATTAACAAGTTCTTTTTAATCTGATGCCTATAACAAGTTCCTGTATATACAACGCCTATTATAAGTTCTAGTAAATCCATTGCTTATAACAAGTTCTTGTATACCCAATGTCTATAACTAGTTTTTGTATATCCAATGCCAAAAACAAGTTATTATATATGATATGGCTTTTATAATTTTTGTATATCCAATGCCTATAACAAGTATTATATATCCAATTTTACTATAATAATTCTTGTATATCAAACGTCTATAACAAGTTCCTGTACATCCAATGCCTATAACAAGTTTATGTATATTCAATTCTCATAATAAGCTAATGTATATCCAATTCCTATAATAAGCTCTTGTAAATTGAATTCCATTAACAATATCTTGTATAACCAATTGCCAAAAAAAAGTTATTGAATATTCAATGACTTTAACAAGTTTTTCTTGCATATCCAATCCTATAACAAGTTCTTTTATATCCAACGCCTATGACAAGTTCTAGCATACCGAAGGGCTGTAACAGTGTCTTGTATATCCAACGTCTATAACAATTGTTTATATATCAAACGTCTATAACAATTGTTTATATATCAAACGTCTATAACAATTGTTTATATATCAAACGTCTATAACAATTGTTTATATATCAAACGTCTATAACAATTGTTTATATATCAAACGTCTATAACAATTGTTTATATATCAAACGTCTATAACAATTGTTTATATATCAAACGTCTATAACAATTGTTTATATATCAAACGTCTATAACAATTGTTTATATATCAAACGTCTATAACAATTGTTTATATATCAAACGTCTATAACAATTGTTTATATATCAAACGTCTATAACAATTGTTTATATATCAAACGTCTATAACAATTGTTTATATATCAAACGTCTATAACAACATTTTTTATTTCCAATGCTTATAACAATTTTTAATATCCAAAGCCAAGAACCAGTTCTTTTTTATTATATGGCTCTAATAATTTTTGTATATCCAATAACAATTGTTGTATAGCCAATTTCTGTAACAAGTTCTTGTATATCTAATGAATATAATAAGCTCTTTTATACACAATGCCTATGAATAGATCTTGTATATTCGATTTCTATAAAAAGCTACTGTATATATAATTCCTATAACAGGATCTTGTAAATCCAATGCCTTTAAAAGGTTCTTGTATATTCAATGACTGTAACAAGTACGTTTATATCCTATGCCTTTAACAAGTGTTTGTATACTAAATGTGTATAAAAAGATCTACTATATCCAATGGCTATAACAAGTTCTTGTATATTTAATTTCTTATGACAAATTCTTGTATATCTAATGTCTATAACAAGTTCTTGTATATTTAATTTCTTATGACAAATTCTTGTATATCTAATGTCTATAACAAGTTCTTGTATATTCAGTTCCTGTGACAAGTTCTTGTTAATTCCATGCCTACAACATATACCTTATATATTCAAGTTCTTGTATATCCAATGCTTATAAAAAGTTCTTATATATTCAATGCGTATAAAGTTGGAGAAAGAAAAGCCTGTTTGTAAAGAGCTGCGCGTTTTATCTCAGCAGTTGTATTTTGAAATGTTGGAACTGTGAATAGTGTACGTTGTTATTTAGCTTTCAAGCGCACTTGATCCATATTTTATTTTATTCAAATTAAAGCAACGTTTCTATATGGAAATTCACACCCTTGACGTTATTCTCGCGTTGACTACGCACAGTTCCAACATTTCAAAATACAACCGCTGAGATACAACTCGCGGCTCTTTACAAACAGACTTTTCTTTCTCCAACTTTACAACATGGCAAGAAAGAAGAAAAAAAGGAAAAAGAAACAAAACAACATACTGAGAGTTTTTTTATATATAATAAAAATAAATTATATCAACAGAAAAAAACTGAATTAGTCGTTTCAAATTCAAACATATTTTGCAAAGATTTTACTAAATTTTTTTTGGACAATTTATATTTTAATTTAAAGTGAACCAAAATTGATATTTTAATATAAAGTGGACCAAAATTGATATTTTAATATAAAGTGAACCAAAATTGATATTTTAATATAAAGTGGACCAAAATTGATATTTTAATATAAAGTGAACCAAAATTGATATTTTAATATAAAGTGGACCAAAATTGATATTTTAATATAAAGTGAACCAAAATTGATATTTTAATATAAAGTGAACCAAAATTGATATTTTAATATAAAGTGAACCAAAATTGATATTTTAATTTAAAGTGGACCAAAATTGATATTTTACTTTAAAGTGAACCAAAATTGATATTTTAATATAAAGTGAACCAAAATTGATATTTTAATTTAAAGTGAACCAAAATTAATATTTTAATTTAAAGTGGACCAAAATTGATATTTTAATATAAAGTGAACCAAAATTGATATTTTAATTTAAAGTGAACCAAAATTGATATTTTAATATAAACTGAACAAAAATTGATATTTTAATATAAACTGAACCAAAATTGATATTTTAATATAAAGTGAACCAAAATTGATATTTTAATTTAAAGTGAACCAAAATTGATATTTTAATATAAAGTGGACCAAAATTGATATTTTAATTTAAAGTGAACCAAAATTGATATTTTAATATAAAGTGGACCAAAATTGATATTTTAATATAAAGTGAACCAAAATTGATATTTTAATATAAAGTGGACCAGAATTGATATTTTAATATACATTGCATGTCAAATTATTACCGAGATAACATTTTTTTACCAGTTTCAGAAACTTACCAGTAGTTTTATATCAAAAGCTTCGGAAACGTTAACAATGCTGTGAAATTTTCGTACTGTTCCACACAATGTAAACAACTTGCCATCGTAATTGCTGAATCCACGGTATTTGAGGCATGTCAAATTATTAACAAGGCAGTTTGTTTCGTCAATAAAATGGGTTATAAAGGTGGTTTGAGTAGTTCTGAAAAAAGTACTATTACAGAACAGCTAGCAAAAGGTAAAACTACCCTCGAAATATCGAAAATGATAGGAAGGTACCATCAAACTGTGGAGAACTTTGTCAAGAACCCTACAAAGGTACGCAAGAGAGCTGATAAAGGTAAATCTAGAGTTGTTTCACGCCGTTCTCTACTCTAAATTAAACGTGAAGTTGTTAAAAACCCTGGGCAAACAAGTCGAGAAGTTTTAACCAAGCCGGATTGAATGTCTCAAAAAGTACTCGTTGTCGCCTTCTCAAAGAAGTGGCAAAGTCTGTTAAGCTTGTGACAAAGCCTCCATTAAAGCAACATCACATACAAAACCGATTGAAAACGGCAGAGGACAATATGAAAACGGATTTTTCCAAAATTTTGTTCACGGATGAAGTGCGTGCCATTTTTGATGGCCCAGATGGCTGGAGCAAGCAATGGTTCTAGATGGACGACATTGTCATTGGCGTTTAAGGCGCCAACAAGGTGGTGGTGGGATAATGATTCGGGCTGGGATTATCCAAGGTACTTTGGTTGGCCCATGCAGAGTTCCAGAAGACATAAAAATGACGTCAAATGCTTACATAGCTTTTCTGAAGGAGCATTTTGAACCATGGCTGAAGAAGCAAAGGTTGGCATTCAGAAGAACCATTATTTTTATGCAGGATAATGCTCCTTCGCATGCAGCAAACAAAAGCAAAGAGTATTTGCAACAATTGGGGTTCTCTGGGCTACGGAAGATGGAGTGGCCTGTGAATTCACCAGATTTTAACCCAATTGGAGTATCATGAAGCGACGCCTCTATGCAAGTGGACGCCAATTTAAGAACAAAGATGAGTTGTGGGATGCTCTCCAAGAGATATCGCGAGGAATAACTGTTGACGAAATCACAAATTTTACTAATTCTGTGGACCAACGTCTTTTACAAGTCATTCATAAAAAAGGATCACATATCCCTACTAATTATGTCAATGTAGAAATTGCTATGTAGTTATTGTGTTCTAAGCATTTTTCCTAGTTCATTTAATGTTTGAAAATTATTTCAATAAACAAGTTATAGGTATATTGTGTTTTTTTTCGACCTCGTTAATAACTTGACACACTGAAATCAACAGATATTCCTATCTTTTGCCATAGTTTCGCTAATACTGCTTTAAATACTTTAATTTTCTGACTAGAATAGCTGAACAGTGTTGTAAGCACTTTCCCAAAGTTTCATGGATGTTTATTTACCTGTTTCTTAAATATTTAAAAAAATGTAAACTCATTAATAATTTGATATGCAGTGTAAAGTGAACCAAAATTGATACAACTATAATATAAAGATAAAGCTGAACGTGTGTGTGTGTGTGGTCACGAATAGGCTCCTATATGGTTGACTATTATAGAAAACTGATCACATATAATGATAGAAGATGTATCAAGACACAGGAATGGGTATGTTTGATCTGGCATAATGATGATTCATTAAAATTGTGGGGTCTGCGTATGTGCCTGGTCAACAAAGTATGGAAATAAAAAATGTAAAAATTAAAAAAAAAACGTTTACAAATGTTTTTGATATAGATGTACATAAGAATATGTTGAGTGGTGCATTTTAAGTGAAACAGACAAAAATGGACAGGAATTCAAAGGAGGAAAATAGATACACGTGTTGACTGATGAGGAGAACTCTTTATTGTAAAAAGGGGAAGAACAAAAGGGATTATGGGATATGTACAGGGGAAAGGGAGGTAATAGGGATACAAGTGTTATCGGACCTTCAACACCCCCGCTTGCTCTTAGAGTGTGAGCGTATTTTTTTTTTTATTTTTTTTTTTTTATTTATTTACTTATTTGTTTATTATTATTATTATTTTTTTTTTTTGTGTTTACAAAGAAAGAATACGCGTATATATAAGAGCATCACATCGGCAAAAAAACGAATTTAAAGCCCGAATAAAAGTGGTTTGAATTTTTCTAGTTTTGCTCGGGTTGGGGGTTTGGTCATGATGTCTGCGAGCATGTCTGTTGTGGGGCAATATATAATTTTTATGTTGCCGTTGTTCAAAGCGTCCCTGATGAAATGGTATTTTATGTCTATGTGTTTGCATCTTTGTCGATGCACTGGGTCTCTAGAAAGTGCTATAGCGCTTTGACTGTCCTCGAATATTTTGATAGGTGTGTATTCCTTATACCAGTCCATTTCTTTTAATAATTGTGTGAGGTACATACCTTCTTGGGTTGTTTTTGCTAATGCCACATATTCGGCTTCGCATGTGGATAACGCTACCGTGGGTTGTCTTTTTGACTTCCAGGAAATGGGTGAACCGCCTTTTGTTAGGCTGAAACAGTATCCAGATATACTGTGTCTGTCGTATTGGTTTGATGCCCAATCGGCATCGCTGTACGCGAATAACTGGAGCTGATCGTTTGATCTTGTATAGCATAGTTGGTGTTGCATAGTACCTTTTATGTACCTAAGTACATGTTTGGCTGCCGTCCAGTGCTGCTCATGCGGTTTTGATAAGTGTTGGGACAACTTGCCGACGATATAGCTTATATCTGGTCTGGTACAGATCATCAGATAGATTAGGCTGCCGACGACTTCACGGTACTTTCTGGGGTCGATGAGGTCAGAGTCATTTTCGGTTAGATCACACTTTAGTTCACATGGAGTTGTCCTGGGTTTGCAATTGGTCATATCAAATCTTTCCAGTATTTTTGTGACGTACCGTTCCTGGCTCATCAGTATACGACTTTGAGTTATGTCGAAGTCTATCCCTAAGAAGTGCCGGAGTTTTCCAAGGTCCTTCATCTGAAATTCGGACATCAACATCTGCTTGGTGGTGTTGAGTGAATCATTATTATTGGCTGCGATAATTAAATCGTCGACCCATGAGATGATGGTGATTCGTTCCTCACTGTTGTGTCGCATGTAGACACAATGATCCACTCTATTCTGAATGAAACCATTTTTGGTGAGGTGGTCGTGCAGGGTTTGATTCCAATTTCTGCCCGATTGTTTCAGTCCATATAGAGATTTGTTTAACATGCAGACTGGTTTCTCGCCCGTTTTCCATCTCACTTCAAATCCCTCTGGTTGCTCCATGTAAATTTCATGGTCAATTGGGGCATGGAGGTACGCCGTTTTGACGTCCATTTGGTGTACGATGAGATCGTATTGGATAGCTACTTGCATTAGTATGCGGATTGATGTGATGTCAGCTGTTGGGGAGAAAGTCTCTGTATAATCTACCCCCTTGGTTTGGTTGTAACCCTTTGCAACAAATCTTGCTTTGTATTTCGGGGATCCGTCAGGGTTTTCTTTAATTTTGTATACCCATCTACCGCTGATTGTTGTTTTGCCTTTGGGTAGAAGTGTCAGCTTGTACACGTCGTTTTCTTTCAAGGAATTGATTTCCTCCTGCATTGCTTTGATCCAATGGTGTGCTACTGGGGAGGTCGTAGCTGCTTTATATGTGTGTGGTACACCATGTGCGACTTTGTAGCAGTAGTCGAGATTGACAAGTGTGTGACCACTCTCGTCTTGAACTGTCGTTACATAGTCCTCTAAGTAGCTGGGCATCTTGTGTTCCCGCTCTGGGTATCTGCGTGTATAACTGCTTTCTTCTATGATATTGAGTGGTTCATTAACACTAGGCTGTTCTCTGTCTTCTTTCGGTTTTAGATTTTTTGTCAAATCTCTTTGGAGGAAGTCCTCATCATTATTGCTTAGTGGAGAAGTTTGGTTTTGTTGTACGTCAGAATTGTTGATGAATTTTACTTGTCTGTGTTGGTACACTTTCTCACTTTCGGGGGGGGGGGGGTAGATTAGGTATGCTGGGCTGTTTCTGTCGTATCCGATAAATATCCCTCTCTGGCATTTTGGGTCCAGTTTCCCTCTTGTGTTGGATTAGGTGTAGCACACCGAACCGAAGATGTGCATTTTCGAGAGGTTGGGTTTCCTCCTGGTTATTTCGTGTTCATTTGATGAGTTTACGCCTAAGATGGCGTCTTTTAGACCGAGCGTACGTAAATGGCCTAAGAATTTTACTTCCCAAATTTAGTATTTGGCTTCATCTCCATCGAAAGATAATCTGCTCCATCTGTTTCCATTATCTCTTCTGGGCCCATAACCTGTTGAGTGGTGCATTTTAAGTGAAACAGAGACAAAAATGGACAGGAATTCAAAGGAGGAAAATAGATACACATGTTGACTGATGGGGAGAACTCTTTATTGTAAAAAGGGGAAGAACAAAAGGGATTATGGGATATGTACAGGGAAAAGGGAGGTAATAGGGATACAAGAGTTATCGGACCTTCAACAGAATACTTTGATAAGTATGTTTTAACTTAAATAGGAATGGTATAATAAAATTGTGGAGTCTGCGTTCGCGCCTGGCCTCCATAGAATGGAAATAGGCACAAACTTTAACAAAGACTTTTCATATCTATCTGATATATATATAAGTATACTTTGATCATTATGTTTCAGTTTGAAGAAATATGGTATAATAAAATTATGGGGGTGTTCGTTCGCGCCTGACCTCCATAGAATGGAAATATGTCACAAAGTTTAACAAGGTTTTTTAATATAGATCCACAGAATATTGTGATAAGTGTTTCAGTGTGAACAGGTATGGTATAATAAATTATGAAGTTTATCTATTTTTTTTTTACTTTCATCATATTTTGCTTTGGTTTTGATACCCCCAAATTCGAAGCTATCTCTTAACAATCCTTCCTTTTCATAACCTATCATACTTTCATAAATCAGAGTCCACTTTCTGTAGGCTGTTTTTGAACCCAGTCAACGACGGGTACTTTTGCTAGTTTTAATATAAAGTGAACCAAAATTGATAGAAAGTGATTGTCTCAGCATGAATTTTTTAATTTTTGGAAATTGAAGTCATTTATTAACATAAACA
The DNA here is from genome assembly GCF_053919585.1 of Euprymna scolopes. Lineage (NCBI taxonomy): Eukaryota > Metazoa > Mollusca > Cephalopoda > Sepiida > Sepiolidae > Euprymna > Euprymna scolopes. Next base: position 25,008,155 of record NC_136521.1, on the reverse strand, counting down.
TAAGTCATGAAACTGCTTACCTTTACCTGACAACATGAGAATGGACCAAAGTTTTATCTTGGACTTATTTCTCCATATTGTATGAAGTTTTAACGGTCACAGAAATAAAACAGGATCTATTTTATGATACAAAAACGAAAAAACGTTTTCGTATCCAAACCAAAAACTCCTAGCTTTATATTTATATTTCTTTTTTTCCCCAGCTCTCTCTCAAGCAAGATGCAAATAGACGCACATGTATGATACTGTTCCACAAAAAACATATTTCTTTTTTTTTTTTTTTACATAGGAGTCAGCACTTATCAAGGCCCAGAAGCCACTCGAGGATAAGGATTAAAGAGTGTACAGTAGTCAATAGGGCAATATCATAGGAATCGTTAGTAGTGTGAATTTGGTAAATTGGATTGCTTAAAGGGAATGGCTCATTAAGAACTTGTTTACGTTGGACTTGAAGGCAATCATATTGTAATCAGCTAGAAAGCAGGCAAACGGAAAAGAGTTCCACAGGTGTTCAATTCTAAGAAAGAAGCTTTGTTTATGGAATCTATGTTTAGGTTTAGGCACAGATAAAGAGTGAGGGAAATTATTGATAATGTGTTCTTAAACAAATTTGGTTTAACAATTAACTGCAGGAATAAAACCATTTACGATACCTTTACTGCTACCAGAAAGAAGTTAAAATTTACTACAATACCTCCAGTTAACGTGATCATCAACAAAGTGGAACTATCTCCATTTATTCAAACCAGCCTTGATAAATACTCAGAAATTATTTCCCCACACATGAACACCAGTGAAAATTACTGTGGTGTTTATCACAGAATAGACACAGGTAGTCAGTAGTCACTCACCAGTTTTTGAAAAGTCTAGACAACTATCTGCTGAAAAACTAAAAGCAACCGAAGCAGAATTCAAAAAGCTCCTAAATGAAGGCATAATAACTCCATTAGATAGCGAATGGTCAAACCCACTACGTCTTGTTCATAAGCCAAGTGGAGGATAACGCTGCTGCAGCGATTACTGTGCATTAAATAGCATAACCAAATATGATAGATACTCCATACCCAATATAAATTCGTTTACATGAAACTCTCAAATAAGCAACAGTTTTCTAAAATAGATTTGATTCCACCAAATCAAAATGCATGCAGATGATATTCCGAAAACAGCCATTATTTCTCCTATGGAGCTTTTTCATTACAAATTTATTTTGGATAAAAGAACTCAGCAACGACATTTCAAAGGTATATGGACAAATATTTTAAGGATATAGACTGTGTTTTTATATACATAGATAATATTTTAATCCTCAGCAACAATGAACATTCTCACAAAAAAGATATAGACACAGTTTTTAGAATCTTATAAGAAAATAACTTAAAAATATCAACATCCGAATCTATTTTTTAATGTAATGTCACCAGATTTCTTGGGCTTTAAAAGGAATCACATCAACTACAAATAAAGTAAAAGAAATAGAATCTTTACGTGTCCTAAAGATGCAAAAGCCTACGCAGATTTCTTGGTATAGTAGGATTCTATAGAAAATTAATACCGGAATTTGCGGAATTAGTTCTACTCTTATATGAAAAAATGAGGTTAACACCTAAAGGATTGATTACTTTGTGCGAGCCTTTTCTAGTCTCGCACAAAAACACACATTCACATTTCAAGCTATGTCATATACATACGCGCGCACAAACATATGCGCCCACGTCCACGCACGTACATATATTTACGTTCGCGTACATACACTCACATTCACGTATATATACACACACGCTAACGTATACACAATACACATGTACTCACACACGCGCACACGAACGCACACATGGACAACGTCACTTCCACTTTCTAAGGAAATATACACATGCGCAAAAGACCACCGAAAACGAGTATAAAACAAAGAGCAACAACCGGCTTCTTTTTTTTTTAGGACCAGCTTTCGACCAGAGAGGTTGGGCTAACCAGCCGCCTCCCTTTCGGGAGGTGCACGCTCGCGCGCGTCAACACCCACTTACTACTATGTATGGGGCACGAGCTAACAGACCGTATGTACACATTCACACTTTTTCTCTATCTACTACTGGTCCCTAAGAACACCTTCGCTTAGCTGACTGCTAACATGGCGTACAGCTTAACCTCTATCCTCGTCTTTGTCTACACGCTGGACTATCATTTCAATTTCCACTACAGCACTCACTTCAATTCCCACACGCGAACAAACGATAGTGACCCGAACTTGAGATGAACACACATTTCCTATTCTTTCTACAACACCAGTCCCGCAACGAACATTGGTTACACACGCGCGGACATGAACACATGTTATAACTAAAACGTTCATCCCTTCAACAGTACATAAACGACGTTTATCTTATCCATCAATTGAGTCTTTTGTTTCCTTCAATTCCATTCGTTTCATTATTCTTTTGTAACGGGATTGGGATTTATATATCCTAGTCCTCTACAATTTGGTGACCCCGTTATTTTAAAATGAAATGGATGAGTTTGAACGAAACACTCATACACACACAGACTCTCTCTCTCTCTCTCTCTACAACAATAAACCAGCTAACAACGAGAGACACACAGCAAACTATAAACTTCCTTCTCACCAGTAAACAGCGAGAGACGCACGCCAAACTAACCACGTGTGGTACCCTTTTCTTTCACAAAAGAAATTCCTGTTCGTTTAATTCAATTTAACACGTCGTTTTGTTTCTTCCTCGAGACAAGTTATTTTCCCTATTTTTCGCACCACCACCACAAATTGTTGATAACCGAACGTGAACACGCATTGCCTCCTATACCACAAGTCTACAACAAACTGGCGCCCGACTGACGCGAAAACGAACAAGCATGGCGACCCTATCTTTTTTTTAAATTAATTGTTTTGAGCGAGACGCTCGTTTTATTTGATAAAGAAAACAACAAACTTTTCAACAAGAAAACTGCTACCGACAAGGACCTCAACGAACAACAATGACGAAACTCCTCGTTAGACTCGGCAAAAAACGAACACGGAGCTGTCGACTTCACAGCGAATTTAAAAAAATTTGCACTCGACAAACATTTTCACGGTTTCCTGACATTACGCTGCAACAAACGCAAGGAGCAAAACCACATAGGCCTATGCACATTCCCTCCCACACAGACGACGCAATAACAAAGAAACAGGACATCCCTATCAACACATAGGAAGAAGTTGAATCAACAATACGAGTTGAGATGCACCACGCACGCTGATAAGCTCAAAACTTGGAAGTGTCGTTGACAGCCGGCAACCACGAACGAATACACGACAAATGCCCGTACAAACAATGTACACACACTACCGCAGACGCACATGCGAAGATAATGGCAACCAAACACCTCGTTCAACAAGAATGAACGCGCAACTAGTGCCAGTCCAAACGATGCACATATTACTGCAACTCACTTGCGAAGATACCGTAAACTGGGCACACACACTGTCAACACGAAACAAAAATTTTTCCTTCCAAACGAACAATTCACTTCTCTGTCCAAGTAACTCTTTGCACATGTCAGCACACAACAAAAACCAAACAAACAAATATCCATCAAAAAAAAAAAAAAAAACAGGACGAAAAATCAATTGCCGAAAACATTACTCACAAAAATATATATATATATATATATATAAATATATATACACTGCATATATTTTTTTCTTAGGAAGGGGAGTATTGTGCAAGCCTTTTCTAGTCTTGCACAAAAACACACATTCACATTTCAAGCTATGTCATATACATACGTGCACACAAACATACGCGCCCACGTCCACACACGTACATATATTTACGTTCGCGTACATACACTCACATTCATGTATATATACACACACGCTAACGTATACACATGTACTCACACACGAATGCACACATGGACGACGTCACTTCCACTTTCTAAGGAAATATACACATGCATAAAAGACCACCGGAAACAAGTATAAAAGAGAGCAACAACCGGCTTCTTTTTTTTTAGGACCAGCTTTCGACCAGAGAGGTAGGGCTAACCAGCCACCACCCTTTCGGGAGGCGCACGCTCGCGCACGTCAACACCCACTTACTACTATGTATGGGGCACGAGCTAACAGACCGTATGTACACATTCACACTTTTTCTCTATCTACTACTGGTCCCTGAGAACACCTTCGCGTAGCTGACTGCTAACATGGCGTACAGCTTAAACTCTATCCTCATCTTTGTCTACACGCTGGACTATCATTTCAATTTCCACTACAACACTCACTTCAATTCCCACACGCGAACAAATAATAGTGACCCGAACTTGAGATGAACACACATTTCCTATTCTTTCTACGACACCAGTTCCACAACGAGCATTGGTTACACACGCGCGGACATGAACACATGTTATAACTAAAACGTTCATTCCTTCAACAGTAAATAAACAACGTTTATCTTATCCATCAATTGAGTCTTTTGTTTGCTTCCATTCTATTCGTTTCATTATTTTCTTGTGGTGAGCTAGGGTCCGTTATCCTGGTCCGTTACAACTTTGAATAATGTGGAAACACAATCCTTCTCTAATATTATAAAAGTACTTGGTGAACTAACGGAATTATCCCACCCCCAACCAGATTGTACACAATATCAAGTGGTCACAGACAATAGTAAATATGCAGTATATGCTGCCTTGCATTAGGTCGTAAATGGAAATCCAATACCAATTGGATTCTTTTCAAAGAAACTAACTGCAACACAGACTAAATATTCCACTTTTAATTGTGAACTGTTGCAGCATATTTGTTTGTATTCAACTTTCGATATTTTATAGAAAGTCGTCAAATATTACTTTTGACGAACGACAAACCAATATGCGGAGCATTCCACAGTCTAAAACATGCAAAGTCAGACTGACAACAAAGATAACTACGAGTCAGGTGCATTACTTATTGCACGCCCCTCGTAGCAATTATTACGGAATTAATTTCAGACATAACCCATGTGAAAGGTAATCAAAATGTGATTGCAGCTTGTCTGTCTCGCCCAACACTTGCTGTGCAGGTACATATGTACAATCTACCAGCACTGGCAGATGCGCAAAAATCAAACTCTGAAATACAAGCCTTTCCAGAATTAAAGAAATTCACATAATTTGAAAAGATTAATATGTGCCAGTTCCACTTCAAACTTGTTTAAAAGATTAGATTAGAGTTTGTAAACCGCTAGATGCACTGCATCTAGCGGTTTACAAACTCTAATCTAATCTAAGATGCACCCTCCTCAGGTCCTTACACGGTGCTCGAACTAACACCAAAATATTTCTTAGTAGAAACTAATCAAAGCACGCATTCACAAGTTGAAACCTTACATTGAAAACAAACAAAAACATACACAAAACACAACTACCAATACAAATAACAATATTGATTGTTTACCTCCTGAAAAAGTACATGAACAAAAACTGAAAATGAGAACTTCAAGTAGAGCAGTGACATGGAAAAAAGATAATGAGTTTGTTTATTATTAAACAACAGGATGAACAAACACTTCAGCGACAAAAGCATAATAATAAAAATTAATAACACCGTTCCGAAAATTCAGTTATCTTGCAGGGCAGTATTGTAACGGCCACAGAAATAACACAGGATCTATTTTATGATATAAAATACGAAACCAAAAACTCCTATCTTTCTTTCTTTTTTCTCCCCCCCTCTTTCAAGCAAGATGCGTACATGTAGGTCACTGTGCCACAAAAAACATATTTCTTTTGTAGACAAATAAAATAAGCAATTAAAAGGCCAACTTCGTTACGTTAATTCTTCCTACTTCTTTGAAGTAGTAGTCGAAATGTAACAAAGTATTCCGCAAGTTATGCCATGGAAACGTTGATGATGAAAAAACATTTATCTGATCAAGTTGAAAGTTTGCACGGTGCTTGCTGTTATGAAAGAATTAAGGAAAACTTGTCTCCGGAAAACTCGTCTCCGGAAAACTTGTACCTGGAAAACTCGACCCCGGAAAACCTGTTCTGTGGAGAAAGAAGTGGCTTACTGTTAAAGCGGCTGCACGTTTGTGCATGCAAAGCACAAATTGAGAATTAAGATGGTGCCCGCATGCGTTAAGTGGAAAAAAGTCTCAGGGAATCTCGGAGAATCTTGTACCCTGATTCCATAAATAACGAGGAAAGGAAAGCGAGACAACAGACGATTTTTAGTCACTAAAGCGAATGGACGTGTGTAAAAGAAGAGGTAGAAGAAAAGAGTGTGGTGAACGAAACAAACAGCGACTCGGTTGAAAGTAGAGTTGTAACAAACACAAGCTATTTCGGCATGACGTCAGGATTTGACCCCAAGCTAATTTTCCCCTGTTTGATGGCAGTAGCACTGATCACTCAGTGCAGTAATGGGTGGAAAAAGCAGAATTAATATGTCAGCTGAGTGGGGTGAAGCGTATGGAATGCGTGGTCCCAATGCGCCTCACTGGGGGAGCATATGCAGTATACCAGCAGTTGGCTCATGAGAAGAAAACAGATTTTGCCTGCATCAAGCGCGCCCTTTTTACAGCATTTGCGTTAGATCCAGTTACTGCATGGAAGGAATTCATGGCCCGAAAATTACATCCCGGGAAACGGTGGATGTGTATCTGGCTGAGCTAAAAAAGCTATCGGTCCTTTTTGGATGAATGTCAGACAAAGGCTTGGTGTGCGCCTTTGTTGCAGGATTACCTAAGAGTGTGGAAGATCTGTTTCGTGCCTCATCCCAAGTGGACGAGATGGACATATTGGAAGCATTGACGCGGGCATGAGCAATACTAAAGAAAAGCCCTAACACTATAGACCAAGCGGCAGCTGCACAACCATCACAGGTTGGATTGCAGGACCTGGGCGCAGCTACAACCTGCTATAATTGTGGAGGACCCAACCATTTGGCCTGTGATTGTCTTTCGTCACGTCAATCAACTCGGAAACTTGACGGGCCGCAGTGCTACAAGTGCAAAAAACACGGACACCTGGCCCGCACCTGTCCGGGAAACGGGCAAGGGGAAGAAGCTACAGTGCCAGTCTTCTCCCCAGATCGTCATTGAGCAGGGCGCTACCCACTGTAAGCATACACATTAATGGAAGCGAGCGCCTCGCGCTTGTGGACACTGGGTGCACCCAGACTCTCGTAAGCAAGATATGCTGTGCCACTTGGAAAGCAGAGAGAATTCCGGTACTAACTGTAGGCAGAGGTTTACTAGCCTCTTGTGGGGTGAGCATTATCTGCGCAAGTATCAACGACGGGCCTGCAGTAGCCGTGCGAGCCCTGGTTGTGGAGGGAGAGCTTCTCGGGTACGACCTACTCCTGGGTATGGACTTGATTACACAACTAGGTGGAATTACTGTGGACAGAACTGGCAAGGTACAGTTCTCCCGATGTGAGGAACATGTTTGTGCTGCCATAACTCTCGACGAGTCTGGCTTTCATGCAGAGTATGATAGAAACACCAATGCATGGATGGCATCTTGGAAGTGGTCAAACGATCAGCCACCAATATCCTTGCGGAACCGGTTATCAGAATATCCCCCACCCATGTGGCTAAGGGAACAGTACGAAGAAGAACTGCAAACGTGGATCGACAATGGCTGGCTTCTTCCATACCCAGAGGATGAGCTTGGCCCCCCGCAAGGGCTGATTCCCTTGATGGCCGTCGTACAAGAGACCAAACAAAAGGTCCGCCCCGTCCTAGACTACCGTGAGCTCAATGAGCATGTCAAACCATATACGGCAAAGGCTGATGTGTGTGCACTCAAATTAAGGGAGTGGCGACAGCAGGGATCGGACGTGGCAACTCTGGACCTATGCAGGGCCTATCTGCAAATACGCATTGAGAAGAAATTGTGGCCATTTCAGACTGTGGAAATTGGAGGAACCCGATATTGTCTAACCAGGCTAGGGTTCGGTCTAAATGTGGCACCAGGCATTATGACAGCAATCATGCATGCTATCCGGCAGCAAGATGAGGCAGTGCAACAGGCAACATCCTCATATATCAATGATATATTCGTCAATGAGAGCCTCATGTCAGCGCAATCGGTTAGAATGCACTTTGAGAGTTTTAGACTGACATGTAAGGAACCAGAGCGTCTGTGCGATGGAGCAAAAGTTCTCGGCCTGCACGTGCGCAAAAGCAAGGAGGGACTTTGCTGGAGCAGAGGAAGTCGCGTCCCCAAGGTCCCATCAAACATCACTCGATGAACAATGTTTTCGCTTTGTGGAAAGATGGTAGGCCATTTCCCTGTGTGCGGTTGGCTCAGGGTGGCCGTGGCGGCCATAAAAAGACGTGCAACAGCCGTGTCGTCGGGATGGGACGATGCAGTACACGATGCCACCCTAAGGAGCATGCTGACAGAGACTGTGTCCAGGGTGACCAGTGATGACCCCGTTCAGGGAAAGTGGTGCGTCACCGGGAATGAGTTCACGGTCTGGGTGGATGCTAGTTCACTGGCCCTTGGAGTTGCCCTGGCAGTTAATGATTCCATTATTGAAGATGCCTGTTGGCTTCGGCCAGAGAATGATTCGAGGCACATAAACCTGGCCGAACTTGATGCCACATTGAAGGGCGTTAACTTGGCGCTTCAATGGCAAGCCAAGGTTCTACATATCATGACTGACTCGGCATGCACTCATCGGTGGATAACCGATGCATTAAGTGGAAGAGCACAGCTGACGACACGAGCATCGAGTGAGATGTTAATTCGAAGACGGCTTGCCACCTTGGTCGACACCATCACAGAGTACGACCTGACTGTGAACGTAGTGTTGATCAGGTCTGCGCTCAACAGAGCAGATGCTCTGACAAGAGTCCCTCAACGATGGCTTCTGGCTGGTGCTCGGAGAGATTCTGATAATCTGCAAAACACATGTGCAGCAGTTGTGTGTAATGTGGATGCAGCACGCATCATGGACATTCATCGACAGTGTGGACATCCTGGCATCAAGCGGACACTGTATTTTGTCAAGATGATTGATCCAGGAGTAGAAAAAAAAGATATCTGAAGAGTGGTGGAAAGTTGCAAGGCCTGCCAATCCATCGACCCAGCTCCAGCACGATAGAAGAAAGGGGAGTTGGGAGTGAGTGGTAAGTGGCAGAGAGTGGGCATGGACATCACACACTATGGTGGCAACCATCTCCTTACCCTCATCGATTGTGGGCCTACATGTTTCGCAGTCTGGAGACTCCTCGGGCGCCAGGACTCTTGCAACATTATTCGCCAGCTGTCATCCGTGTTCTGTGAAAGAGGTGCGCCCGATGAAGTGCTGATGGACAACGACCCAGCCTTTTGCAGCCATCAGATGAGGCAGTTCTTACAAGAATGGGGTGTGCGGCTGCGGCTTAGATGCACTTATGTGCCTTCTGGCAATGGTATAGCTGAGAGAAGCCATCGCAGCATCAAAACAATTGCAGCCAGGAAGCAGTGCACCATCGCAGAAGCTGTGTACTGGTATAATCTCATGCCAAAGGATGGCGTCTCTCCAGGAACGGCACCTGCAAACGCAATCTATCAGTACGGTGTCCGAGAAAAAGGAATCCACCCCGATACAACTGTGGCCACTGAGATAGAACGGAATTGATATGCCAAAGGGGATGCTGTCTGGGTGAAGCCGCCAGGAAACCGATGTACTGACAAGTATAAACGGGGCACAGTGACCGATGTGGTGAGTCAGCAGTGTGTCCAGGTTGATAGCGTACCCCGTCACGTTAGGGACCTACGGCCGGCGACACATGTACCACCTCCAGTGGACGATGAGAGTGACTCTGATTCTGAGACGAGTGGGCCATCGCTTTGGTTTGCACCATCCCTATCAAGCAGTGACTCTGATATCAGTAGCCTCCACGGAGATGAAGCCTTCCCCGACCATCAGGTGATGGATGAGAGCGCACGCGAAGACGAGAGCAGCACTGTCCCCCTTCGCAGAAGCACCCAACAGCGGCGATCGCCACCCCCCTGCCGTCTCTGTGATCATGAGATCAGGGGGGTGTGTGGAGAAAGAAGTGGCTTACCGTTAAAGCGGCTGCGCGTTTGTGCATGCAAAGCACAAATTGAGAATCAAGATGGCGCCCGCATGCGTTTATGTGGAAAAAAGTCTCGGCGAATCTCGTACCCTGATTCCATAAATAACGAGGAAAGGAAAGCGTGACGACAGACGATTTTTAGTCACTAAAGCGAACGGACGTGTGTAAAAGAAGAGGTAGAAGAAAAGAGTGTGGTGAACGAAACAAACAACGACTCGGTTGAAAGTAGACTTGTAACGAACACATGTCCCCTTTTGCTAGGTAGGAAAAATGATCCCTTATTGAATAAATATCGATTGAAAACACAAATTTATGACCGTTCTTGAAAAAGATATTGTCTTTAAAAGACAATAAACATCCCATAATATTTTTAAAAAATATTTTTACTTGTTTACTGTTGTTTTAAAAAAATTAAATTAATTTTTCTAAGTTTTCGTTTTCTACTTAGCTTTGAAAGTTTTTGGTCTTTCAGCTTATTTTAAAAAGTTTATTTAGTTAAAAAAAAAAAAAAAAAAAAAAAAAAAAAAGAAGTAATGTCAAGTGTTACTTATGAACAAAAAATGTCCGATATAAGAGGATCACGTCTTAGGAGGACAATTGCTCAAAAATAGAAAATTAAAGAAAATATTAAGGTAGATATAGTTTTAAAACGAGCCCCACCCCCTCCAAAAGAAAATAAATTGTTATATTTTTAGGTAATAATGCACATCCCATAATATTTAAAAAAATATTTTTACATGTTTATTGTTTTAAAAAAATTAAATTGATTTTTCTAAGTTTTCGTTTTCTACCTAGCTTTGTAAGTTTTGATGTTTAAACTTATTTTAAAGAGTTTATTTAATTAAAAAGAAATAGCAAGTAATGTCAGACTCGAGATTACTTAGTAAATAACTTTTAACAAAAAATGTCCGAAAATGAAAGAAAATACTGAGGCAAATATAGTTTTAAAACGAGCCTCCCCCCACCTCCAAAAGAAAATAAATTTGTATATTAAGTACTGCACAAGTGCCCCCGAAATGATTTTAAACGATACCCTCCCCTCCCGATGTTAAGAATGGCTTTCGAAATAATAACGTTATTATTTCAGCGCGGTACCAAAATTACATAAGACCGTGCTTTCTTTTTTGTTGTTTTGTAATAACACAAGAATTATTTAAACTGAATTAATTCTTCTAAAATGATTGCTTTCTTTGATAATACGTGTTTTCTTTCTTCATTTTTGTTTCGTAATGACACAAAAAGTGTTAAAACTAGAGTATTTTTTTAATAAATATTTGGTTTCGTTTTTCGTATCTTGACTTCGTGATCAAGTTTATTTTTTTTAAGCAAGAGTTAAAAATATTCTTTTTAAATATTATGGGGGTGCATCTTTTAAAAACAATATCTCCTTCAAGAACGGTAATAAAATGTCTTTTTAATCGATATTCATTCAATAAGGGACCAGTTTTCCTACCTAGTAAAAGAGGGGGGGGGGCGGAGTTTTTTGGGTACGAGTTTTCCGGGTACGGGTTTTCCGGAGACGAGTTTTCCGGAGACGAGTTTTCCGGGCACCGTTGTGAAAACGTATCAGATCATCAAACATTTTAAGGTCATATCAGATGCAGGATTTCATTGGATACAAATAGGCCACATTGATGTAGAATCAGAGACAAAAGTCTAATGTCAGCAAATTTTAAAGGAATTCTATATCTATATATCTATAAAAGTGAAAGTGTCTGTCTGTGTGTCTGTCTGCCCGTTTACATTTCCCTACACAATAGCTCTGTCAATTTTCAGTCTACAGACTCGAAATTTGATATACAGCATATTGAGATTTGGAAAAATCTTTGTAATCCGTTTTCGGCCACAAATTTGGCTGTTAAGTGGTCAACGATTTGACCTTGGAGCACTCTACCAAACTCCTCCGCCAATTTCGGGTCTAAACACTTGAAATTTTAGATATAGGTTCCTGGGACATGGATCTAACTTAATAACTTCATTTGAGCCCAAAACAATAAATGTTAATGGGGTCATAATAGGGGTCAAAGTTAAAAAAAAAAAATGACCGCTACAGTTTCTACCAAATTACTAAAGACAATTTCTGGTCTAAACATTTAAAATTTTACATAAAGGATATTCAGAGATAGGGCAAGCTTTTTAATCGGTTTGGGTCGAAAATTTGAGCTACCAATATATAAATGTATGCATGTATGCTTGCATGTCTGCCTAAAACTTTTGACAGAGGCGATGGATTTTCACAAGATCAATATCGTTTTAAGCTCGACTTTTCAGACGACACCTATTGAAAAATTGGCTAAAAACATTAATTTCTTCACCTTCAATTGGCCACTTTTCTACAGGGAGGGATCGCTTTTTTCGCCGATATTGTCGAAAGTCATCCCCTCTTTTCGATTGTCTAGCCTTAATTTAAACCTACGTGACTTTCGGTTTGGTGGTGATCGTAACAGCAAAGACGTCACGTTTTTTCCAGTTCTTTTCCTCCTTCACGGTACAGGTTCGAGCCTGCCTTCCTACTACCACTCTTTTTTTTTTTTGCTCAACATACACCTCCAAACACCCGGGCAACGCCGGGCTGAAATGCTAGCGATGATATATTTTCTATGTCTAAGGTGGCTAATCAGAATCAGGAGTTAACAGTTATTACAGGAGTTTCAAACTGATATCAGAATCAGGAGTTGTAATTTACTTTCAGCCAATTCTTCATCTCTAAAAACTTAAAAAATATATCAGGGGTTTCTTTGCAATTACCCATAGATGGAAAAGATACTTACTGCGAGCATGATCTCAGACATGTTTGGATCTTTTACTTTGGTCACCTGCAACAAAAATTGATTGGATTTAAAAACAATTTACACATGATTTTTATCAAGCAAAACATGTGAGAAGATAATCAGGGACCCCCCTCCCCATTTTGCGTGGAGAGAGGGCAACACAAAAAACAAATTTGGTAATGTGTTTGTTATAAGAAGTAAAATCACGTTTAAATTAATTTGAAAAATTGTGAAAAATTTTTGTTACAGAAAAACAAATTTACAAATAAATTAATCATCAAATTTAACTGACATCAAGTCAATTTTTTAGATTTTTTCGGGAGCCAAAAGAGGGCTTCATTTTCCTAAACAATTCTAATCAAGATCAATTAAAAGAGTAAAAGTTAAAATATCAAATGTGAATATGGGAGGAAAGGAGACAGGAAGTCATTCTTTGATGGAATAAGTCATCTAACTCACCCTATGGGATTTTTGATTTCCAGACAACAAACTTTTATAAAAATTCAACCTTTATTCCATCATGTCTATGGCTTCGGGTTAGACTAACTGTTCATGACATTGCAAAAAAAATATTACCTTCGTAATTCTTTTTTTTATGTCACTCAATCAAGTTTCTGTTTGTGAACAAACTTCTAAAACACAACTTTTAAATAGTATATATATATATATATATATATATATATATATATATATATATACATATATAGATTGATATTTTGTTCATGGTTGTAGAGTAAAAATCAGTGAAAATTACTCAATTCTGATATAAGAACAAACGAAAACAAAATCCTCAATATTAAAATCCTTGAGAATGTGATCATTGTCATTTTTTAAAAGACAAATGACAAAAAAATTGTTCATATTTTATTCTTGTAGACATCTTCTTAGAATTGAATCCTTGAAATTTCGTTCATAATAATAATTTAAAAAACATTGAAGTCATCCTCAAAATATCCTGGTCGGTCCCGTTAGCACTTCCTCACAAACGAGAGCAAGCATCTTAGGTTGCCAACAATCATTCTGTTCTGTCTCTGAAAGGAGGTGGTAATGCTTGAAATATCGATTCCCATTAAAATAATGGGAATTAGTAGCAGTGGTGAATTATATAAACACAAAACATCCAATATGAAATATCGATTCCCATTAAAATAATGGGAATTAGTAGCAGTGGTGAATTATATAAACACAAAACATCCAATATGAAATATCGATTCCCATTAAAATAATGGGAATTAGTAGCAGTGGTGAATTATATAAACACAAAACATCCAATATGAAATATCGATTCCCATTAAAATAATGGGAATTAGTAGCAGTGGTGAATTATATAAACACAAAACATCCAATATGAAATATCGATTCCCATTAAAATAATGGGAATTAGTAGCAGTGGTGAATTATATAAACACAAAACATCCAATATGAAATATCGATTCCCATTAAAATAATGGGAATTAGTAGCAGTGGTGAATTATATAAACACAAAACATCCAATATGAAATATCGATTCCCATTAAAATAATGGGAATTAGTAGCAGTGGTGAATTATATAAACACAAAACATCCAATATGAAATATCGATTCCCATTAAAATAATGGGAATTAGTAGCAGTGGTGAATTATATAAACACAAAACATCCAAACCCTGAGTCTGGGTGGTAATTCAAAAAAAAAATCGAAACAATGCATAATGAAAAACACGGCCATCCTTTTAAAAATGAAAATGCTATGAATAATAGTGTATGTAAATTATTATTCATTACAGAAGATTTCTTAAGCTGGAGTTGGAATTGAATATTTTAAAATTTCAGTAGTCAATCATCAATCTAATGATGATAATAATAATGGAAGTTGTCCAATTTTTTCTGTAATTCTTATAGATTCATTAATCAATGAGACAAATTATTTTAAACAAGATCCAAGGGTTTTTTTAATGTGAGGAAAATCCGATTCCTGAAAAAGAACACTCTGAATTGGGTCAAGAGTAAAAATTATCTTTGTCTAGAAGGATTTTTCTTTCACTGATCAAGGGCAGAAGAAATAAAGTATAATATCAAAACAGAGACTACACTTTGTTTCTATCCAAAAAGCTAAAAGAACTGAATGAATCCTAGATTCATGATATTCTATGCAATTTATACTTTTAGAATATTTCGAAATGTTTAGACAATACAACTTTTTGTCAGTGAAATGTGTGTACAACAGACCATAAACAAAATGGATGATGTCCATTCCCTTCCCTTAAAGTTGTGGAATGACCCAAGAAAACACCACCCATGAAATTGTTAATAAAATTCACAATTCTTTCTGCAATCAAACAATATTTAGTACAAATAAACTTTACTCTATGCATGACTTGTTCATGAAGTTTCAATTTTGATTATCCAACAGTTTTTATTTTATCATCATTCAATAATATGAGGGGATACTTTGATGATCCTTTTATTAATAGAATATGTGATCTTGAATGAACTTGATGCTCATTGAACCATAACCTCTCAATTTTTGTACAGTTTTTGCATGTCTCATAGTAAGATGTGCTTGCAAATTAAATGGCGATAAAAGAAAGATTCTTGGATATTTATTTCCGTGTGTAATATGGACTTTGATGAATCAGATTTTAATGGTTTTTGATGTCTCTACAAAATCACTGCCGTAAGCAGGTTTGAGATTTTAACAGAAAACACACACAAGCCTCTATTTGAAATTAACCGATCATTATCTATTTTTGAAGGTAGCTCCTAGGTGAGTTACATGGATCATACTTATTTCATTTTTATGCAGGAGAGGGGGTAGTAAGTCTTCCTATGAAAAGAAACGTACCAAAGAACAAGTTTTTTTATAGACAAGTTTTTTTATGTAATTTAAAATATCGATAGCTGATATGAATGTGAGTTTTTTTTAGATTTGAGGAGTACAAAAGATAAATGAAAAAACTACAGGCAGATAGTTACGAAAGTTGAAACATAAAGGGGTGTGGTGAACTATCTATATAGTATTTAAAATTATGATGTTTTGGGAGTTTATTTGCATGCATACAGAAGTGTGTGATTGGGTGTCATTATCTATGTTTGATTTTTTTCTGAATCGTGATAAGGGGGCAGAAGTCATCCTTTGAAAATAAATGTATCCACAAAAATTACTACTTAATCTTTACTGTTTGTATGTGGTGTTATTTGAACCCGGACAATGTCGAGTAACCCAACTAATTTGTATATAAAATCTGTTTTACTCCATGAAAAGTGAATTTTTGATCAATGTAAACATAAATGGAAGAGTGTTACTGCCTGAAAGATAATTTACTAACTGTCCAGCCATGAACTTGAGATGCACAAATTGTCTTCATTTATGGTATGCTTGTTTACAAAATATTGATTTAAAATCAGTAAGTGTGAAAGCAATTGCATTCACATTTCTTGTTGAGAATTATTTATTTCTGTTGTGCCCGACAGTTATTTCTTGTAGCAAACAATGCAATTCTAATTAAGTGTTGCAGCAGCTGACACCAAAACCATTTTTTTTGTTCACTTCTTATCCAAATAAATTTGAACCACAATTTATTATTCATACGTTTTTAGGATCATTTAATGATTTATTTAAGAGGACTAAATTGTTTGTAAATGATCCAATTGCCACATTACTTATGAAAATAAGTAAAACTCACCCAAATGTGTAACCATTATTATATCAGTATCATAATGAACCACTATTACTGCAACAGGTGATATAGCGCTCTTTTTTTCTTTTTTTTTTTAAGATTGACTTGAAAGAAATCTCTTACTTTTATATTACTACTAGTCCACTATAGGCTTTATGTGGGTCCATGATTGTTTGTGTATTTTTTACTTTTTCTGATTAAGTTAGTTCCAGGGGCTTATCAAAGTAAGAAAACTTATTTTAAGGCAGAGATAGTAAAAAGTTGAGAGTTCACAGAAAAGTATTTTTTTTAAGATCAAAAAACACTTTTTAAAGTTCACAAAAAAGTTGATTTTTGTCTTTTGAAGGAAACTATAGCCAAAAAAATTTTTATCAAAAAAAAAAAAAAAAATTCCTTTTTTTTTTTTTAAGAACTTCAAATTAGAATTTAGAAGGGGTGGAAATTTGTTTTCACAAAGAATCCAAAGTTTGAAAGAAGTGAGTATCATATTTTATATATAAAAAAATACTCATTTTGCTATAAAGAATTTCATCCTTTCAATCATAAAGTACAGTATCATTAACATTTGTTTTCTTTGTTCAGAATATGTGCCACATAAGCTCAGGTATTTGGAAATAATAAGTTTTAAATAAAAAGGAAGAGTTTTTGTTACGATTCCGAAATTTTTCCCGATACCGATCCAATTTCCGATTCCAATTCGATTCCCGCTTCCAATTCTTTTAATATTTATAAATATTTAATTAGAGACTTTTTTTTTTTTCATAAATTTTCATATTATTACATAAATCCCCTCGTAATTTCCAGGTATATTTTTTCTCAAATGTTTGCCTTGTAAAATTGAAAGACAACAAAAGATTTATTTTGATTTTAAACAAAGCCAAATTGCATTAGTTCATCGTTAGTATACAACATGCTACTTGAAAGTTTTCATAAGCAGTTGAAAATACTCGACAATTAGTAGGTAAAATGAGAAAACGATGTTAGAACAAAATATTAACAATGCCCCCTATTGTTATGAACGAATTTCTAAATAATAATGTTACTATTTGGAAAACCATTTTTAACATGGAGAGGACATTAGGCTTCGTTAACTATTATGTGCCTTCCTTCTATGAATGTTTAAATTTTATTTTAATTATATAAATTTGGTGGGTTATTAAATTGATTTGCTTTGCTGTAAAAAATCTAAAAAATAAACAAAAACGAGATGTTAATAATAACAACTAGCGGGACCTGTGGAAATTCCACAGGTGACTCATTCATATGTAATTGATATTGATGTTGGTATTCATATGTAATTGATATTGATGTTGGTATTCATATGTAATATATTGATGTTGGTATTCATATGTAATATATTGATGTTGGTATTCATATGTAATATATTGATGTTGGTATTCATATGTAATATATTGATGTTGGTATTCATATGTAATATATTGATGTTGGTATTCATGGCGTAAATAGAGATGCTCTGATATTATTGTAACTCTTGTTAAAACTGCAAAAATATTTACTAAGCTAGCAAGAACGCGCAGCATAGCCAGGTTGTAAAGTACACTTAAATATGATATTTTAATTCTTGCAGATTTTGTATATATTATTATAGAGTTAATGTTCTATCGATTTTTATATATTATAAAGTTGCGATTTCAAAAATAAAAAAAAGTATATCCATATGACTTAGGTGCATCAGCTTGAGTTCTTTCAGATATAATCGAAACCAAAACCAAAATTTATGAAATTGTCGATAAACTTATTTATATAAAAACAAAAATAGATCACTGGAGTTTCATCAGCTATAATCGAAATCGAAACCAAAACTTATGATGAATTCTTAGTAAAATTATTTATAAGAAAATAAATGACTTGAGTGCCATCAGCTATAATCGAAACCAAAACTTATGAAGAATTCTTTGTATCCATAATTAAACAATAAGCACTCGGATGTAATCGTGACACACAAAATAAATAACACACACTATCATATTAATATATAGTATTGTTGAAAGTCATAAAAACCACACTCTTTTCCTACTACTAACCCTAGGTATGGGTGGCAATACGAAAAATATAGCAATTACAGGTGATTTTGTGATTTTGCTGATTGGACTTAGAATTTGTGGTAAAAATTACTTAACTGCTTAAAAAGTTATAATGTACCGAAATAGAATCAGTTTACATTATATTTATATGCACAAATTCTAAATTCTAAAATAACGTTTCAGTGTGCTCACACATACTTGCCTAACAAAGTAGAATCTCATGTTTAGGGTATTTTAAATGTAATTGAAAGTTTTTTTTTTTTTTAAGTTAACAAACTTCTCAATGCTTGCCTTTCCAAAGTGTTAATAAACTTGTGAGATTTTCGTTTATATTTTCACTTGTGCCAAAACCACACAAAATATAAGGAAACATGAAATATTTCAAAGGATGTGGTAATTAGACAAAACCAGTACCAGAAAAAAAATTTCAAGCATGTTAAATCTTTGATATTAAAGTCTCAAGTCTCTAATAGACGCCATATAGCCATTTAACAAATAAGTGCAAAAATCTTTTTAAAATCTGTGATATTGAATAGGCAAGTGACCTCTAGAATATTTACTTTGCTTACAATAAAAACTAATAAAAACAAATTAAATTAGGTTTCAAGAGTCTGAGGATTTTCTTGTATCTAAAAGGTGCCATAAAACTTTAATTATTTCAGAAAAAGCCTATGAAAAACATCCCAATGTACAACAGGCGACAACGAAATTTACCCTACCCCCAGAGCATTTAAAATTTGTTAATAATCATATGAACTCCCACTGATGAGGGCAAATAAATATTTTAGCCAATAGATACTAAACGATTACAAAGGCAATAAGGGAAGTTATAAATGATCAATAAATAAAATAAATTAAACTCTGCTAATCAATATTAAATCTGTAAATAAGATTTGTAACGCATTCTGTGGGCCTTCTCAATCTTATGTTGTAAAGGAACTGAAGTTGAAGTCCAATCTAAACGAATTCAAAGTCCAAGGGACAGGAAAGCGGTTCGATCAGTACACACAGACACGGTGACATGCCACCAACACGAACCAGCGTACACAATTACCAACCGGCCGTTCTTTCCTCACTCCTTGCCTTCCAAAACGACCTGAATTTATAGTTGTCGAAGACCAACTCATTTGCATATATGCACGAGATTTTGCGATAGTTTCCGAGATCATGCCATTACAAAACGCCGTCGGCGCCATCTTGGAATTCTTTTCTTATCCTAGCTTCGCAGCGATGACAAAGCACACACGCACACCTAGGGCGTTTGAACGGTAAGCCCTCATTTTCACAGCTTTTGCCACACTCCCCCCTGATATCATTATCACAGAGGGGGCAGGGAGGCGGCGACCTCCTTCTTCGGGTGCTTCTATGGAGAGGGGCAGACAGGGAGCCTCGTCTTCAGTTGAGCTCCCGTCCGCGGTCTGGGGATCAGTGAACCAGAGGCTGCCAATTTCAGTGCTGTCGTCGTCCGATGAAGCCGGCGTATACCAGAATGATGGTCCACTGGTCGTGGAACTCGTTTCACTTTCGTCACCGAGCGGCGGCTGCGCCTGTGATGCCGCTCGCAGGTCCCTGACGTGTCGGGGCACCCCATCAATCCGCACGGCTTGCGGGCTGATAACCTCTGTAACACGCCCGGTTCCATAGCACGTGGTGGATCTGCCATGGGGGTTCTTAACCCAGACGATGTCTCCCACTTTGATACTATCTCGTGTCGCCTCTGGCTTGGGTAGAGGGCTGGTCTCTAACCCTTTCACCCTGACATGGTACCGGTGCAGCGCCTCAGCCAGCGCGGTAGAGGGCGAGACATCGTCCTTAGGGGTGACATTGTACCAGTATAGCACTTCAGGCACTGTACACCCCTTCCTAGCTGCCATGGTCTTGATGGCCCGGTGGTTCCGTTCCACGATCCCGTTCCCGCTAGTCACATGGACGCACCGAAATCGTAGTCGTACACCCCAGCCGTCTGTGAACTGCTTGAACTGCCCGCTAGCAAAAGCGGTGCCGTTGTCGGTTAGTATTTCGGAAGGAGGGCCACGCTCAAGGAAGACACTTTCCAGTTCCCGGACAACGGCGGCCGCGTCCTGTCGGCAAAGTGGCCGCCACAACGCAAACCTAGACGGTCCACAGTCAATTATCGTCAAAAAATCCCCGCCGTTGTGGTGGGTCACGTCCACCGTGAGCCTGTCCCAATTGTTCTTTACGCTCAGTTTTCCCTTCTTCCACCGGGCAGGCGCCGGATTGATCGACTTGCAGATTTCACAACTCCTCACCATTGATTCTACCTCCTTCCTTGACACACAGGGGTCGACCAATCTAGCGAAGTAAAGAGTTTGGTTTACACCGGGGTGCTCACTCTGGCAATGGACGTCAGCAACATGGTTTGGTTTGAATCGACACCCCACCGCGGCGCAATTCACAGGTGCTGGTTCTTCCATTTCTTTCGGCAGGTCCAGCCAACAGCGCGGCACTCTGGTCAGCCGATCCGCACGATTCTGACAGGACTGTACTAGCGTCACATCCATGACCAGGTTGTATTCCTTGATGGTTTTGGTTAGGGTAGCAAGCCGCCTCCGTATGAGCATTTCGCCAATCATGCCTTTCCACTCAAGGCATTGGTCATCCACCGATACACACATGTGGAGTCTGTAACGATGTGCAGGACTCTGGCCTGCCACTGTAGCGCCAGGTTGATCCCCTTCACTGTAGCATCGAGTTCAGCCAGGTTGATGTGCCTGGTGTCATTTTCTGGCTGAAGCCAGCAGGCATCTTCCACGATAGATCTGTTGACCACCAGAGCAACACAGAGGGCGAGCAAGCTGGCATCCACCCGAACCGTAAACTCGCTCCTGTAGACGCACCATTTCCCTTGCACCGGATCGTCCTCGGAGACTCTGGCCAAAGTCTTCTCTAGCATTTTCCGCAGGGCGGGGTCGCGCAGCTCATCGTCCCACCCGGTTGACATGGAAGTCGCTCGTCGCTTTATGGCCGCCACCGCCACCCGGAGCCACCCACACATGGGGAAGTGGCCCACCAGTTTCCCACAGATGGAGAAGACGCACCGACACGTGACGCTAGTTGGGACTTCTGGGATGTCACCACCTCTTCCCCAGCGGAGTCCGTCTGCGCTGCCGCTCACGCGCAGGCCAAGCACCTTCGTCCCATCTCACAGTCGCTCCAGCTCCTTGCACGTTAGCCCGAAGCTTTCAAAGTGTTCTTTAACCTTCTGTGCAGGTATGAAGCTCTCGTTCACGTAGATGTCATCGATATATGATGATGTCGCTTGTTGCACGGCTTCGTCCTGACGGCGGATCGCCCGCATGATTGCCGTCATGATGTTTGGGACGATGTTCAGGCCAAACCCTAGCTTCGTCAAGCAATAACGTGTCCCTTTAATCTTAACCGTCTGGTACGGCCACAGCGATTTTTCGACGCGTATCTGCAAGTAAGCTCTTCGCAAATCCAATATTGCTGCGTCCGCCCCTTGTTGCCACCACTCTCTCAGTTTGTGTGCACAGACGTCTGCACCCGCCGTGTGTGGGTCAATATGCTCGTTGAGTTCCCGTTAGTCCATGCCGGGTCGGACTTTTTGTTTGTTCTCCTGCCTGATAGCCGTCAGGGGAATCAACCCCTTTGGGGGCCCAAGTTCATCTTCCGGGTACGGGACCAGCCAGCCATTGTCCTTCCAAACCTGGAGCTCTGCCTCGTACTGCCCCCTAAGATGTGCAGGAGGAGGATACTCCACCAGCCGATTCCGCAGGAACACTGGTGGCTGGTCACCCGACCACTTCCAGGACACGGTGTAGGCGTTCGTGCCCCTGTCGTATTTTGCGTGGAAGTCGGGTTCATCAAGAGTGATGGCTGCACAGACCGGTGTCTCAAGTTGGGAGAACCTTACATCACCGGCGCCGTTTATGGTGATTCCGCCCAGCCGTGTAATGGAATCTATTCCAAGAAGAAGGTTGCACCCCAGTAGTTCCCCGTCAACCACTAACGCCTTCACAGCCACCGGGGGGGGGCCACTGCCAATGCTTACGTAGACCTCGCTCACCCCACTACACATCAGCGAACCTCTGCCAACGGTTAGTACTGGGACCTTCCGCTCCTTCCATGCGGTGCAATATCCCTTGCGTATCAGGGTTTGGGTGCACCCGGTATCAACCAGCGCTGAGCGTTTGCACCCGTCAACACTCACAATTACTTCAGGGGTGCCTTGTTCACAGCCGCTTTGGGGAGGGTGCTGGCGGACACGCCCGAGCTAAATGGCCTGGCTTGCCGCAACGGTAACAACGCACCCACTTCCGTGCTCCATAATCCAGGGTGCCCTTCGCGTCACTCCTACAATCCCTGGCGAAGTGGTTGGGGCCGCCATATTTATAGCATCGTCGGCCCTCTACAGGCGATTCCAATGCCTCAACTGCCGCCGAGACTGGCTCCTCCTTGTCCTTCATGATGTTTCGGGCTCTAGCCAATAGCTCCTCTAATCCAAGCTCATTGAGCTTCGATGACGCCCACAGCAGTCGACTGGTGCTTTCCGGGAGCCCAGACAGGAAGGCGCACGCCAATTTACGGTCGCTTGCACCTCTGAAGGGGGTAGCAAGCTTCTTCAGGTCGTCCAGATAGAGATCCACCGTCTCCCCTGGCCCAAGCCGTCGTCCAGAAAATTGCCGCCAGGCAACAAAAGGGTCCGCTCCAAATGCTCCGTACAACGCCTCTTTAATTTGTTCCATAGTCGCGTCATCCCTGAGCTGCTGATACACAGCATAGGCCCCCTTGGTGAGCCTAAGTGGGATGACTATAGCTGGGTCCTTTATCTTGCTCAACCGGCAAACACGTTCGGCTTTCTCTAGCTATTCGACCACCGAAGGTCTGTCCGGGAAGCCGTCAAATTCTGGGATCAATTTCAGGTCGAACTTGTCCATACCGGAGATATCCGCCGAAATAGCTTGAAGTTGAAGTCCAATCTAAACAAATTCAAAGTCCAAGGGACAGGAAAGCGGTTCGATCAGTACACACAGACACGGTGACACGCCACCAACACGAACCAGCGTACACAATTACCAACCGGCCGTTCTTTCCTCACTCCTTGCCTTCCAAAACGACCTGAATTTATAGTTGTCGAAGACCAACTCATTTGCATATATGCACGAGATTTTGCGATAGTTTCCGAGATCATACCATTACAAAACGCTGTCGGCGCCATCTTGGAATTCTTTTCTTATCCTAGCTTCACAGCGATGACGAAGCACACACGCACACCTAGGTCGTTTGAACGGTAAGCCCTCATTTTCACAGCTTTTGCCACAGGAACAACTTCTAATAAAAAAGCAATTTGTGCTTGTTTTATTTTTTATTTAAAAATTTTAAAGAATCCATTTGGAATCCGAAATTAGACTATAATTTTTCTGATTCCGATACCGAATTTGATACCCCAAAAAGATCTGATTTTTCTGATTCCCGAAACCGATTAATCGTCCCCACATTACTTGTTACCATTTAAATTATATTATTTTTGGACGTTTTATTAGAACAAATGCATCCTTAGTGCCTAGTACATCATTAGAGATATTTAATTTTCCTATTATAAACTCCCTCCGAATTAAGAGCTATTTTAGTATAGTTGGTATAAGTTAATAATAGTTCTGGAGCAGGGGTAATCAACCATTTCATTCCATGCACCATTATTTTTTGAAAATCAATTTCGATGAACCACACAAACATCCACTTCCTTCTTTGTTTCAAAATATATCCTAACATGGTCATATTTTGAAGTTATAACAACATATATTTATTTGAAAATTTATTTAAAAAACATATGCTTTCTAGCTTTGTATTATACCAACAATAAAAACAAATATTGTGCAATTTATTTAAAAAGCATATGCTCTCTGACTTTGTATTATATCAACGATGACAACAAACATTGTCTATTTTATTAAAAAAACATATGCTCTCTGACTTTGTATAACTGGAAATGTTTTCTCAATAATAAAATCATTCATCAATGATCTCTAAATCTACATCAATCTACATCAATGATCTCCCAAAACACATACTTAATTCATTCGTTGATATCTATGCTGATGACACGACCATCTACGGCAACACATCAAAGGCCGTAAATGACAAAGCTCTCTTTGATTCCCTCTCCTCTGATCTTGAGCGCGTCGTTCAGTGGGGGAAGAGATGGCTGGTTACTTTTAATGCATCTAAAACCAAGCTCCTAACTTTACATCATCAACGCTCTGTTCCTCATCTAGCATCAATTGAAATGGATGGCTCTCGTCTTGGGGAGGCTTCATGTTTTGACAAGCTCCTGGGTTTGACCGTTACTCCTGATCTGAAATGGAACATGTATATAAAGTGGGAAAATGGTAGGATCCTTCTACCGCTCCAGAAGATATCTCACTACTGATGCAATTCTCTATCTCTATAAAAGCCAAGTACGTCCAAAGATGGAGTACTGCTGTCACTTCTTGGCTGGAGCTTCAAAAAACAGCCTATCCTGCCTTGACAAAGTACAAAATAGACTTCGTGGCTTAGTGGGGGAAACTCTCTTCTCTTTCCTGCAACCTCTCTCCCACAGAAGAGACGTTGCGAGCCTGTCTTTGTTTTATCGTTATTTCCATGGCAAGTGCCCGTCCGAGCTCCAATCTCTGATCCCCCCCTCGCCAATCTTTCATGATAAACCCCCGTCTAGCTAAAACCACTGTCAGTAATTTCCCCCACTCTTTATCTGTGCCTAAATCAAAACGTAGATTCCATGAACATAGCTTTTTTCTGAAAAGTGCACGCCTGTGGAATTCTCTTCCGTTTGCCTGTTTCCCACCTGACTACAACTTGGACGTCTTCAAGTCCAACATAAACAAATTCCTGATTAATCACCTCCTTAAGTAAGACACTTTATCAAATCTCCAATACCAACTATTACTACGATATTATCCCATTGATTATTGTACTAAAAATAACCCTTATCCCCGAGTGGCTTATGAGCCTTGATAAGTGGTGATCCCCCCCCCCAAAAAAAATATATATATATTTAAAAAACATGTCCTCTCTGACTTTGCATTAAATCAACCATAAAAACAAACATTGTCTAATTTATTTAAAAAACATATGCTCTCTGACTTTGTATAATATCAACAATGACAACAAACATTGTCTAATTTATTTAAAAACATATGCTCTCTAACTTTGTATTATATCAACAATGACAACAAACATTGTCTATTTTATTAAAAAACATATGCTCTCTGACTTTGTATAATATCAACAATGACAACAAACATTGTCTAATTTATTTAAAAACATATGCTCTCTAACTTTGTATTATATCAACAATGACAAGAAACATTGTCTATTTTATTAAAAAACATATGCTCTCTGACTTTGTATAATATCAACAATGACAACAAACATTGTCTAATTTATTTAAAAACATATGCTCTCTAACTTTGTATAATATCAACAATGACAACAAACATTGTCTAATTTATTTAAAAACATATGCTCTCTAACTTTGTATTATATCAACAATGACAACAAACATTGTCTATTTTATTAAAAAACATATGCTCTCTGACTTTGTATAATACCAACTCTAGAAGTGTAAGTCATGTTTAGTTTCGGAACAGTTTCCGATGGTTCGTTGTTCTAAACAAGTCTTGAGAGGTGACTGGTTTGCAGTAGACAAAACAGTTTCCGATGGTTCGTTGTTACACACAAGTCCTGAGAGGTGACTGGTTTGCAGTAGACAGTTCCACAGAGCAAAATATTCTTACCGTGTCGAGACGGAAAAAACATGCGAAATTGCTACAGAAAAGGTTTAATATTTATGGAGCAATTTTGGTTTCTGATTGGTTGGTAGCAGAACGTGAATTAATTTGATTAGTCAGTTCCTAGCAGCATCGTTTATAAATAGAATTGCCCGACTGTGTGGGATCATACCCCATTATGATATCAAAAATATTGCAACATCCCCCCCCTATTTTTTATAATGGGGAAGTCACTTGTGTTTGTTCTGCTCAAAAATAAATATATATTTTTTTATATTCAATTATACATAACAAAAATTAGAAATCATTTGGATCTTAAAATTTTAGCATGTAAAAAGACGCCATTTTTAATTGTGTTCAAATGTCAAAACAAAATATATGTGTACAGAGAAGAGAAATAAAAGAAATGGAAAGTATTTTAACCTTAAAAAGGGGTGGGTATGTGAAAAAGAAGCCATTTCTTAAATTTGATTATGCAGTTTTGTAAAAAAAAGAAAAGAAAAAACGCATACATATAAATAAATATACATAAAAATGAACATACATGCAATATGTACCCGTTTAAAGAGTTTTTTGTTTTGTTTTGTTTGTTTGTTTTTTTGTTTGTTTTTTTGTTCATTAAAACAATGCAAAAAAATAGGACATTTTTGAAAAATAAGAAAGAAAACTAATGTGCACAAAAAAAATTAATAAAAGTCAATTGCAATTTCTGCGCGCCTTAAAATAAGCATGCAAAAAGTTTTTTGTCGAAAAGTAAAATTACAAAGAAGAGGTTTTTAAAAAAGTGACTTTTTTTTGTTGTTTTATTTCAGCAAAAGTATTAGTTAGGCATTAGTAGGTTAAAGTGGTAATACAAATAAAATGGATATAGTTTAACGTCTTGTCTAGGACTAATTTTTTTTTTTTTTATATATAGAAATTTATATACATACAGGGCTGTGAAAAAAAATTATTCAGTCGAATCCCCCAACAAGTTTTGAGAAAAAATGCTTTAACTTTATTCTTGTTGCGGGTTTCGTGAATATATCAGCGATATTTTGTTCTGATGATATGTAATTCAAAATAATGGATTCCTTTTTCACCTCGTTTTTTTATGAAATGGTATTTTATATCTATATGCTTAGATCTTTGGTTGATTATCGTGTTCTGTGCTAAGACTATACTGGCTTGATCATCACAATTAATTACTACGGGGCTTTTACTTAATTCTGGCTCTAAAATAGTCTTTAGGATATTTTTAAGGTAGAGTGCTTCCTGGGTCGTGTGTGCGATCGCGATAAATTCTGCTTCACACATAGAGAGAGATACAATCTGTTGCTTTTTAGATTTCCATGAAATAATACGCTCATTTTCTAAGAGTCTGAAACAATATCCAGATATACTTTTTCGATCTTCGTCGTTTCCCCAATCTGAATCCGAAAACCCTTCTAATTTTAGGGGATTTCTTGATTTTCTAAATACTAACTTCTGTTCTTTAGTTCCTTTTAAATAATGCAGGACTTGTTTAGCTCTGTTTAAATCCTTCATTGTCAGTCGTGATAATTTTTGTGACAGTTTTGTTACTGTATAGCATATGTCGGGTCTGGTTGCAGTCATACAAGACTACCTATAATTTTGCAGTATTGTTTATCATTTATTACCGATAATTATCACGGTATTGTTTATCATTTATTATTTCAGATTCTGTGTGTATATTTTTATTAATATCATTTTCGACTGGTGTAGAGCATTTCTTGCACTCTCCCATTCCAAATTTTAATAGTATTTTGTCGATGTATCTCGATTGATTCATCGTAACAAGTCACAGCTTTGAGTAAATTCTATCCCCAAAACAAGTAACAAGTAACAGCTTTGAGTAAATTCTATCCCCAAAAACCAGGATATTTTGCCAAGATCGGTCATTTTGAATCTTTTACTTAATTTCTTCTTAACATCGGTTAACATTATGTCACAATTTGATGCGATTAAAATATCATCGACCCACAAAACCAAAATCAGTAGTTTATCGTCTTTGTGTTGGGTATATAAACAGAGTTCTACAGTGCATTGTCTAAATTGTTGTTTAATAATATAATCATGAAATACTGTATTTCAACACTGAGCACTCTGCTTTAGACCATATAATGACTTGTTAAGTCGCCACACGCTATTTTTATTTTTACCTCTGGAAGGGTAATATAAATTTCACAGTCTATTGGGGCATTCAAATAAGCATTTTTTACGTCCATTTGATGGATGTTTAGGTTATATTGTGATGCCATTTGCAGTAAAATTCTGATTGTCATTAGGTTTGTGGTTGGTGAAAGCGTAGAAAAATATTCTATACTGTAAATCTGAGAGTACCCTTTAGCAACAAATCTAGCTTTGTATTGTTCTACGGCTGATGCTGTAGTCTTTTTTGTAAAGACCCATCTTGTAGAAATAACATGTTTATCTTTTGGGAGAGGTACTACCGTATAGGTATCATTTTTGGTTAAGGCATCTATTTCTTTTTTCATGGCAATTTTCCATTCATCACAATGTTCTGAATTAATTGCTTCGTTAAAGCTTTTTGGCGCATTTTCCATTGAATAGCAACAGTCGATTTGATAATCTTTTATATTGTCGACCACAAAAAAATCGTGTCGCCTTCTATTTCTTTTGGGATATCTTTTGCCTTTATCATTATCATCATCATCATGGATACTCTTGTCTCCGTCATTTTTATTGTCTTCGTTTGTTTTAATTATTTGAGGGAATATAATTTCATCTTCTTCATATGATGGGTTTTCGTCTGTAAAATTAAAGTTGTCTGTGAATTTTACACATCGGATTCTTTTTATTTTATTTTTCTCTGGAAAAAATACTAAATTGGCTGAACTGTTTTTATCATATCCAAGAAATATGCCTCTGTCGGCTTTAATATTCAATTTACTCCTTTTATCTATATATGCGAAGCAAGTTGAACCAAATATATGCATTCTGCTTAAATTTGTTTTTTTACCACAGAAAGATTCATATGAAGTTTTAGATAGTGTTTTGTTAAAGCACCTGTTGCGTATATAGGCTGCTGCCATAAGTGCGTACGTCCAGAGGTTTTTGGGGAGTTTTGATTCAATGAGTAGGCATCTTGCCATTTCAAAAAGTGTCCGCCATGCTCTTTCAGCAGTCCCGTTTTGGTGTGGGGATCGAGGAGCTGATTTTCATGCCTGATATGATGGTTAATTAGTAAAAGTTCAAAGTCTTTATTGGTGAATTCCGTACCGTTGTCAGAGCGAATACACTTGACTTCACCGTAGGGAGCCATGTCGGCTAGATATTTTTTAGTTGCTAGCAGGGTATCAGATGTGTTCTTTAAAAAGTAAACCATTATTAAACCTGAATGCTCATCTACGAAATTCCACACATATCTATAATGTTCTCTGGCCATCGGTTCCACGAGACCATTCAAGTCACAATGCACCATTGATAGGATTTTTTTTTTTTTTTTTTTTTTTTTTCTGGTATCTTGCTTTGATAGTTGATGTCATGCGTACAGACGTCGCAGTTGAAGTTTTTTGATGTTTGTATTTTCATTCCATCAACTACAGTCGGCAACTTTTTGATATCAGGAATATTGCAGTGTCCAAGAATTTTATGCCATGTCTGTAGATCATGGCAGGCGGTTTTTGATGGGACTACGCTATTTAAATAATATACTCTTCCATTTTCTTTAATGTCGAATACAGTTCCATTCAGGTATACCAGTTTTGATTTATTGGGGCTAAAGTTTATATTTGTACCTTGTTTTGTGGCAGCTTGTACAGAAAATATATTTTGTTTAAATTTTGGGATTAGAAGAGCGTTTTCTAGAATACAGAAACATAGTTCACCTTTATTGTTCCTTAGCGAGATTTTAGCATCACCTCTTTTCAAAACGATATCATTTACTCAACTCCCGTCAGCCAGTCCTACAAAATGATTTTGTGGCTTAAAGTTGGGGTCAAAATTGATAAAATCAGATTCCTTTGTAATCAAATGTGCCATGGCCCCACAATCGACAAGAAAATTATTATTGTTTGTTGAAGCATTAAACGTACACAAAAATAAAAATGTATGTTCGCTAACAGAGCTCTTCACATTTTTAATGGAGTCGCCATTTTGAGTCTTGTATCTACATTGGAAACTCTTGTGATTAGGTCGTCCACAATTATAGCAAATAATTTTTGTACTTTTCTTAGGAGAAAAATTGTTTTTGGCAAAGTTGCGGTTTTTATTCCTGGCATGGGTATATTTTAATTTTGGTGTTTTTATGTGTGTATTTTAAAATTTTATGATATTTGTGAATTCGTTTTTTTTTTGTGATCATTTTTTCAGTTTCTTCGTGACTTCTGAGTGCTACCTTGAATTGGCTAAAAGTCATGGGTCTTTCTTTCTGGGTTATCAAGGTGGTAAATGGCTTAAAATCACTCGGTAATCCCTTAAGGACCATAGAAATTAACAGACTGTCACTTATAACTTCACCAGACATTTTTAAAGAATTTGCAGTCGTTTCGGCTCTTATAATATAATCAGTAATAGTTTTGGCTTCCATTCGTTACAGAGAGGTCAGTTCAGTGTATAAAGAAATAATTTTGGGTTTTCCTTTCGATAAATAATGTTCTCTGAATATGTTTAATGCTTTGCAGCCGTCGTCCAGGGCTTCTCTCATTACCAGTGATAGATTCGGTCATCTAAACACTGTATTAATTCCGCAAAGACATTGCGTGCTTTTCAATGAAGTCGGGGTCGTTTCTGTTTTCAGATTGTGTTTGTAGTACTTTGTGTAGATTTTGGGTTCATAGATATCCTAGAAATTTAACTTGCCACAATTCGAATTTTGATTCGCATCCATCGAAATAAAGACGCACGCTGAGCGCATAACCTCTAGAAATGTAAGCCATATTTAGTTTCAGAACAGTTTCCGATGGTTCTTTGTTCTAAACAAGTCTTGAGAGGTGACTGGTTTGCAGTAGACAGAACAGTTTCCGATGGTTCGTTGTTACACACAAGTCCTGAGAGGTGACTGGTTTGCAGTAGACAGTTCCACAGAGCAAAATATTCTTACCGTGTCGAGACGAAAAAAACATGCGAAATTGCTACAGAAAAGGTTTAATATTTATGGAGCAATTCTGGTTTCTGATTAGTTGGTAGCAGAACGTGAATTAATTCGATCCTTCAGTTTCTAGCAGCATCATTTAAAAATATGGTATCAAAAATATTGCAACACCACCATAAAAACAAACATTGTCCAATTTATTTAAAAAACATGTGATCTCTAACTTTGTAATATACCAACCATAAAAACAAAAATTGTCTAATTTACTAAAAAAACATATGCCCTCTGACTTTGTATTATATCAATAATAATGTCCAATTTATTTAGAAAGCATATCCTCTTTGACATTGTATTATATATACAATAATGTCCAATTTATTT
The DNA here is from genome assembly GCF_053919585.1 of Euprymna scolopes. Taxonomy (NCBI): domain Eukaryota; kingdom Metazoa; phylum Mollusca; class Cephalopoda; order Sepiida; family Sepiolidae; genus Euprymna; species Euprymna scolopes. Next base: position 24,976,420 of record NC_136521.1, on the reverse strand, counting down.
ACAAATCATATCCTCTCTCACTTTGTAATTATATCAACCATAATATCACATTTATTTACAAATCATATCCTCTCTCACTTTGTACTATATCAACTATTACGTCCAATTTATTTACAAATAATATCCTCTTTAACATTGTATCATATATACAATAATGTCCAATTTATTTACAAATCATATCCTCTTTAACATTGTATCATATATACAATAATGTCCAATTTATTTAAAAATCATATCCTCTCTCACTTTGTAATTATATCAACTATTACGTCCAATTTATTTAAAAATCATATCCTCTTTGACGTTGTACAGTCAGAGAGGATATGATATTTAAATAAATTGGACCTTATTTTTGATACAATACAAAGTTAGAGAGAATATGAGTTGTCAATAAATTGGACGTTATAGTTGATGCAATACAAAGTCACAAAGGATATGATTTTTAAATAAATTGACCATTATGGTTGATATATACAAAGTCAGAGAGTATATGATTTTTAAATACATTGAGCATTATAGTTGACAAATCATATCCTTTCTGACTTTGTATGGTATCAGCCATAATGTTCAATTTATTGACAAATAATATCCTCTCTGACTTTGTATTACATCAACTATAATTTCCAATTTATTTAAAAATCATATACTCTTTGACTTTGTATTATATCAATTATAATTACAAATTTATTTACAAATAATATCCTTGCTGACTTTGTATTATATTAACTATAATGTCCAGTTTATTTAAAAATCATATCCTCTCTGACTTTTTCTTATATCAACTCTCGAAGTGTAAGCCATTTTGAGTTTCAGAACAGTTTCAGATGGTTCGCTGTTACACACAAGTCCTGGGAGGTGACTTGTTTGTAGTAGACAGTTCCACAGAACAAAATATTCTTACCGTGTCGAAACCCGGGAAAGAACATGTGAAATTGCTCCAGAAAAGGTTCAATATTTATGAAGCAATTCTGGTTTCTGATTGGTTGGTAGCAGAACGTGAATTAATTTTATTCGTCAGTTCTTAGCAGCATCGTTTATAAATAGAATCGTCCGACTGTGTGGGAGCATACCCCATTATACACCCAAAATATTGCAACATCAACTATAATGTCCAATTTCTTTAAAAATCATATTCTCTCTTACTTTGTATTATATCATCTAAAATGTCCAATTAATTTAAAAATCATATGCTCTTGGACGTTGTATTATGTCATCTATGATGTCCAATTTATTTAAAAACCATATCCTCGTTGACATTGATATTATATCAACTATAATGTCCAATTTATTTTTAAATCATATGCTCTCTGACTTTTTATTATATCAACTATAATATCCAATTTATTTACAAATCATATCCTCTCAGACTTTATATTATATCAACTATAATGTCCAATTTATTTACTAGTCATATCCTCTCTAACAACCAATAATATCACATTTATTTACAAGTCATATCCTCTCTAACTTTGTAATTATATCAACCATAATATCACATTTATTTACAAATCATATCCTCTCTAACTTCGTAATTATATCAACCATAATATCACATTTATTTGCAAATTGTATTATATCGACTATAATGTCCAATTTATTTACAAATCATATCCTCTTTCACTTGGTTTTATCAGTAATAATGTCCAATTTATTTACAAATATTTTCTTCTCTGACTTTGTATTATATCAACTATAATGTCTAATTTATTTAAAAATCATATCCTCTTTCACTTTGTATTATATCAACTAAAATGTCCAATTTCTTTACAAATAATATCCTCTCTGACTTTGTATCATATCAACCATAATGTCCAATTTATTTAAAAATAATATCCTCTCTGACTTTGAATTATAACAATTGTAATGTCCAAATTATTTCAAATCACGTCCTATTTGACTTTGTATTATATCAACTATAATGTCCTATTTATTTTAAAAAATTATTTACAAATCCTATCCTCTTTGACTTTATATTATATCAACTATAACATCCAATTTCATTCACAATCTTTTTTGTATTGTATTAACAATAATGTCCAATGTATTTAAAAATCATATCCTCTTTGACTTTGTATTATATCAACCATAATGTCCAATTTATTTAAAAATCATATCCTCTCTGACTTTTTTATTATATCGACTATAATGTCCAATTCATTTAAAAATTATATTATCTCTTACTTTGCATTATATCAACTATAATGTCCAATTTATTTACTAGTCATATCCTTTCTTGTTTTCTATTATATCATCCATAAGGTCCAATTCATTTAAAAATTATATCCGCTCTGACTTTGTATGATATCAACCATAATGTCCAATTTATTGAAAAATCATTTCCACTCTAACTTTGAAAATGTTTGATCATACTCACAATCGATTGTGGTTTTAAAAATATTTTACTATAATTCTATAATTTTTAGAGAAAAATACAGACTTTTGGCACAAATATCACGAAAATCACTTTTTTTAGGAATACATTTGGAAGTTTGCCATATCTTGGATAACATTTTTTAGAAACTGTGCTTGAAGCTCAAGAACTGGCATAACATTTAGAAACATTAAACTGGGAAAATGACACTTCAACTATTAGTAACGCATTACTTTTGAAATATTATCAAATGACATGTTTGGGAAAAGAACATTTTTTGATTTTTTGCCATTTTTTTTTTTAAGATTCTTAAAATTTTAGTTATTTCTGGTAAGTAATTGTATACATGCAGCAACCATGAATGAACATTTAATAGAGCTGTTAAGTGTTCAGACTGTTTTTTTTATTCCATCCTGATTTTAAAAGTTAAATTGGCGGTTCATAAAAATAATAAAACCAAAAATGCCTCTACAATTACAATTTTTTATTTAAAAAAAATATTTTTAAAAAGCTTTTATTCACCCTAAACAAGCTATATTGCAATTGAAGCGTAAGGAGATACTATGATAGGAACCAGATTTATTAGAAAAAAACCTGGGTGAAGAGTTGAACAAGAAGCTATTTGTTTGTAACATTTAAATTTTTGTATGTTTGTATAGTTTGGGAAATAGAGAACAAGAAGGCACGCTATCATAGCAAAAAATATTCTGGCATTTTGGAATCTCAAGAGAATGTGAGGACAACTTTAAGGGACTGTTTTTGTTTTTTTTTTACAAATCAAATGGGATCAAAATTTTAAAGTGCTGAGAAATTCCTATATACTAGAAAAAAATGCCATTAACTTTGGCCCTAAAATTATCATCCATGTTCTGCTGATTAAGAATAACAAATATCAATTGTGACTTTTGCATAGATTGGGTGCAGAAAAGTTGAATATTTTTTGCATCAGCTATTGACAAATTGTAAATCCTTATTGTACCATCAATGAATACTATAATGTAATATTAATATAAAAGTGATTATCATCTTATTCGGTTTAATGTTCTCTTCAAATGCTGCCACGTGTTGGACGACTTTTAGGAATTAACTTCCAAACAAATCTATCCTTATCACTTCCTTCAATCTTTTCCGTGACCTTTCTGTCAACTGACTCTGCTACCTTTAGAACTCTTATCCATTTTTTTAAATGTAACCATGCCATCAAAGTATCGTGTTCTGCACACATCTTCTTATACTATCCAGTTTCTTCAGTTCAACAAAAGCAAATACATTTTTTTTAATAAGAAATTCTGTTCTATTTATCTCAGGATAAATATAGCACAAGTGGTAGTATATCATTTCTGTCCATGCAACGCATGTCTTCAACTCTGATTTGTTAGGTTTAACTTCCATACATCATCAACGTCTGATAAACTCTTCTTTTAACTGACACTGATAACGCTCTGCTGATTGAACTTACTGCATCCTACACTCTTGCAATCACACTAGCATTTGCTCCACCTCATGCTCAAATAGTTGTGTGCAAAAGAAAACAGTTTATAGATGCATCATTCTTTCATGGTGAATGTGGCATGGCATCTTCTCCAGAAAAAAAAACAAAAAAACTTTCACCTATAAAGTATACTTTGCTTCTGTTTCTTTCAAGAATGAGATTACTTTTCTAAGAAAACAGAACGTTGTCTTTTCTGGTTGTGGAAATTTTTTTAATGAATTTCGCATTGTCTCCAATCTTCTATTTCAATAGTTTTTATTTTTTGTTGATTTTTCCCTTTCTCTCACCGCCACGTGTTATCGTTGTTGTAAATCTCATTTCATTCTCTTTTTATAAGACTGAATTAACCATGGATATATTAACTCACGCAAGATGTTTTAATGCACATGAAACGTGGTATGGAAACATTCGAAATAAATGCACTTGTATGAAGCACACAGTTTTTGGATCACTATTTCATTTTTAAGTGTAAATTAATTTGTGATAAGATGTTTTCCTATTTTTGTTGATGCTTTATTTGCATAAATTCATTCGGAATTAAATCCAAATTTCAATAAATACATAGAAATATATTAAATATATAGATATATTAAATACATATATTAAATATATATAAATATATTAAATACATATTAAATATAAATAAATATTAAATATAAATAAATATATATATATATATATATATATATATATATATATATAAAATATGGTTAATTGTAGGTATAAACTGTTTCATACCCTCGAAAAAATTTGAGCAGAAACCTAACAGCCAGCCGTGGTTCTCTCTGGAATGTGCTGCTGCCATTGCGCACAAAAATCACTTTTTCCATTGCTTCCAATGTAACAGATGTGCTGAGACTAAAGCCATTTTCAGGACTGCCAGCAACTACTGTAAAAGAGTAATAAAGAATGTGAGAGAGTTGTATGCTCAGTCCGTCAAGTCCAAAGTGGCTGAGCAGTGGCTTGGTTCCCACCAGTTTTGGCAAATAGTGAACAGAATCCTGAACAGAAGCGTGTGCTCTATCCCAACTATCATCAATGGACCTGAGGTAATCTCATCAGCATCAGACAAAGCCAAACTTTGCAGCTAATTCTACCCCATGTAACCAAGGCCGGTGTTTCTTTTAGTTGTCGTTCAATTCGTGAGGTACTCATTTATCAAGTTTTTTCCCCTTTCCAATCTCTCTCTAGTGGTTTGAAACTGTTTTATAATTCAGAAGTAAGTTCTCAAACAATTGTATGTGGATTGGCTTCAACTAAGGCTCCTAATTGATCAGTGTCATGATCCGATCGCCAACCACTACACTCATCAATTTCAAGATTCTTGTCACCGCCACAAAATTTCTTAAACCACCATTGTGCTGTGCATTCAATAGTGGTTCCTGGGCCAAATGCTTTGTTGATACCACAAGCTGTTTCAGCAGCTTTTCAACCTTGCTTGAAATAAGAAAATTGTGCAAATATACTTTTTTTCTATTTTGTATTATGAACTTTATTGTCAACCTGATAAGTTTATTTTGAAAAAAAAAATAAATAAATAAAAATTTGGCTTAAAATTAATGAGGTCTGTGATTATTTTATAAAATATATGCTCCTCCAAGAAAACTGGTTTTCAAATATACTTAAATTTATAACTTTATTTGTAGTAATAAATTACTTTCTAACTGTTAGTTAGAAAAAATAAATAAGATTCTATTTAACCCAACCAGTACCCTAAGTCCAAATGGCACCCATTTCAAAATAAAAACCATTCTATAACTTTACCACTAACCCTAAAAAACACACAAGATTTGTCTCTCACTAAAAAATAAATTAACACTAGAATGATCTGAAAATGGTGCATTATTTTACATGAAATGTATATGTGCTCTGCTCGAATCAACAAGGACAAAAAAAAAGGAAAAAACATGCATATTCTTACATTTATATTCTTATTTAATTATATTTTCTCTACTTCTCTTAATCGTATGTAACTCGATTGTACGTCTCGCATACTACGTTCAGAACGAACCCCAAGAGGAATATATTATCCTACCAGCAGAATATCGATTTAACCCATCCCAAACAATTCTCTCTCGGTGGTTCTGCATCACTACTCCCAAATTTCGATCCTACTCCAGGCTTTTCAAAGAAAATCTTGCTTCTCTCCCCGACCTTTGCACGTTATGCAAATATAGGATAGCTTGCGTCTAAGCCATTTGCCATTTTTGATGTTGTACTACGCGTCATGACCCTATCCTCCATCAACGTTACACGACTTCTCGACCTGCCTCTCCCGTCGAGGTCGGCCAATCCATCTTAGTATAGTAGATTCTTCTGTAGCTGACTCACTATCCGAATCATCGGAGTCACTTGGAGCCGCCAATGCCCTTCTTTTCAACGAGTTTCTGCTTTGGGAATTTCCCATTGCTCAATTGATGCTGCAACGAGATGCTCTGCGTGTGTCTTTGTCACAGAGCCCGTCAACTGGTCCTTAATCTTGTAAGAGACGGGACCCGTTTTTTCTATCACTACATAATAGGGTTTCAAAAGCATATCTAGCTTACTCCATCTCTGGCGATTCCTATAATAAACTAAATCTCTGACTTTAAAATCCACAGATTTCGTCTTATTATCAGAGATTTTTATCATCTTTCTCTTAGCTTTCCTGATGTTATCCCTAACTAAAGTAAAGGATCGATGCATTTCTTGTAGTGCAATCTCGTGCTGTACATTGCCATAGTATTTTCTAGGAGTGATTAATATATTGTCCAGTGGCAGAATTACACCCCTGCTGTAGAGTAAATAGAATGGCGAGAATTTTGTAGTCTCACTCACATGGAACCTAACAGCCGCTAACATTTGGCTTATGTACACATACAACGACTGTTCATCGTCCCAGATTTTCTTTCATAAACCGGCATGCATCGTTCTATGCAGCCTCTCAATTTTGCGGTTACTTTGGGGGTTGTAACAAGACATAGTCACATGATATATGTTGAGGTCCCGCAATGCTTTTTAACTTAATCTCGATTTTGCCGTTAATTGGGGGTGGTAACAAGACATGGTCACATGATATATGTTGACATCCCCCAATGCCTTTTTACTTAATCTCGATTTTGCCGTTAATTGGGGGTGGTAACAAGACATGGTCACATGATATATCTTCACGTCCTCCAATGCCTTTTTACTTAATCTCGATTTTGCCGTTATTTGGGGGTGGTAACAAGACATGGTCACATGATATATGTTTACGTCCTCCAATGACTTTTTACTTAATCTCGATTTTGCCGTTAATTGGGGGTGGTAACAAGACATGGTCACATGATATATGTTGACATCCCCCAATGCCTTTTTACTTAATCTCGATTTTGCCGTTAATTGGGGGTGGTAACAAGACATGGTCACATGATATATGTTGACATCCCCCAATGCCTTTTTACTTACTCTCGATTTTGCAGTTAATTGTGGGTGGTAACAAGACATGGTCACATGATATATGTTGACATCCCCCAATGCCTTTTTACTTAATCTCGATTTTGCCGTTAATTGGGGGTGGTAACAAGACATGATCACATGATATATGTTGACATCCCCCAATGCCTTTTTACTTAATCTCAATTTTGCCGTTAACTGGGGGTGGTAACAAGACATGGTCACATGATATATGTTGACGTCTCCCAATGCCTTTTTACTTAATCTCGATTTTGCCGTTAATTGGGGGTGGTAACAAGACATGGTCACATGATATATGTTGACATCCCCCAATACCTTTTTACTTAATCTCGATTTTGCCGTTAATTGGGGGTGGTAACAAGACATGGTCACATGATATATGTTGACATCCCCCAATGCCTTTTTACTTAATCTCGATTTTGCCGTTATTTGGGGGTGGTAACAAGACATGGTCACATGATATATCTTCACGTCCTCCAATGCCTTTTTACTTAATCTCGATTTTGCCGTTATTTGGGGGTGGTAACAAGACATGGTCACATGATATATGTTGACGTCCCCCAATGCCTTTTTACTTAATCTCGATTTTTCCGTTAATTGGGGGTGGTAACAAGACATGGTCACATGATATATGTTGACATCCCCCAATGCCTTTTTACTTAATCTCGATTTTGCCGTTATTTAGAGGTGGTCACAAGATATGGTCACATGATATATGTTGACGTCTCCCCATGCCTTTTTACTTAATCTCGATTTTGCCGTTATTTGGGGGTGGTAACAAGACATGGTCACATGATATATCTTCACGTCCTCCAATGCCTTTTTACTTAATCTCGATTTTGCCGGTATTTGGGGGTGGTAACAAGACATGGTCACATGATATATGTTGACATCCCCCAATGCCTTTTTACTTAATCTCGATTTTGCCGTTATTTGGGGGTGGTAACAAGACATGGTCACATGATATATGTTGACATCCCCCAATGCCTTTTTACTTAATCTCGATTTTGCCGTTAATTGGGGGTGGTAACAAGACATGGTCACATGATATATGTTGACATCCCCCAATGCCTTTTTACTTAATCTCGATTTTGCCGTTAATTGGGGGTGGTAACAAGACATGGTCACATGATATATGTTGACATCCCCCAATGCCTTTTTACTTAATCTCAATTTTGCCGTTAATTGGGGGTGGTAACAAGACATGGTCACATGATATATGTTGACGTCTCCCAATGCCTTTTTACTTAATCTCGATTTTGCCGTTAATTGGGGGTGGTAACAAGACATGGTCACATGATATATGTTGACATCCCCCAATACCTTTTTACTTAATCTCGATTTTGCCGTTAATTGGGGGTGGTAACAAGACATGGTCACATGATATATGTTGACATCCCCCAATGCCTTTTTACTTAATCTCGATTTTGCCGTTATTTGGGGGTGGTAACAAGACATGGTCACATGATATATCTTCACCTCCTCCAATGCCTTTTTACTTAATCTCGATTTTGCCGTTATTTGGGGGTGGTAACAAGACATGGTCACATGATATATGTTGACGTCCCCCAATGCCTTTTTACTTAATCTCGATTTTGCCGTTATTTGGGGGTGGTAACAAGACATGGTCACATGATATATGTTGAGATCCCCCAATGCCTTTTTAGTTAATCTCGATTTTTCCGTTAATTGGGGGTGGTAACAAGACATGGTCACATGATATATGTTGACATCCCCCAATGCCTTTTTACTTAATCTCGATTTTGCCGTTATTTAGAGGTGGTAACAAGACATGGTCACATGATATATGTTGACGTCTCCCAATGCCTTTTTACTTAATCTCGATTTTGCCGTTATTTGGGGGTGGTAACAAGACATGGTCACATGATATATCTTCACGTCCTCCAATGCCTTTTTACTTAATCTCGATTTTGCCGGTATTTGGGGGTGGTAACAAGACATGGTCACATGATATATGTTGACATCCCCCAATGCCTTTTTACTTAATCTCGATTTTGCCGTTATTTGGGGGTGGTAACAAGACATGGTCACATGATATATGTTGACATCCCCCAATGCCTTTTTACTTAATCTCGATTTTGCCGTTAATTGGGGGTGGTAACAAGACATGGTCACATGATATATGTTGACATCCCCCAATGCCTTTTTACTTAATCTCGATTTTGCCGTTAATTGGGGGTGGTAACAAGACATGGTCACATGATATATGTTGACATCCCCCAATGCCTTTTTACTTAATCTCGATTTTGCCGTTAATTGGGGGTGGTAACAAGACATGGTCACATGATATATGTTGACATCCCCCAATGCCTTTTGACTTAATCTCGATTTTGCCGTTATTTGGGGGTGGTAACAAGACATGGTCACATGATATATCTTCACGTCATCCAATGCCTTTTTACTTAATCTCGATTTTGCCGTTATTTGGGGGTGGTAACATGACATGGTCACATGATATATGTTGACGTCCTCCAATGCCTTTTTACTTAATCTCGATTTTGCCGTTAATTGGGGGTGGTAACAAGACATGGTCACATGATATATGTTGACATCCCCCAACGCCTTTTTACTTTATCTCGATTTTGCCGTTATTTGGGGGTGGTAACAAGACATGGTCACATGATATATCTTCACGTCATCCAATGCCTTTTTACTTAATCTCGATTTTGCCGTTAATTGGGGGTGGTAACAAGACATGGTCACATGATATATGTTGACATCCCCCAATGCCTTTTTACTTAATCTCGATTTTGCCGTTAATTGGGGGTGGTAACAAGACATGGTCACATGATATATGTTGACATCCCCCAATGCCTTTTGACTTAATCTCGATTTTGCCGTTATTTGGGGGTGGTAACAAGACATGGTCACATGATATATCTTCACGTCATCCAATGCCTTTTTACTTAATCTCGATTTTGCCGTTATTTGGGGGTGGTAACAAGACATGGTCACATGATATATGTTGACATCCCCCAATGCCTTTTTACTTAATCTCAATTTTGCCGTTAATTGGGGGTGGTAACAAGACATGGTCACATGATATATCTTCACGTCCTCCAATGCCTTTTTACTTAATCTCGATTTTGCCGTTATTTGGGGGTGGTAACAAGACATGGTCACATGATATATGTTTACGTCCTCCAATGACTTTTTACTTAATCTCGATTTTGCCGTTAATTGGGGGTGGTAACAAGACATGGTCACATGATATATGTTGACATCCCCCAATGCCTTTTTACTTAATCTCGATTTTGCCGTTAATTGGGGGTGGTAACAAGACATGGTCACATGATATATGTTTACGTCCTCCAATGCCTTTTTACTTAATCTCGATTTTGCCGTTATTTGGGGGTTGTAACAAGACATGGTCACATGATATATGTTGACGTCCTCCAATGCCTTTTTACTTAATCTCGATTTTGCCGTTAATTGGGGGTGGTAACAAGACATGGTCACATGATATATGTTGACATCCCCCAATGCCTTTTTACTTACTCTCGATTTTGCCGTTAATTGTGGGTGGTAACAAGACATGGTCACATGATATATGTTGACATCCCCCAATGCCTTTTTACTTAATCTCGATTTTGCCGTTAATTGGGGGTGGTAACAAGACATGATCACATGATATATGTTGACATCCCCCAATGCCTTTTTACTTAATCTCAATTTTGCCGTTAACTGGGGGTGGTAACAAGACATGGTCACATGATATATGTTGACGTCTCCCAATGCCTTTTTACTTAATCTCGATTTTGCCGTTAATTGGGGGTGGTAACAAGACATGGTCACATGATATATGTTGACATCCCCCAATACCTTTTTACTTAATCTCGATTTTGCCGTTAATTGGGGGTGGTAACAAGACATGGTCACATGATATATGTTGACATCCCCCAATGCCTTTTTACTTAATCTCGATTTTGCCGTTATTTGGGGGTGGTAACAAGACATGGTCACATGATATATCTTCACGTCCTCAAATGCCTTTTTACTTAATCTCGATTTTGCCGTTATTTGGGGGTGGTAACAAGACATGGTCACATGATATATGTTGACGTCCCCCAATGCCTTTTTACTTAATCTCGATTTTGCCGTTATTTGGGGGTGGTAACAAGACATGGTCACATGATATATGTTGACATCCCCCAATGCCTTTTTACTTAATCTCGATTTTTCCGTTAATTGGGGGTGGTAACAAGACATGGTCACATGATATATGTTGACATCCCCCAATGCCTTTTTACTTAATCTCGATTTTGCCGTTATTTAGAGGTGGTAACAAGACATGGTCACATGATATATGTTGACGTCTCCCCATGCCTTTTTACTTAATCTCGATTTTGCCGTTATTTGGGGGTGGTAACAAGACATGGTCACATGATATATCTTCACGTCCTCCAATGCCTTTTTACTTAATCTCGATTTTGCCGGTATTTGGGGGTGGTAACAAGACATGGTCACATGATATATGTTGACATCCCCCAATGCCTTTTTACTTAATCTCGATTTTGCCGTTATTTGGGGGTGGTAACAAGACATGGTCACATGATATATGTTGACATCCCCCAATGCCTTTTTACTTAATCTCGATTTTGCCGTTAATTGGGGGTGGTAACAAGACATGGTCACATGATATATGTTGACATCCCCCAATGCCTTTTTACTTAATCTCGATTTTACCGTTAATTGGGGGTGGTAACAAGACATGGTCACATGATATATGTTGACATCCCCCAATGCCTTTTTACTTAATCTCAATTTTGCCGTTAATTGGGGGTGGTAACAAGACATGGTCACATGATATATGTTGACGTCTCCCAATGCCTTTTTACTTAATCTCGATTTTGCCGTTAATTGGGGGTGGTAACAAGACATGGTCACATGATATATGTTGACATCCCCCAATACCTTTTTACTTAATCTCGATTTTGCCGTTAATTGGGGGTGGTAACAAGACATGGTCACATGATATATGTTGACATCCCCCAATGCCTTTTTACTTAATCTCGATTTTGCCGTTATTTGGGGGTGGTAACAAGACATGGTCACATGATATATCTTCACCTCCTCCAATGCCTTTTTACTTAATCTCGATTTTGCCGTTATTTGGGGGTGGTAACAAGACATGGTCACATGATATATGTTGACGTCCCCCAATGCCTTTTTACTTAATCTCGATTTTGCCGTTATTTGGGGGTGGTAACAAGACATGGTCACATGATATATGTTGAGATCCCCCAATGCCTTTTTACTTAATCTCGATTTTTCCGTTAATTGGGGGTGGTAACAAGACATGGTCACATGATATATGTTGACATCCCCCAATGCCTTTTTACTTAATCTCGATTTTGCCGTTATTTAGAGGTGGTAACAAGACATGGTCACATGATATATGTTGACGTCTCCCAATGCCTTTTTACTTAATCTCGATTTTGCCGTTATTTGGGGGTGGTAACAAGACATGGTCACATGATATATCTTCACGTCCTCCAATGCCTTTTTACTTAATCTCGATTTTGCCGTTATTTGGGGGTGGTAACAAGACATGGTCACATGATATATGTTGACATCCCCCAATGCCTTTTTACTTAATCTCGATTTTGCCGTTATTTGGGGGTGGTAACAAGACATGGTCACATGATATATGTTGACATCCCCCAATGCCTTTTTACTTAATCTCGATTTTGCCGTTAATTGGGGGTGGTAACAAGACATGGTCACATGATATATGTTGACATCCCCCAATGCCTTTTTACTTAATCTCGATTTTGCCGTTAATTGGGGGTGGTAACAAGACATGGTCACATGATATATCTTCACGTCATCCAATGCCTTTTTACTTAATCTCGATTTTGCCGTTAATTGGGGGTGGTAACAAGACATGGTCACATGATATATGTTGACATCCCCCAATGCCTTTTTACTTAATCTCGATTTTGCCGTTAATTGGGGGTGGTAACAAGACATGGTCACATGATATATGTTGACATCCCCCAATGCCTTTTGACTTAATCTCGATTTTGCCGTTATTTGGGGGTGGTAACAAGACATGGTCACATGATATATCTTCACGTCATCCAATGCCTTTTTACTTAATCTCGATTTTGCCGTTATTTGGGGGTGGTAACAAGACATGGTCACATGATATATGTTGACATCCCCCAATGCCTTTTTACTTAATCTCAATTTTGCCGTTAATTGGGGGTGGTAACAAGACATGGTCACATGATATATGTTGAGATCCCCCAATGCCTTTTTACTTAATCTCGATTTTTCCGTTAATTGGGGGTGGTAACAAGACATGGTCACATGATATATGTTGACATCCCCCAATGCCTTTTGACTTAATCTCGATTTTGCCGTTATTTAGAGGTGGTAACAAGACATGGTCACATGATATATGTTGACGTCTCCCAATGCCTTTTTACTTAATCTCGATTTTGCCGTTATTTGGGGGTGGTAACAAGACATGGTCACATGATATATCTTCACGTCCTCCAATGCCTTTTTACTTAATCTCGATTTTGCCGTTATTTGGGGGTGGTAACAAGACATGGTCACATGATATATGTTGACATCCCCCAATGCCTTTTTACTTAATCTCGATTTTGCCGTTATTTGGGGGTGGTAACAAGACATGGTCACATGATATATGTTGACATCCCCCAATGCCTTTTTACTTAATCTCGATTTTGCCGTTAATTGGGGGTGGTAACAAGACATGGTCACATGATATATGTTGACATCCCCCAATGCCTTTTTACTTAATCTCGATTTTGCCGTTAATTGGGGGTGGTAACAAGACATGGTCACATGATATATCTTCACGTCATCCAATGCCTTTTTACTTAATCTCGATTTTGCCGTTAATTGGGGGTGGTAACAAGACATGGTCACATGATATATGTTGACATCCCCCAATGCCTTTTTACTTAATCTCGATTTTGCCGTTAATTGGGGGTGGTAACAAGACATGGTCACATGATATATGTTGACATCCCCCAATGCCTTTTGACTTAATCTCGATTTTGCCGTTATTTGGGGGTGGTAACAAGACATGGTCACATGATATATCTTCACGTCATCCAATGCCTTTTTACTTAATCTCGATTTTGCCGTTATTTGGGGGTGGTAACAAGACATGGTCACATGATATATGTTGACATCCCCCAATGCCTTTTTACTTAATCTCAATTTTGCCGTTAATTGGGGGTGGTAACAAGACATGGTCACATGATATATGTTGACATCCCCCAATGCCTTTTTACTTAATCTCGATTTTGCCGTTAATTGGGGGTGGTAACAAGACATGGTCACATGATATATGTTGACATCCCCCAATGCCTTTTTACTTAATCTCAATTTTGCCGTTATTTAGAGGTGGTAACAAGACATGGTCACATGATATATGTTGACGTCTCCCAATGCCTTTTTACTTAATCTCGATTTTGCCGTTAATTGGGGGTGGTAACAAGACATGGTCACATGATATATCTTCACGTCCTCCAATGCCTTTTTACTTAATCTCGATTTTGCCGGTATTTGGGGGTGGTAACAAGACATGGTCACATGATATATGTTGACATCCCCCAATGCCTTTTTACTTAATCTCGATTTTGCCGTTATTTGGGGGTGGTAACAAGACATGGTCACATGATATATGTTGACATCCCTCAATGCCTTTTTACTTAATCTCGATTTTGCCGTTAATTGGGGGTGGTAACAAGACATGGTCACATGATATATGTTGACATCCCCCAATGCCTTTTTACTTAATCTCGATTTTGCCGTTAATTGGGGGTGGTAACAAGACATGGTCACATGATATATGTTGACATCCCTCAATGCCTTTTTACTTAATCTCGATTTTGCCGTTAATTGGGGGTGGTAACAAGACATGGTGACATGATATATGTTGACATCCCTCAATGCCTTTTTACTTAATCTCGATTTTGCCGTTAATTGGGGGTGGTAACAAGACATGGTCACATGATATATCTTCACGTCATCCAATGCCTTTTTACTTAATCTCGATTTTGCCGTTAATTGGGGGTGGTAACAAGACATGGTGACATGATATATGTTGACATCCCCCAATGCCTTTTTACTTAATCTCGATTTTGCCGTTAATTGGGGGTGGTAACAAGACATGGTCACATGATATATGTTGACATCCCCCAATGCCTTTTTACTTAATCTCGATTTTGCCGTTATTTGGGGGTGGTAACAAGACATGGTCACATGATATATGTTGACATCCCTCAATGCCTTTTTACTTAATCTCGATTTTGCCGTTAATTGGGGGTGGTAACAAGACATGGTGACATGATATATGTTGACATCCCTCAATGCCTTTTTACTTAATCTCGATTTTGCCGTTAATTGGGGGTGGTAACAAGACATGGTCACATGATATATCTTCACGTCATCCAATGCCTTTTTACTTAATCTCGATTTTGCCGTTAATTGGGGGTGGTAACAAGACATGGTCACATGATATATGTTGACATCCCCCAATGCCTTTTTACTTAATCTCGATTTTGCCGTTAATTGAGGGTGGTAACAAGACATGGTCACATGATATATGTTGACATCCCCCAATGCCTTTTTACTTAATCTCGATTTTGCCGTTATTTGGGGGTGGTAACAAGACATGGTCACATGATATATGTTGACATCCCTCAATGCCTTTTTACTTAATCTCGATTTTGCCGTTAATTGGGGGTGGTAACAAGACATGGTGACATGATATATGTTGACATCCCTCAATGCCTTTTTACTTAATCTCGATTTTGCCGTTAATTGGGGGTGGTAACAAGACATGGTCACATGATATATCTTCACGTCATCCAATGCCTTTTTACTTAATCTCGATTTTGCCGTTAATTGGGGGTGGTAACAAGACATGGTGACATGATATATGTTGACATCCCCCAATGCCTTTTTACTTAATCTCGATTTTGCCGTTAATTGGGGGTGGTAACAAGACATGGTCACATGATATATGTTGACATCCCCCAATGCCTTTTTACTTAATCTCGATTTTGCCGTTATTTGGGGGTGGTAACAAGACATGGTCACATGATATATGTTGACATCCCTCAATGCCTTTTTACTTAATCTCGATTTTGCCGTTAATTGGGGGTGGTAACAAGACATGGTGACATGATATATGTTGACATCCCTCAATGCCTTTTTACTTAATCTCGATTTTGCCGTTAATTGGGGGTGGTAACAAGACATGGTCACATGATATATCTTCACGTCATCCAATGCCTTTTTACTTAATCTCGATTTTGCCGTTAATTGGGGGTGGTAACAAGACATGGTGACATGATATATGTTGACATCCCCCAATGCCTTTTTACTTAATCTCGATTTTGCCGTTAATTGGGGGTGGTAACAAGACATGGTCACATGATATATGTTGACATCCCCCAATGCCTTTTTACTTAATCTCGATTTTGCCGTTATTTGGGGGTGGTAACAAGACATGGTGACATGATATATGTTGACATCCCTCAATGCCTTTTTACTTAATCTCGATTTTGCCGTTAATTGGGGGTGGTAACAAGACATGGTGACATGATATATGTTGACATCCCTCAATGCCTTTTTACTTAATCTCGATTTTGCCGTTAATTGGGGGTGGTAACAAGACATGGTGACATGATATATGTTGACATCCCCCAATGCCTTTTTACTTAATCTCGATTTTGCCGTTAATTGGGGGTGGTAACAAGACATGGTCACATGATATATGTTGACATCCCCCAATGCCTTTTTACTTAATCTCGATTTTGCCGTTAATTGGGGGTGGTAACAAGACATGGTCACATGATATATGTTGACATCCCTCAATGCCTTTTTACTTAATCTCGATTTTGCCGTTAATTGGGGGTGGTAACAAGACATGGTGACATGATATATGTTGACATCCCTCAATGCCTTTTTACTTAATCTCGATTTTGCCGTTAATTGGGGGTGGTAACAAGACATGGTCACATGATATATCTTCACGTCATCCAATGCCTTTTTACTTAATCTCGATTTTGCCGTTAATTGGGGGTGGTAACAAGACATGGTGACATGATATATGTTGACATCCCCCAATGCCTTTTTACTTAATCTCGATTTTGCCGTTAATTGGGGGTGGTAACAAGACATGGTCACATGATATATGTTGACATCCCCCAATGCCTTTTTACTTAATCTCGATTTTGCCGTTATTTGGGGGTGGTAACAAGACATGGTCACATGATATATGTTGACATCCCTCAATGCCTTTTTACTTAATCTCGATTTTGCCGTTAATTGGGGGTGGTAACAAGACATGGTCACATGATATATGTTGACATCCCCCAATGCCTTTTTACTTAATCTCGATTTTGCCGTTAATTGGGGGTGGTAACAAGACATGGTCACATGATATATGTTGACATCCCCCAATGCCTTTTTACTTAATCTCGATTTTGCCGTTATTTGGGGGTGGTAACAAGACATGGTCACATGATATATGTTGACATCCCTCAATGCCTTTTTACTTAATCTCGATTTTGCCGTTAATTGGGGGTGGTAACAAGACATGGTGACATGATATATGTTGACATCCATCAATGCCTTTTTACTTAATCTCGATTTTGCCGTTAATTGGGGGTGGTAACAAGACATGGTCACATGATATATCTTCACGTCATCCAATGCCTTTTTACTTAATCTCGATTTTGCCGTTAATTGGGGGTGGTAACAAGACATGGTGACATGATATATGTTGACATCCCCCAATGCCTTTTTACTTAATCTCGATTTTGCCGTTAATTGGGGGTGGTAACAAGACATGGTCACATGATATATGTTGACATCCCCCAATGCCTTTTTACTTAATCTCGATTTTGCCGTTATTTGGGGGTGGTAACAAGACATGGTGACATGATATATGTTGACATCCCTCAATGCCTTTTTACTTAATCTCGATTTTGCCGTTAATTGGGGGTGGTAACAAGACATGGTGACATGATATATGTTGACATCCCTCAATGCCTTTTTACTTAATCTCGATTTTGCCGTTAATTGGGGGTGGTAACAAGACATGGTGACATGATATATGTTGACATCCCCCAATGCCTTTTTACTTAATCTCGATTTTGCCGTTAATTGGGGGTGATAACAAGACATGGTCACATGATATATGTTGACATCCCCCAATGCCTTTTTACTTAATCTCGATTTTGCCGTTAATTGGGGGTGGTAACAAGACATGGTCACATGATATATGTTGACATCCCCCAATGCCTTTTTACTTAATCTCGATTTTGCCGTTAATTGGGGGTGGTAACAAGACATGGTCACATGATATATGTTGACATCCCTCAATGCCTTTTTACTTAATCTCGATTTTGCCGTTAATTGGGGGTGGTAACAAGACATGGTCACATGATATATCTTCACGTCATCCAATGCCTTTTTACTTAATCTCGATTTTGCCGTTAATTGGGGGTGGTAACAAGACATGGTCACATGATATATGTTGACATCCCCCAATGCCTTTTTACTTAATCTCGATTTTGCCGTTAATTGGGGGTGGTAACAAGACATGGTGACATGATATATGTTGACATCCCCCAATGCCTTTTTACTTAATCTCGATTTTGCCGTTAATTGGGGGTGGTAACAAGACATGGTCACATGATATATGTTGACATTCCCCAATGCCTTTTTACTTTATCTCGATTTTGCCGTTATTTGGGGGTGGTAACAAGACATGGTCACATGATATATCTTCACGTCATCCAATGCCTTTTTACTTAATCTCGATTTTGCAATTATTTGGGGGTGGTAACAAGACATGGTCACATGATATATGTTGACGTCCTCCAATGCCTTTTTACTTAATCTCGATTTTGCCGTTAATTGGGGGTGGTAACAAGACATGGTCACATGATATATGTTGACATCCCCCAATGCCTTTTGACTTAATCTCGATTTTGCCGTTAATTGGGGGTGGTAACAAGACATGGTCACATGATATATGTTGACATCCCCCAATGCCTTTTGACTTAATCTCGATTTTGCCGTTATTTGGGGGTGGTAACAAGACATGGTCACATGATATATCTTCACGTCATCCAATGCCTTTTTACTTAATCTCGATTTTGCCGTTATTTGGGGGTGGTAACAAGACATGGTCACATGATATATGTTGACGTCCTCTAATGCTTTTTTACTTACTCTCGATTTTGCCGTTAATTGGAAGTGGTAACAAGACATGGTCACATAATATATGTTGACATCCCCCAATGCCTTTTGACTTAATCTCGATTTTGCCGTTATTTGTGGGTGGTAACAAGACATGGTCACATGATATATCTTCACGTCATCCCATGCCTTTTTACTTAATCTCGATTTTGCCGTTATTTGGGGGTGGTAACAAGACATGGTCACATGATATATGTTGACGTCCTCCAATGCCTTTTTACTTAATCTCGATTTTGCCGTTAATTGGGGGTGGTAACAAGACATGGTCACATGATATATGTTGACGTCCTCCAATGCCTTTTGACTGAATCTCGATTTTGCCGTTAATTGGGGGTGGTAACAAGACATGGTCACATGATATATGTTGACATCCCCCAATGCCTTTTTACTTAATCTCGATTTTGCCGTTATTTGGGGGTGGTAACAAGACATGGTCACATGATATATGTTGACATCCCCCAAGGCTTTTTTACTTTATCTCGATTTTGCCGTTATTTGGGGGTGGTAACAAGACATGGTCACATGATATATGTTGACGTCCTCCAATGCCTTTTTACTTAATCTCGATTTTGCCGTTAATTGGGGGTGGTAACAAGACATGGTCACATGATATAAGTTGACATCCCCCAATGCCTTTTTACTTTATCTCGATTTTGCCGTTAATTGGGGGTGGTAACAAGACATGGTCACATGATATATCTTCACGTCCTCCAATGCCTTTTTACTTAATCTCGATTTTGCCGTTATTTGGGGGTGGTAACAAGACATGGTCACATGATATATGTTGACATCCCCCAATGCCTTTTTACTTAATCTCGATTTTGCCGTTAATTGGGGGTGGTAACAAGACATGGTCACATGATATATGTTGACATCCCCCAATGCCTTTTTACTTAATCTCGATTTTGCCGTTAATTGGGGGTGGTAACAAGACATGGTCACATGATATATGTTGACATCCCCCAATGCCTTTTTACTTAATCCCGATTTTGCCGTTATTTGGGGGTGGTAACAAGACATGGTCACATGATATATCTTCACGTCCTCCAATGCCTTTTTACTTAATCTCGATTTTGCCGTTATTTGGGGGTGGTAACAAGATATGGTCACATGATATATGTTGACATCCCCCAAGTCCTTTTTACTTAATCTCGATTTTGCCGTTAATTGGGGGTGGTAACAAGACATGGTCACATGATATATGTTGACATCCCCCAATGCCTTTTTACTTAATCTCGATTTTGCCGTTAATTGGGCGTGGTAACAAGACATGGTCACATGATATATGTTGACATCCCCCAATGCCTTTTGACTTAATCTCGATTTTGCCGTTATTTGGGGGTGGTAACAAGACATGGTCACATGATATATCTTCACGTCCTCCAATGCCTTTTTACTTAATTTCGATTTTGCCGTTATTTGGGGGTGGTAACAAGACATGGTCACATGATATATGTTGACATCCCCCAATGCCTTTTTACTTAATCTCGATTTTGCCGTTAATTGGGGGTGGTAACAAGACATGGTCACATGATATATGTTGACATCCCCCAATGCCTTTTTACGTAATCTCGATTTTGCCGTTATTTGGGGGTGGTAACAAGACATGGTCACATGATATATGTTGACATCCCCCAATGCCTTTTTACTTAATCTCGATTTTGCCGTTATTTGGGGGTGGTAACAAGACATGGTCACATGATATATGTTGACATCCCCCAATGCCTTTTGACTTAATCTCGATTTTGCCGTTATTTGGGGGTGGTAACAAGACATGGTCACATGATATATGTTGACGTCCTCCAATGCCTTTTTACTTAATCTCGATTTTGCCGTTAATTGGGGGTGGTAACAAGACATGGTCACATGATATATGTTGACATCCCCCAATGCCTTTTTACTTTATCTCGATTTTGCCGTTAATTGGGGGTGGTAACAAGACATGGTCACATGATATATCTTCACGTCCTCCAATGCCTTTTTACTTAATCTTGATTTTGCCGTTATTTGGGGGTGGTAACAAGATATGGTCACATGATATATGTTGACATCCCCCAATGCCTTTTTACTTAATCTCGATTTTGCCGTTAATTGGGGGTGGTAACAAGACAT
This sequence comes from Euprymna scolopes, assembly GCF_053919585.1. Taxonomy (NCBI): domain Eukaryota; kingdom Metazoa; phylum Mollusca; class Cephalopoda; order Sepiida; family Sepiolidae; genus Euprymna; species Euprymna scolopes. The sequence continues at coordinate 24,954,728 of NC_136521.1, read as the reverse complement.
GGTCACATGATATATGTTGACATCCCCCAATGCCTTTTTACTTAATCTCGATTTTGCCGTTAATTGGGGGTGGTAACAAGACATGGTCACATGATATATGTTGACATCCCCCAATGCCTTTTTACTTAATCCCGATTTTGCCGTTATTTGGGGGTGGTAACAAGACATGGTCACATGATATATCTTCACGTCCTCCAATGCCTTTTTACTTAATCTCGATTTTGCCGTTATTTGGGGGTGGTAACAAGATATGGTCACATGATATATGTTGACATCCCCCAATGCCTTTTTACTTAATCTCGATTTTGCCGTTAATTGGGGGTGGTAACAAGACATGGTCACATGATATATGTTGACATCCCCCAATGCCTTTTTACTTAATCTCGATTTTGCCGTTAATTGGGCGTGGTAACAAGACATGGTCACATGATATATGTTGACATCCCCCAATGCCTTTTGACTTAATCTCGATTTTGCCGTTATTTGGGGGTGGTAACAAGACATGGTCACCTGATATATCTTCACGTCCTCCAATGCCTTTTTACTTAATCTCGATTTTGCCGTTATTTGGGGGTGGTAACAAGACATGGTCACATGATATATGTTGACATCCCCCAATGCCTTTTTACTTAATCTCGATTTTGCCGTTAATTGGGGGTGGTAACAAGACATGGTCACATGATATATGTTGACATCCCCCAATGCCTTTTTACGTAATCTCGATTTTGCCGTTATTTGGGGGTGGTAACAAGACATGGTCACATGATATATGTTGACATCCCCCAATGCCTTTTTACTTAATCTCGATTTTGCCGTTATTTGGGGGTGGTAACAAGACATGGTCACATGATATATGTTGACATCCCCCAATGCCTTTTGACTTAATCTCGATTTTGCCGTTATTTGGGGGTGGTAACAAGACATGGTCACATGATATATGTTGACGTCCTCCAATGCCTTTTTACTTAATCTCGATTTTGCCGTTAATTGGGGGTGGTAACAAGACATGGTCACATGATATATGTTGACATCCCCCAATGCCTTTTTACTTTATCTCGATTTTGCCGTTAATTGGGGGTGGTAACAAGACATGGTCACATGATATATCTTCACGTCCTCCAATGCCTTTTTACTTAATCTCGATTTTGCCGTTATTTGGGGGTGGTAACCATATATGGTCACATGATATATGTTGACATCCCCCAATGCCTTTTTACTTAATCTCGATTTTGCCGTTAATTGGGGGTGGTAACAAGACATGGTCACATGATATATGTTGACATCCCCCAATGCCTTTTTACTTAATCCCGATTTTGCCGTTATTTGGGGGTGGTAACAAGACATGGTCACATGATATATCTTCACGTCCTCCAATGCCTTTTTACTTAATCTCGATTTTGCCGTTATTTGGGGGTGGTAACAAGATATGGTCACATGATATATGTTGACATCCCCCAATGCCTTTTTACTTAATCTCGATTTTGCCGTTAATTGGGGGTGGTAACAAGACATGGTCACATGATATATGTTGACATCCCCCAATGCCTTTTTACTTAATCTCGATTTTGCCGTTAATTGGGCGTGGTAACAAGACATGGTCACATGATATATGTTGACATCCCCCAATGCCTTTTGACTTAATCTCGATTTTGCCGTTATTTGGGGGTGGTAACAAGACATGGTCACATGATATATCTTCACGTCCTCCAATGCCTTTTTACTTAATCTCGATTTTGCCGTTATTTGGGGGTGGTAACAAGACATGGTCACATGATATATGTTGACGTCCTCCAATGCCTTTTTACTTAATCTCGATTTTGCCGTTAATTGGGGGTGGTAACAAGACATGGTCACATGATATATGTTGACATCCCCCAATGCCTTTTTACTTTATCTCGATTTTACCGTTAATTGGGGGTGGTAACAAGACATGGTCACATGATATATCTTCACGTCCTCCAATGCCTTTTTACTTAATCTCGATTTTGCCGTTATTTGGGGGTGGTAACAAGATATGGTCACATGATATATGTTGACATCCCCCAATGCCTTTTTACTTAATCTCGATTTTGCCGTTAATTGGGGGTGGTAACAAGACATGGTCACATGATATATGTTGACATCCCCCAATGCCTTTTTACTTAATCTCGATTTTGCCGTTAATTGGGCGTGGTAACAAGACATGGTCACATGATATATGTTGACATCCCCCAATGCCTTTTGACTTAATCTCGATTTTGCCGTTATTTGGGGGTGGTAACAAGACATGGTCACATGATATATCTTCACGTCCTCCAATGCCTTTTTACTTAATCTCGATTTTGCCGTTATTTGGGGGTGGTAACAAGACAGGGTCACATGATATATGTTGACATCCCCCAATGCCTTTTTACTTAATCTCGATTTTGCCGTTAATTGGGGGTGGTAACAAGACATGGTCACATGATATATGTTGACATCCCCCAATGCCTTTTTACGTAATCTCGATTTTGCCGTTATTTGGGGGTGGTAACAAGACATGGTCACATGATATATGTTGACATCCCCCAATGCCTTTTTACTTAATCTCGATTTTGCCGTTATTTGGGGGTGGTAACAAGACATGGTCACATGATATATGTTGACATCCCCCAATGCCTTTTGACTTAATCTCGATTTTGCCGTTATTTGGGGGTGGTAACAAGACATGGTCACATGATATATGTTGACGTCCTGCAATGCCTTTTTACTTAATCTCGATTTTGCCGTTAATTGGGGGTGGTAACAAGACATGGTCACATGATATATGTTGACATCCCCCAATGCCTTTTTACTTTATCTCGATTTTGCCGTTAATTGGGGGTGGTAACAAGACATGGTCACATGATATATCTTCACGTCCTCCAATGCCTTTTTACTTAATCTCGATTTTGCCGTTATTTGGGGGTGGTAACAAGATATGGTCACATGATATATGTTGACATCCCCCAATGCCTTTTTACTTAATCTCGATTTTGCCGTTAATTGGGGGTGGTAACAAGACATGGTCACATGATATATGTTGACATCCCCCAATGCCTTTTTACTTAATCCAGATTTTGCCGTTATTTGGGGGTGGTAACAAGACATGGTCACATGATATATCTTCACGTCCTCCAATGCCTTTTTACTTAATCTCGATTTTGCCGTTATTTGGGGGTGGTAACAAGATATGGTCACATGATATATGTTGACATCCCCCAATCCCTTTTTACTTAATCTCGATTTTGCCGTTAATTGGGGGTGGTAACAAGACATGGTCACATGATATATGTTGACATCCCCCAATGCCTTTTTTCTTAATCTCGATTTTGCCGTTAATTGGGCGTGGTAACAAGGCATGGTCACATGATATATGTTGACATCCCCCAATGCCTTTTGACTTAATCTCGATTTTGCCGTTATTTGGGGGTGGTAACAAGACATGGTCACATGATATATCTTCACGTCCTCCAATGCCTTTTTACTTAATCTCGATTTTGCCGTTATTTGGGGGTGGTAACAAGACATGGTCACATGATATATGTTGACATCCCCCAATGCCTTTTTACTTAATCTCGATTTTGCCGTTAATTGGGGGTGGTAACAAGACATGGTCACATGATATATGTTGACATCCCCCAATGCCTTTTTACGTAATCTCGATTTTGCCGTTATTTGGGGGTGGTAACAAGACATGGTCACATGATATATGTTGACATCCCCCAATGCCTTTTTACTTAATCTCGATTTTGCCGTTATTTGGGGGTGGTAACAAGACATGGTCACATGATATATGTTGACATCCCCCAATGCCTTTTGACTTAATCTCGATTTTGCCGTTATTTGGGGGTGGTAACAAGACATGGTCACATGATATATGTTGACATTCCCCAATGCCTTTTTACGTAATCTCGATTTTGCCGTTATTTGGGGGTGGTAACAAGACATGGTCACATGATATATGTTGACATCCCCCAATGCCTTTTTACTTAATCTCGATTTTGCCGTTATTTGGGGGTGGTAACAAGACATGGTAACATGATATATGTTGACATCCCCCAATGCCTTTTTACTTAATCTCGATTTTTCCGTTAATTGGGGGTGGTAACAAGACATGGTCACATGATATATGTTGACATCCCCCAATGCCTATTTACTTAATCTCGATTTTGCCGTTATTTGGGGGGTTGTTACAAGACATGGTCACATGATATATGTTGACATCCCCCAATGCCTATTTACTTAATCTCGATTTTGCCGTTATTTGGGGGTGGTAACAAGACATGGTCACATGATATATGTTGACATCCCCCAATGCCTTTTGACTTAATCTCGATTTTGCCGTTAATTGGGCGTGGTAACAAGGCATGGTCACATGATATATGTTGACATCCCCCAATCCCTTTTTACTTAATCTCGATTTTGCCGTTAATTGGGGGTGGTAACAAGACATGGTCACATGATATATGTTGACATCCCCCAATGCCTTTTTTCTTAATCTCGATTTTGCCGTTAATTGGGCGTGGTAACAAGGCATGGTCACATGATATATGTTGACATCCCCCAATGCCTTTTGACTTAATCTCGATTTTGCCGTTATTTGGGGGTGGTAACAAGACATGGTCACATGATATATCTTCACGTCCTCCAATGCCTTTTTACTTAATCTCGATTTTGCCGTTATTTGGGGGTGGTAACAAGACATGGTCACATGATATATGTTGACATCCCCCAATGCCTTTTTACTTAATCTCGATTTTGCCGTTAATTGGGGGTGGTAACAAGACATGGTCACATGATATATGTTGACATCCCCCAATGCCTTTTTACGTAATCTCGATTTTGCCGTTATTTGGGGGTGGTAACAAGACATGGTCACATGATATATGTTGACATCCCCCAATGCCTTTTTACTTAATCTCGATTTTGCCGTTATTTGGGGGTGGTAACAAGACATGGTCACATGATATATGTTGACATCCCCCAATGCCTTTTGACTTAATCTCGATTTTGCCGTTATTTGGGGGTGGTAACAAGACATGGTCACATGATATATGTTGACATTCCCCAATGCCTTTTTACGTAATCTCGATTTTGCCGTTATTTGGGGGTGGTAACAAGACATGGTCACATGATATATGTTGACATCCCCCAATGCCTTTTTACTTAATCTCGATTTTGCCGTTATTTGGGGGTGGTAACAAGACATGGTAACATGATATATGTTGACATCCCCCAATGCCTTTTTACTTAATCTCGATTTTTCCGTTAATTGGGGGTGGTAACAAGACATGGTCACATGATATATGTTGACATCCCCCAATGCCTATTTACTTAATCTCGATTTTGCCGTTATTTGGGGGGTGGTAACAAGACATGGTCACATGATATATGTTGACATCCCCCAATGCCTATTTACTTAATCTCGATTTTGCCGTTATTTGGGGGTGGTAACAAGACATGGTCACATGATATATCTTCACGTCATCCAATACCTTTTTACTTAATCTCGATTTTGCCGTTACTTGGGGGTGGTAACAATACATGGTCACATGATATATGTTGACGTCCTCCAATGCCTTTTTACTTAATCTCAATTTTGCCGTTAATTGGGGGTGGTAACAAGACATGGTCACATGATATATGTTGACATCCCCCAATGCCTTTTTACTTTATCTCGATTTTGCCGTTATTTGGGTGTGGTAACAAGACATGGTCACATGATATATGTTGACGTCCTCCAATGCCTTTTTACTTAATCTCGATTTTGCCGTTATTTGGGGGTGGTAACAAGACATGGTCACATGATATATGTTGACGTCCTCCAATGCCTTTTTACTTAATCTCGATTTTGCCGTTATTTGGGGGTGGTAACAAGACATGGTCACATGATATATGTTGACATCCCCAATGCCTTTTTACTTAATCTCGATTTTGCCGTTATTTGGGGGTGGTAACAAGACATGGTCACATGATATATGTTGACATCCCCAATGCCTTTTTACTTAATCTCGATTTTGCCGTTATTTGGGGGTGGTAACAAGACATGGTCACATGATATATGTTGACGTCCTCCAATACCGTTTTACTTAATCTCGATTTTGCCGTTATTTGGGGATTGTAACAAGACATGGTCACATGATATATGTTGACGTCCTCCAATGCCTTTTTACTTAATCTCGATTTTGCCGTTAAATGGGGGTGGTAACAAGACATGGTCACATGATATATGTTGACATCCCCCAATGCCTTTTTACTTAATCTCGATTTTGCCGTTAATTGGGGGTGGTAACAAGACATGGTCACATGATATATGTTGACATCCCCCAATGCCTTTTTACTTAATCTCGATTTTGCCGTTATTTGGGGGTGGTAACAAGACATGGTCACATGATATATGTTGACATCCCCCAATGCCTTTTTACTTAATCTCGATTTTGCCGTTAATTGGGGGTGGTAACAAGACATGGTCACATGATATATGTTGACGTCCCCCAATGCCTGTTGACTTAATCTTGATTTTGCCGTTAATTGGGGGTGGTAACAAGACATTGTCACATGATATATGTTGACATCCCCAATGCCTTTTGACTTAATCTCGATTTTGCCGTTATTTGGGGGTGGTAACAAGACATGGTCACATGATATATGTTGACGTCCTCCAATGCCTTTTTACTTAATCTCTATTTTGCCGTTATTGGGGGTTGTAACAAGACATGGTCACATGATATATGTTGACGTCCCCCAATGCCTTTTTACTTAATCTCGATTTTGCCGTTATTTGGGGGTGGTAACAAGACATGGTCACATGATATATCTTCACGTCCTCCAAAATCTTTTTACTTAATCTCGATTTTGCCGTTATTTGGGGGTGGTAACAAGACATGGTCACATGATATATGTTGACATCGCCCAATGCCTTTTTACTTAATCTCGATTTTGCAGTTAATTGGGGGTGGTAACAAGACATGGTCACATGATATATGTTGACATCCCCCAATGCTTTTTACTTAATCTCGATTTTGCCGGTATTTGGTGGTGGTAACAAGACATGGTCACATGATATATGTTGACATCCCCCAATGCCTTTTTACTTAATCTCGATTTTGCCGTTATTTGGGGGTGGTAACAAGACATGGTCACATGATATATGTTGACATCCCCCAATGCCTTTTGACTTAATCTCGATTTTTCCGTTATTTGGGGGTGGTAACAAGACATGGTCACATGATATATGTTGACATCCCCCAATGCCTTTATACTTAATCTCGATTTTGCCGTTATTTGGGGGTGGTAACAAGACATGGTCACATGATATATGTTGACATCCCCAATGCCTTTTTACTTAATCTCGATTTTGCCGTTATTTGGGGGTGGTAACAAGACATGGTCACATGATATATGTTGACATCCCCAATGCCTTTTTACTTAATCTCGATTTTGCCGTTATTTGGGGGTGGTAACAAGACATGGTCACATGATATATGTTGACGTCCTCCAATACCTTTTTACTTAATCTCGATTTTGCCGTTATTTGGGGGTTGTAACAAGACATGGTCACATGATATATGTTGACGTCCTCCAATGCCTTTTTACTTAATCGCGATTTTGCCGTTAAATGGGGGTGGTAACAAGACATGGTCACATTATATATGTTGACATCCCCCAATGCCTTTTTACTTAATCTCGATTTTGCAGTTAATTGGGGGTGGTAACAAGACATGCTCACATGATATATGTTGACATCCCCCAATGCCTTTTTACTTAATCTCGATTTTGCCGTTATTTGGGGGTGGTAACAAGACATGGTCACATGATATATGTTGACATCCCCCAATGCCTTTTTACTTAATCTCGATTTTGCCGTTATTTGGGGGTGGTAACAAGACATGGTCACATGATATATGTTGACATCCCCAATGCCTTTTTACTTAATCTTTATTTTGCCGTTATTTGGGGGTGGTAACAAGACATGGTCACATGATATATGTTGACATCCCCCAATGCCTTTTTACTTAATCTCGATTTTGCCGTTAATTGGGGGTGGTAACAAGACATGGTCACATGATATATGTTGACGTCCCCCAATGCCTTTTGACTTAATCTCGATTTTGCCGTTAATTGGGGGTGGTAACAAGACATTGTCACATGATATATGTTGACATCCCCAATGCCTTTTGACTTAATCTCGATTTTGCCGTTATTTGGGGGTGGTAACAAGACATGGTCACATGATATATGTTGACGTCCTCCAATGCCTTTTTACTTAATCTCGATTTTGCCGTTATTATGGGGTTGTAACAAGACATGGTCACATGATATATGTTGACGTCCCCCAATGCCTTTTTACTTAATCTCGATTTTGCCGTTATTTGGGGGTGGTAACAAGACATGGTCACATGATATATCTTCACGTCCTCCAAAATCTTTTTACTTTATCTCGATTTTGCCGTTATTTGGGGGTGGTAACAAGACATGGTCACATGATATATGTTGACATCCCCCAATGTCTTTTTACTTAATCTCGATTTTGCAGTTAATTGGGGGTGGTAACAAGACATGGTCACATGATATATGTTGACATCCCCCAATGCCTTTTTACTTAATCTCGATTTTGCCGGTATTTGGGGGTTGAAACAAGACATGGTCACATGATATATGTTGACATCCCCCAATGCCTTTTTACTTAATCTCGATTTTGCCGTTATTTGGGGGTTGTAACAAGACATGGTCACATGATATATGTTGACATCCTCCAATGCCTTTTTACTTAATCTCGATTTTGCCGTTAATTGGGGGTGGTAAAAAGACATGGTCACATGATATATGTACACATCCCCCAATGCCTTTTTACTTAATCTCGATTTTGCCGTTATTTGGGGGTGGTAACAAGACATGGTCACATGATATATGTTGACATCCCCAATGCCTTTTGACTTAATCTCGATTTTGCCGTTATTTGGGGGTGGTAACAAGACATGGTCACATGATATATGTTGACGTCCTCCAATGCCTTTTTACTTAATCTCGATTTTGCCGTTATTTGGGGGTTGTAACAAGACATGGTCACATGATATATGTTGACGTCCCCCAATGCCTTTTTACTTAATCTCGATTTTGCCGTTATTTGGGGGTGGTAACAAGACATGGTCACATGATATATCTTCACGTCCTCCAAAATCTTTTTACTTAATCTCGATTTTGCCGTTATTTGGTGGTGGTAACAAGACATGGTCACATGATATATGTTGACATCCCCCAATGCCTTTTTACTTAATCTCGATTTTGCCGTTATTTGGGGGTGGTAACAAGACATGGTCACATGATATATGTTGACATCCCCCAATGCCTTTTTACTTAATCTCGATTTTGCCGTTAATTGGGGGTGGTAACAAGACATGGTCACATGATATATGTTGACATCCCTCAATGCCTTTTTACTTAATCTCGATTTTGCCGTTATTTGGGGGTTGTAACAAGACATGGTCACATGATATATGTTGACATCCTCCAATGCCTTTTTACTTAATCTCGATTTTGCCGTTAATTGGGGGTGGTAACAAGACATGGTCACATGATATATGTTGACATCCCCCAATGCCTTTTTACTTAATCTCGATTTTGCCGTTATTTGGGGGTGGTAACAAGACATGGTCACATGATATATGTTGACATCCCCCAATGCCTTTTTACTTAATCTCGATTTTGCCGTTAATTGGGGGTTGTAACAAGACATGGTCACATGATATATGTTGACATCCCCCAATGCCTTTTTACTTAATCTCGATTTTGCCGTTATTTGGGGATTGTAACAAGACATGGTCACATGATATATGTTGACATCCCCCAATGCCTTTTTACTTAATCTCGATTTTGCCGTTAATTGGGGGTGGTAACAAGACATGGTCACATGATATATGTTGACGTCCCCCAATGCCTGTTGACTTAATCTTGATTTTGCCGTTAATTGGGGGTGGTAACAAGACATTGTCACATGATATATGTTGACATCCCCAATGCCTTTTGACTTAATCTCGATTTTGCCGTTATTTGGGGGTGGTAACAAGACATGGTCACATGATATATGTTGACGTCCTCCAATGCCTTTTTACTTAATCTCTATTTTGCCGTTATTGGGGGTTGTAACAAGACATGGTCACATGATATATGTTGACGTCCCCCAATGCCTTTTTACTTAATCTCGATTTTGCCGTTATTTGGGGGTGGTAACAAGACATGGTCACATGATATATCTTCACGTCCTCCAAAATCTTTTTACTTAATCTCGATTTTGCCGTTATTTGGGGGTGGTAACAAGACATGGTCACATGATATATGTTGACATCGCCCAATGCCTTTTTACTTAATCTCGATTTTGCAGTTAATTGGGGGTGGTAACAAGACATGGTCACATGATATATGTTGACATCCCCCAATGCTTTTTACTTAATCTCGATTTTGCCGGTATTTGGTGGTGGTAACAAGACATGGTCACATGATATATGTTGACATCCCCCAATGCCTTTTTACTTAATCTCGATTTTGCCGTTATTTGGGGGTGGTAACAAGACATGGTCACATGATATATGTTGACATCCCCCAATGCCTTTTGACTTAATCTCGATTTTGCCGTTATTTGGGGGTGGTAACAAGACATGGTCACATGATATATGTTGACGTCCTCCAATGCCTTTTTACTTAATCTCGATTTTGCCGTTATTTGGGGGTTGTAACAAGACATGGTCACATGATATATGTTGACGTCCCCCAATGCCTTTTTACTTAATCTCGATTTTGCCGTTATTTGGGGGTGGTAACAAGACATGGTCACATGATATATCTTCACGTCCTCCAAAATCTTTTTACTTAATCTCGATTTTGCCGTTATTTGGTGGTGGTAACAAGACATGGTCACATGATATATGTTGACATCCCCCAATGCCTTTTTACTTAATCTCGATTTTGCCGTTATTTGGGGGTGGTAACAAGACATGGTCACATGATATATGTTGACATCCCCCAATGCCTTTTTACTTAATCTCGATTTTGCCGTTAATTGGGGGTGGTAACAAGACATGGTCACATGATATATGTTGACATCCCTCAATGCCTTTTTACTTAATCTCGATTTTGCCGTTATTTGGGGGTTGTAACAAGACATGGTCACATGATATATGTTGACATCCTCCAATGCCTTTTTACTTAATCTCGATTTTGCCGTTAATTGGGGGTGGTAACAAGACATGGTCACATGATATATGTTGACATCCCCCAATGCCTTTTTACTTAATCTCGATTTTGCCGTTATTTGGGGGTGGTAACAAGACATGGTCACATGATATATGTTGACATCCCCCAATGCCTTTTTACTTAATCTCGATTTTGCCGTTAATTGGGGGTTGTAACAAGACATGGTCACATGATATATGTTGACATCCCCCAATGCCTTTTTACTTAATCTCGATTTTGCCGTTATTTGGGGATTGTAACAAGACATGGTCACATGATATATGTTGACATCCCCCAATGCCTTTTTACTTAATCTCGATTTTGCCGTTAATTGGGGGTGGTAACAAGACATGGTCACATGATATATGTTGACGTCCCCCAATGCCTGTTGACTTAATCTTGATTTTGCCGTTAATTGGGGGTGGTAACAAGACATTGTCACATGATATATGTTGACATCCCCAATGCCTTTTGACTTAATCTCGATTTTGCCGTTATTTGGGGGTGGTAACAAGACATGGTCACATGATATATGTTGACGTCCTCCAATGCCTTTTTACTTAATCTCTATTTTGCCGTTATTGGGGGTTGTAACAAGACATGGTCACATGATATATGTTGACGTCCCCCAATGCCTTTTTACTTAATCTCGATTTTGCCGTTATTTGGGGGTGGTAACAAGACATGGTCACATGATATATCTTCACGTCCTCCAAAATCTTTTTACTTAATCTCGATTTTGCCGTTATTTGGGGGTGGTAACAAGACATGGTCACATGATATATGTTGACATCGCCCAATGCCTTTTTACTTAATCTCGATTTTGCAGTTAATTGGGGGTGGTAACAAGACATGGTCACATGATATATGTTGACATCCCCCAATGCTTTTTACTTAATCTCGATTTTGCCGGTATTTGGTGGTGGTAACAAGACATGGTCACATGATATATGTTGACATCCCCCAATGCCTTTTTACTTAATCTCGATTTTGCCGTTATTTGGGGGTGGTAACAAGACATGGTCACATGATATATGTTGACATCCCCCAATGCCTTTTGACTTAATCTCGATTTTTCCGTTATTTGGGGGTGGTAACAAGACATGGTCACATGATATATGTTGACATCCCCCAATGCCTTTATACTTAATCTCGATTTTGCCGTTATTTGGGGGTGGTAACAAGACATGGTCACATGATATATGTTGACATCCCCAATGCCTTTTTACTTAATCTCGATTTTGCCGTTATTTGGGGGTGGTAACAAGACATGGTCACATGATATATGTTGACATCCCCAATGCCTTTTTACTTAATCTCGATTTTGCCGTTATTTGGGGGTGGTAACAAGACATGGTCACATGATATATGTTGACGTCCTCCAATACCTTTTTACTTAATCTCGATTTTGCCGTTATTTGGGGGTTGTAACAAGACATGGTCACATGATATATGTTGACGTCCTCCAATGCCTTTTTACTTAATCGCGATTTTGCCGTTAAATGGGGGTGGTAACAAGACATGGTCACATTATATATGTTGACATCCCCCAATGCCTTTTTACTTAATCTCGATTTTGCAGTTAATTGGGGGTGGTAACAAGACATGCTCACATGATATATGTTGACATCCCCCAATGCCTTTTTACTTAATCTCGATTTTGCCGTTATTTGGGGGTGGTAACAAGACATGGTCACATGATATATGTTGACATCCCCCAATGCCTTTTTACTTAATCTCGATTTTGCCGTTATTTGGGGGTGGTAACAAGACATGGTCACATGATATATGTTGACATCCCCAATGCCTTTTTACTTAATCTTTATTTTGCCGTTATTTGGGGGTGGTAACAAGACATGGTCACATGATATATGTTGACATCCCCCAATGCCTTTTTACTTAATCTCGATTTTGCCGTTAATTGGGGGTGGTAACAAGACATGGTCACATGATATATGTTGACGTCCCCCAATGCCTTTTGACTTAATCTCGATTTTGCCGTTAATTGGGGGTGGTAACAAGACATTGTCACATGATATATGTTGACATCCCCAATGCCTTTTGACTTAATCTCGATTTTGCCGTTATTTGGGGGTGGTAACAAGACATGGTCACATGATATATGTTGACGTCCTCCAATGCCTTTTTACTTAATCTCGATTTTGCCGTTATTATGGGGTTGTAACAAGACATGGTCACATGATATATGTTGACGTCCCCCAATGCCTTTTTACTTAATCTCGATTTTGCCGTTATTTGGGGGTGGTAACAAGACATGGTCACATGATATATCTTCACGTCCTCCAAAATCTTTTTACTTAATCTCGATTTTGCCGTTATTTGGGGGTGGTAACAAGACATGGTCACATGATATATGTTGACATCCCCCAATGTCTTTTTACTTAATCTCGATTTTGCAGTTAATTGGGGGTGGTAACAAGACATGGTCACATGATATATGTTGACATCCCCCAATGCCTTTTTACTTAATCTCGATTTTGCCGGTATTTGGGGGTTGAAACAAGACATGGTCACATGATATATGTTGACATCCCCCAATGCCTTTTTACTTAATCTCGATTTTGCCGTTATTTGGGGGTTGTAACAAGACATGGTCACATGATATATGTTGACATCCTCCAATGCCTTTTTACTTAATCTCGATTTTGCCGTTAATTGGGGGTGGTAAAAAGACATGGTCACATGATATATGTACACATCCCCCAATGCCTTTTTACTTAATCTCGATTTTGCCGTTATTTGGGGGTGGTAACAAGACATGGTCACATGATATATGTTGACATCCCCAATGCCTTTTGACTTAATCTCGATTTTGCCGTTATTTGGGGGTGGTAACAAGACATGGTCACATGATATATGTTGACGTCCTCCAATGCCTTTTTACTTAATCTCGATTTTGCCGTTATTTGGGGGTTGTAACAAGACATGGTCACATGATATATGTTGACGTCCCCCAATGCCTTTTTACTTAATCTCGATTTTGCCGTTATTTGGGGGTGGTAACAAGACATGGTCACATGATATATCTTCACGTCCTCCAAAATCTTTTTACTTAATCTCGATTTTGCCGTTATTTGGTGGTGGTAACAAGACATGGTCACATGATATATGTTGACATCCCCCAATGCCTTTTTACTTAATCTCGATTTTGCCGTTATTTGGGGGTGGTAACAAGACATGGTCACATGATATATGTTGACATCCCCCAATGCCTTTTTACTTAATCTCGATTTTGCCGTTTATTGGGGGTGGTAACAAGACATGGTCACATGATATATGTTGACATCCCTCAATGCCTTTTTACTTAATCTCGATTTTGCCGTTATTTGGGGGTTGTAACAAGACATGGTCACATGATATATGTTGACATCCTCCAATGCCTTTTTACTTAATCTCGATTTTGCCGTTAATTGGGGGTGGTAACAAGACATGGTCACATGATATATGTTGACATCCCCCAATGCCTTTTTACTTAATCTCGATTTTGCCGTTATTTGGGGTTGGTAACAAGACATGGTCACATGATATATGTTGACATCCCCCAATGCCTTTTTACTTAATCTCGATTTTGCCGTTAATTGGGGGTTGTAACAAGACATGGTCACATGATATATGTTGACATCCCCCAATGCCTTTTTACTTAATCTCGATTTTGCCGTTATTTGGGGATTGTAACAAGACATGGTCACATAATATATGTTGACATCCTCCAATGCCTTTTAACTTAATCTCGATTTTGCCGTTAATTGGGGGTGGTAAAAAGACATGGTAACATGATATATGTACACATCCCCCAATGCCTTTTTACTTAATCTCGATTTTGCCGTTATTTGGGGGTGGTAACAAGACATGGTCACATGATATATCTTCACGTCCTCCAATGCCTTTTTACTTAATCTCGATTTTTCCGTTATTTGGGGGTGGTAACAAGACATGGTCACATGATATATGTTGACGTCCCCCAATGCCTTTTTACTTAATCTCGATTTTGCCGTTAATTGGGGGTGGTAACAAGACATGGTCACATGATATATGTTGACATCCCCCAATGCCTTTTTACTTAATCTCGATTTTGCCGTTATTTGGGGGTTGTAACAAGACATGGTCACATGATATATGTTGAAATCCTCCAATGCCTTTTTACTTAATCTCGATTTTGCCGTTAATTGGGGGTGGTAAAAAGACATGGTCACATGATATATGTACACATCCCCCAATGCCTTTTTACTTAATCTCGATTTTGCCGTTATTTGGGGGTGGTAACAAGACATGGTCACATGATATATGTTGACATCCCCAATGCCTTTTGACTTAATCTCGATTTTGCCGTTATTTGGGGGTGGTAACAAGACATGGTCACATGATATATGTTGACGTCCTCCAATGCCTTTTTACTTAATCTCGATTTTGCCGTTATTTGGGGGTTGTAACAAGACATGGTCACATGATATATGTTGACGTCCCCCAATGCCTTTTTACTTAATCTCGATTTTGCCGTTATTTGGTGGTGGTAACAAGACATGGTCACATGATATATGTTGACATCCCCCAATGCCTTTTTACTTAATCTCGATTTTGCCGTTATTTGGGGGTGGTAACAAGACATGGTCACATGATATATGTTGACATCCCCCAATGCCTTTTTACTTAATCTCGATTTTGCCGTTAATTGGGGGTGGTAACAAGACATGGTCACATGATATATGTTGACATCCCTCAATGCCTTTTTACTTAATCTCGATTTTGCCGTTATTTGGGGGTTGTAACAAGACATGGTCACATGATATATGTTGACATCCTCCAATGCCTTTTTACTTAATCTCGATTTTGCCGTTAATTGGGGGTGGTAACAAGACATGGTCACATGATATATGTTGACATCCCCCAATGCCTTTTTACTTAATCTCGATTTTGCCGTTATTTGGGGGTGGTAACAAGACATGGTCACATGATATATGTTGACATCCCCCAATGCCTTTTTACTTAATCTCGATTTTGCCGTTAATTGGGGGTTGTAACAAGACATGGTCACATGATATATGTTGACATCCCCCAATGCCTTTTTACTTAATCTCGATTTTGCCGTTATTTGGGGATTGTAACAAGACATGGTCACATAATATATGTTGACATCCTCCAATGCCTTTTAACTTAATCTCGATTTTGCCGTTAATTGGGGGTGGTAAAAAGACATGGTAACATGATATATGTACACATCCCCCAATGCCTTTTTACTTAATCTCGATTTTGCCGTTATTTGGGGGTGGTAACAAGACATGGTCACATGATATATCTTCACGTCCTCCAATGCCTTTTTACTTAATCTCGATTTTTCCGTTATTTGGGGGTGGTAACAAGACATGGTCACATGATATATGTTGACGTCCCCCAATGCCTTTTTACTTAATCTCGATTTTGCCGTTAATTGGGGGTGGTAACAAGACATGGTCACATGATATATGTTGACATCCCCCAATGCCTTTTTACTTAATCTCGATTTTGCCGTTATTTGGGACTGGTAACAAGACATGGTCACATGATATATGTTGACGTCTCCCAATGCCTTTTTACTTAATCTCGATTTTGCCGTTATTTGGGGGTGGTAACAAGACATGGTCACATGATATATGTTGACATCCCCCAATGCCTTTTTACTTAATCTCGATTTTTCCGTTATTTGGGGGTGGTAACAAGACATGGTCACATGATATATGTTGACATCCGCCAATGCCTTTTTACTTAATCTCGATTTTGCCGTTATTTGGGGGTGGTAACAAGACATGGTAACATGATATATGTTGACATCCTCCAATGCCTTTTTACTTAATCTCGATTTTGCCGTTATTTGGGTGTGGTAACAAGACATGGTCACATGATATATGTTGACATCCCCCAATGCCTATTTACTTAATCTCGATTTTGCCGTTATTTGGGTGTGGTAACAAGACATGGTCACATGATATATGTTGACATCCCCCAATGCCTATTTACTTAATCTCGATTTTGCCGTTATTTGGGGGTGGTAACAAGACATGGTCACATGATATATGTTGACATCCCCCAATGCCTTTTTACTTAATCTCGATTTTTCCGTTATTTGGGGGTGGTAACAAGACATGGTCACATGATATATGTTGACATCCCACAATGCCTTTTTACTTAATCTCTATTTTGCCGTTATTTGGGGGTGGTAACAAGACATGGTAACATGATATATGTTGACATCCCCCAATGCCTTTTTACTTAATCTCGATTTTGCCGTTATTTGGGTGTGGTAACAAGACATGGTCACATGATATATGTTGACATCCCCCAATGCCTATTTACTTAATCTCGATTTTGCCGTTATTTGGGGGGTGGTAACAAGACATGGTCACATGATATATGTTGACATCCCCCAATGCCTATTTACTTAATCTCGATTTTTCCGTTATTTGGGGGTGGTAACAAGACATGGTCACATGATATATGTTGACATCCCCCAATGCCTTTTTACTTAATCTCGATTTTGCCGTTATTTGGGGGTGGTAACAAGACATGGTCACATGATATATGTTGACATCCCCAATGCCTTTTTACTTAATCTCGATTTTGCCGTTATTTGGGGGTGGTAAGAAGACATGGTCACATGATATATGTTGACATCCCCCAATGCCTTTTTACTTAATCTCGATTTTGCCGTTATTTGGGGGTGGTAACAAGACATGGTCACATGATATATGTTGACATCCCCTAATGCCTTTTTACTTAATCTCGATTTTGCCGTTAATTGGGGGTGGTAACAAGACATGGTCACATGATATATGTTGACATCCCCCAATGCCTTTTTACTTAATTTTGATTTTTCCGTTATTTGGGGGTTGTAACAAGACATGGTCACATGATATATGTTGACATCCTCCAATGCCTTTTTACTTAATCTCAATTTTGCCGTTAATTGGGGGTGGTAACAAGACATGGTCACATGATATATGTTGACATCCCCCAATGCCTTTTTACTTAATCTCGATTTTGCCGTTAATTGGGGGTGGTAACAAGACATGGTCACATGATATATGTTGACATCCCCCAATGCCTTTTTACTTAATCTCGATTTTGCCGTTACTTGGGGGTTGTAACAAGACATGGTCACATGATATATGTTTACATCCTCCAATGCCTTTTTACTTAATCTCGATTTTGCCGTTAATTGGGGGTGGTAAAAAGACATGGTCACATGATATATGTACACATCCCCCAATGCCTTTTTACTTAATCTCGATTTTGCCGTTATTTGGGGGTGGTAACAAGACATGGTCACATGATATATCTTCACGTCCCCCAATGCCTTTTTACTTAATCTCGATTTTGCCGTTATTTGGGACTGGTAACAAGACATGGTCACATGATATATGTTGACGTCTCCCAATGCCTTTTTACTTAATCTCGATTTTTCCGTTATTTGGGGGTGGTAACAAGACATGGTCACATGATATATGTTGACATCCCCCAATGCCTTTTTACTTAATCTCGATTTTGCCGTTATTTGTGGGTGGTAAAAGACACTGTCACATGATATATGTTGACATCCCCCAATGCCTTTTTACTTAATCTCGATTTTGCCGTTATTTGGGGGTGGTAACAAGACATGGTAACATGATATATGTTGACATCCCCCAATGCCTTTTTACTTAATCTCGATTTTTCCGTATTTGGGTGTGGTAACAAGACATGGTCACATGATATATGTTGACATCCCCCAATGCCTATTTACTTAATCTCGATTTTGCCGTTATTTGGGGGGTGGTAACAAGACATGGTCACATGATATATGTTGACATCCCCCAATGCCTATTTACTTAATCTCGATTTTGCCGTTATTTGGGGGTGGTAACAAGACATGGTCACATGATATATGTTGACATCCCCCAATGCCTTTTTACTTAATCTCCATGTTGCCGTTATTTGGGGGTGGTAACAAGACATGGTCACATGATATATGTTGACGTCCTCCAATGCCTTTTTACTTAATCTCGATTTTGCCGTTATTTGGGGGTTGTAACAAGACAGGGTCACATTATATATGTTGAGGTCCCCCAATGACTTTTTACTTAATCTCGATTTTGCCGTTAATTGGGGGTGGTAACAAGACATGGTCACATGATATATGTTGACATCCCCCAATGCCTTTTTACTTAATCTCGATTTTGCCGTTATTTGGGGGTGGTAACAAGACATGGTCACATGATATATGTTGACATCCCCCAATGCCTATTTACTTAATCTCGATTTTGCCGTTATTTGGGGGTGGTAACAAGACATGGTAACATGATATATGTTGATATCCCCCAATGCCTTTTTACTTAATCTCGATTTTGCCGTTATTTTGGGGTGGTAACAAGACATGGTCACATGATATATGTTGACATCCCCCAATGCCTATTTACTTAATCTCGATTTTGCCGTTATTTGGGGGTGGTAACAAGACATGGTCACATGATATATGTTGACATCCCCCAATGCCTTTTTACTTAATCTCGATTTTGCCGTGATTTGGGGGTGGTAACAAGACATGGTCACATGATATATGTTGACATCCCCCAATGCCTATTTACTTAATCTCGATTTTGCCGTTATTTGGGGGTGGTAACAAGACATGGTAACATGATATATGTTGACATCCCCCAATGCCTTTTTACTTAATCTCGATTTTGCCGTTATTTGGGGGTGGTAACAAGACATGGTAACATGATATATGTTGACATCCTCCAATGCCTTTTTACTTAATCTCGATTTTTTCCGTTATTTGGGTGTGGTAACAAGACATGGTCACATGATATATGTTGACATCCCCCAATGCCTTTTTACTTAATCTCGATTTTGCCGTTATTTGGGTGTGGTAACAAGACATGGTCACATGATATATGTTGACATCCCCCAATGCCTATTTACTTAATCTCGATTTTGCCGTTATTTGGGGGTGGTAACAAGACATGGTCACATGATATATGTTGACATCCCCCAATGCCTTTTTACTTAATCTCGATTTTTCCGTTATTTGGGGGTGGTAACAAGACATGGTCACATGATATATGTTGACATCCCACAATGCCTTTTTACTTAATCTCGATTTTGCCGTTATTTGGGGGTGGTAACAAGACATGGTAACATGATATATGTTGACATCCCCCAATGCCTTTTTACTTAATCTCGATTTTGCCGTTATTTGGGTGTGGTAACAAGACATGGTCACATGATATATGTTGACATCCCCCAATGCCTATTTACTTAATCTCGATTTTGCCGTTATTTGGGGGGTGGTAACAAGACATGGTCACATGATATATGTTGACATCCCCCAATGCCTATTTACTTAATCTCGATTTTGCCGTTATTTGGGGGTGGTAACAAGACATGGTCACATGATATATGTTGACATCCCCCAATGCCTTTTTACTTAATCTCGATTTTGCCGTTATTTGGGGGTGGTAACAAGACATGGTCACATGATATATGTTGACATCCCCAATGCCTTTTTACTTAATCTCGATTTTGCCGTTATTTGGGGGTGGTAACAAGACATGGTCACATGATATATGTTGACATCCCCCAATGCCTTTTTACTTAATCTCGATTTTGCCGTTATTTGGGGGTGGTAACAAGACATGGTCACATGATATATGTTGACATCCCCTAATGCCTTTTTACTTAATCTCGATTTTGCCGTTAATTGGGGGTGGTAACAAGACATGGTCACATGATATATGTTGACATCCCCCAATTCCTTTTTACTTAATCTCGATGTTGCCGTTATTTGGGGGTTGTAACAAGACATGGTCACATGATATATGTTGACATCCACCAATGCCTTTTTACTTAATCTCAATTTTGCCGTTAATTGGGGGTGGTAACAAGACATGGTCACATGATATATGTTGACATCCCCCAATGCGTTTTTACTTAATCTCGATTTTGCCGTTAATTGGGGGTGGTAACAAGACATGGTCACATGATATATGTTGACATCCCCCAATGCCTTTTTACTTAATCTCGATTTTGCCGTTACTTGGGGGTTGTAACAAGACATGGTCACATGATATATGTTGACATCCTCCAATGCCTTTTTACTTAATCTCGATTTTGCCATTAATTGGGGGTGGTAAAAGGACATGGTCACATGATATATGTACACATCCCCCAATGCCTTTTTACTTAATCTCGATTTTGCCGTTATTTGGGGGTGGTAACAAGACATGGTCACATGATATATCTTCACGTCCCCCAATGCCTTTTTACTTAATCTCGATTTTGCCGTTATTTGGGACTGGTAACAAGACATGGTCACATGATATATGTTGACGTCTCCCAATGCCTTTTTACTTAATCTCGATTTTTCCGTTATTTGGGGGTGGTAACAAGACATGGTCACATGATATATGTTGACATCCCCCAATGCCTTTTTACTTAATCTCGATTTTGCCGTTATTTGTGGGTGGTAAAAGACACTGTCACATGATATATGTTGACATCCCCCAATGCCTTTTTACTTAATCTCGATTTTGCCGTTATTTGGGGGTGGTAACAAGACATGGTAACATGATATATGTTGACATCCCCCAATGCCTTTTTACTTAATCTCGATTTTTCCGTATTTGGGTGTGGTAACAAGACATGGTCACATGATATATGTTGACATCCCCCAATGCCTATTTACTTAATCTCGATTTTGCCGTTATTTGGGGGGTGGTAACAAGACATGGTCACATGATATATGTTGACATCCCCCAATGCCTATTTACTTAATCTCGATTTTGCCGTTATTTGGGGGTGGTAACAAGACATGGTCACATGATATATGTTGACATCCCCCAATGCCTTTTTACTTAATCTCGATGTTGCCGTTATTTGGGGGTGGTAACAAGACATGGTCACATGATATATGTTGACGTCCTCCAATGCCTTTTTACTTAATCTCGATTTTGCCGTTATTTGGGGGTTGTAACAAGACAGGGTCACATTATATATGTTGAGGTCCCCCAATGCCTTTTTACTTAATCTCGATTTTGCCGTTAATTGGGGGTGGTAACAAGACATGGTCACATGATATATGTTGACATCCCCCAATGCCTTTTTACTTAATCTCGATTTTGCCGTTATTTGGGGGTGGTAACAAGACATGGTCACATGATATATGTTGACATCCCCCAATGCCTATTTACTTAATCTCGATTTTGCCGTTATTTGGGGGTGGTAACAAGACATGTTAACATGATATATGTTGATATCCGCCAATGCCTTTTTACTTAATCTCGATTTTGCCGTTATTTTTGGGTGGTAACAAGACATGGTCACATGATATATGTTGACATCCCCCAATGCCTATTTACTTAATCTCGATTTTGCCGTTATTTGGGGGTGGTAACAAGACATGGTCACATGATATATGTTGACATCCCCCAATGCCTTTTTACTTAATCTCGATTTTGCCGTGATTTGGGGGTGGTAACAAGACATGGTCACATGATATATGTTGACATCCCCCAATGCCTATTTACTTAATCTCGATTTTGCCGTTATTTGGGGGTGGTAACAAGACATGGTAACATGATATATGTTGACATACCCCAATGCCTTTTTACTTAATCTCGATTTTGGCGTTATTTAGGGGTGGTAACAAGACATGGTCACATGATATATGTTGACATCCCCCAATGCCTATTTACTTAATCTCGATTTTGCCGTTATTTGGGGGTTGTAACAAGACATGGTCACATGATATATGTTGACATCCCCCAATGCCTATTTACTTAATCTCGATTTTGCCGTTATTTAGGGGTGGTAACAAGACATGGTCACATGATATATGTTGACATCCCCCAATGCCTTTTTACTTAATCTCGATTTTCCCGTTATTTGGGGGTGGTAACAAGGCATGGTCACATGATATATGTTGACATCCCCCAATGCCTATTTACTTAATCTCGATTTTGCTGTTATTTGGGGGTGGTAACAAGACATGGTAACATGATATATGTTGACATCCCCCAATGCATATTTACTTACTCTCGATTTTGCCGTTATTTGGGGGTGGTAACAAGACATGGTCACATGATATATGTTGACATCCCCCAATGCCTTTTTACTTAATCTCGATTTTCTCGTTATTTGGGGGTGGTAACAAGACATGGTCACATGATATATGTTGACATCCCCCAATGCCTTTTTACTTAATCTCGATTTTGCCGTTATTTGGGGGTGGTAACAAGACATGGTCACATGATATATGTTTACGTGCCCCAATGCCTTTTTACACAATCTCGATTTTCCCGTTATTTGGGGGTGGTAACAAGACATGGTCACATGATATATGTTGCCGTCCCTTAATGCCTTTTTACCCAATCTCGATATTCTCGTTATTTGGGGGTGGTAACAAGACATGGTAACATGATATATGTTGACGTCCCCCAATGCCTATTTACTTAATCTCGATTTTGCCGTTATTTGGTGGTGGTAACAAGACATGGTCACATGATATATGTTGACATCCCCCAATGCCTATTTACTTACTCTCGATTTTGCCGTTATTTGGGGGTGGTAACAAGACATGGTCACATGATATATGTTGACGTCCCCCAATACCTTTTTACTTAATCTCGATTTTGCCGTTATTTGGGGGTGGTAACAAGACATGGTCACATGATATATGTTGACATCCCCCAATGCCTTTTTACTTAATCTCGATTTTGCCGTTATTTGGGGGTGGTAACAAGAAATGGTAACATGATATATGTTGACATCCCCCAATGCCTTTTTACTTAATCTCGATTTTGCCGTTATTTGGGTGTGGTAACAAGACATGGTCACATGATATATGTTGACATCCCCCAATGCCTATTTACTTAATCTCGATTTTGCCGTTATTTGGGGGTGGTAACAAGACATGGTAACATGATATATGTTGACATCCCCCAATGCATATTTACTTACTCTCGATTTTGCCGTTATTTGGGGGTGATAACAAGACATGGTCACATGATATATGTTGACGTCCCCCAATGCCTTTTTACTTAATCTCGATTTTCTCGTTATTTGGGGGTGGTAACAAGACATGGTCACATGATATATGTTGACATCCCCCAATGCCTATTTACTTAATCTCGATTTTGCCGTTATTTGGGGGTTGTAACAAGACATGGTCACATGATATATGTTTACGTGCCCCAATGCCTTTTTACACAATCTCGATTTTCCCGTTATTTGGGGGTGGTAACAAGACATGGTCACATGATATATGTTGCCGTCCCTTAATGCCTTTTTACCCAATCTCGATATTCCCGTTATTTGGGGGTGGTAACAAGACATGGTAACATGATATATGTTGACGTCCCCCAATGCCTTTTTACTTAATCTCGATTTTGCCGTTAATTAGTGGTGGTAACAAGACATGGTCACATGATATATGTTGACATCCCCCAATGCCTATTTACTTAATCTCGATTTTGCCGTTATTTGGGGGTGGTAACAAGACATGGTAACATGATATATGTTGACATCCCCCAATGCCTATTTACTTACTCTCGATTTTGCCGTTATTTGGGGGTTGTAACAAGACATGGTCACATGATATATGTTTACGTCCCCCAATGCCTTTTTACTTAATCTCGATTTTCCCGTTATTTGGGGGTGGTAACAAGACATGGTCACATGATATATGTTGACATCCCCCAATTCCTATTTACTTAATCTCGATTTTGCCGTTATTTGGGTGTGGTAACGACAGATGGTCACATGATATATGTTGACGTGCCCCAATACCTTTTTACCCAATCTCGATTTTCCCGTTATTAAGGGGTGGTAACAAAACATGGTCACATGATATATGTTGCCGTCCCTTAATGCCTTTTTACCCAATCTCGATTTTCCTGTTATTTGGGGGTGGTAACAAGACATGGTCACATGATATATGTTGACATCCCCCAATGCCTATTTACTTAATCTTGATTTTGCTGTTACTTTGGGGGTGGTAACAAGACATGGTAACATGATATATGTTGACATCCCCCAATGCCTTTTTACTTAATCTCGATTTTTCCGTTATTTGGGGGTGGTAACAAGACATGGTCACATGATATATGTTGACATCCCCCAATGCCTATTTACTTAATCTCGATTTTCCCGTTATTTGGGGGTGGTAACAAGACATGGTCACATGATATATGTTTACATCCCCCAATCCCTATTTACTTAATCTCGGTTTTGCCGTTATTTGGGGGTGGTAACAAGACATGGTCACATGATATATGTTGACATCCCCCAATGCCTATTTACTTAATCTCGATTTTCCCGTTATTTGGTGGTGGTAACAAGACATGTTCACATGATATATGTTGCCGTCCCTTAATGGCTTTTTACCCAATCTCGATTTTCCCGTTATTTGGGGGTGGTAACAAGACATGGTAACATGATATATGTTGACGTCCCCCAATACCTTTTTACTTAATCTCGATTTTGCCGTTAATTGGTGGTGGTAACAAGACATGGTAACATGATATATGTTGACATCCCCCAATGCCTATTTACTTAATCTCGATTTTGCCGTTATTTGGTGGTGGTAACAAGACATGGTCACATGATATATGTTGACATCCCCCAATGCCTATTTACTTACTCTCGATTTTGCCGTTATTTGGGGGTGGTAACAAGACATGGTCACATGATATATGTTTACGTCCCCCAATAACTTTTTACTTAATCTCGATTTTCCCGTTATTTGGGGGTGGTAACAAGACATGGTCACATGATATATGTTGACATCCCCCAATGCCTATTTACTTAATCTCGATTTTGCCGTTATTTGGGTGTGGTAACGACAGATGGTCACATGATATATGTTGACGTGCCCCAATGCCTTTTTACCCAATCTCGATTTTCCCGTTATTTAGGGGTGGTAACAAGACATGGTCACATGATATATGTTGCCGTCCCTTAATGCCTTTTTAGCCAATCTCGATTTTCCTGTTATTTGGGGGTGGTAACAAGACATGGTCACATGATATATGTTGACATCCCCCAATGCCTGTTTACTTAATCTCGATTTTGCCGTTATTTGGGGATGGTAGTAAGACATGGTCACATGATATATCTTCACCTCCCCCAATGCCTTTTTACTTAATCTCGATTTTGCCGTTGCTTTTGGGGTGGTAACAAGACATGGTAACATGATATATGTTGACGTCCCCCAATTCCTTTTTACTAAATCTCGATTTTCCCGTTATATGGGGGTGGTAACAAGAAATGGTCAGATGATATATGTTGACCTCCCCCAATGCCTTTTTACTTAATCTCGATTTTGCCGTTGCTTTTTGGGTGGTAACAAGACATGGTAACATGATATATGTTTAGGTCCCCCAATGCGTTTTAAATCACACTCAATTTTGCCGTTGCTTTTGGGGGTGGTAACAAGACATGGTCACATAATACATGTTGAGGTCCCCAAGGCCTTTTTATTCACTCTCGATTTTGCCATTGCTTTGGGGGAGGTAACAAGACATTGTCACATGATATATGTTGACGTCCCCCAATGCCTTTTTCATCACTCTAAATTTTGCCATTCCTTGGGGGTGGTAACAAGACATGGTCACATGATACATGTTGAAGTGCCCCAATGCGTTTTTAATCACTCGATTTTTAGGGGTGGTAACCAGACATGGTCACAAGATATATGTTGTGGTCCCCCAATGCCTTTTGATCACTCTCGATTTTGATGTGGCTTTTGGGGTGGTAACAAGACGTTGTCACCGGATATATGTTTAGGTCCCGAAATCCTTTTTCATCACTCTCGATTTTGCCATTGCTTTGGGGCTGATAACATGACATGGTCACATGATATATGTTGAGGTCCCCCAATGCCTTTTTAACCACTCTCGATTTTGCCATTGCTTTTAGGGTGGTTACAAGACATGGTCACATGATATATGCTTAGGTCCCCCAATGCCTTTTTCATCACTCTCGATTTTGCCATTGCTTTTGGGGTGGTAACAAGACATGATCACATGATATATGCTTAGGTCCCCCAATGCCTTCTTCATCACTCTCGATTTTGACATTGCTTTTGGGGTGGTAACAAGACATGATCTCATGATATATGTTTAGGTACCCAAATGCCTTTTTCATCACTCTCGATTTTGCCATTGCTTTTGGGGTGGTAACAAGACATGGTCACATGATATATGCTTAGGTACCCCAATGCCTTCTTCATCACTCTCGATTTTGCCATTGCTTTTGGGGTGGTAACAAGACATGATCACATGATATATGCTTAGGTCCCCCAATGCCTTTTTCATCACTCTCGATTTTGCCATTGCTTTTGGGGTGGTAACAAGACATGATCACATGATATATGTTTAGGTACCCAAATGCTTTTTTCATCACTCTCGATTTGGCCATTGCTTTTGGGGTAGAAACAAGACATGGTCACATGATATATGCTTAGGTCCCCCAATGCCTTTTTCATCACTCTCGATTTTGCCATTGCTTTTGGGGTGGTAACAAGACATGATCACATGATATATGCTTAGGTCCCCAAATGCCTTTTTCATCACTCTCGATTTTGCCATTGCTTTTGGGGTGGTAACAAGACATGGTCACATGATATATGCTTAGGTCCCCCAATGCCTTTTTCATCACTCTCGATTTTGCCATTGCTTTTGGGGTGGTAACAAGACATGATCACATGATATATGCTTAGGTCCCCAAATGCCTTTTTCATCACTCTCGATTTTGCCATTGCTTTTGGGGTGGTAACAAGACATGATCACATGATATATGCTTAGGTCCCCCAATGCCTTTTTCATCACTCTCGATTTTGCCATTGCTTTTGGGGTTCTAACAAGACATGATCACATGATATATGCTTAGGTCCCCCAATGCCTTCTTCATCACTCTCGATTTTGCCGTTACTTTGGGGGTGGTAACAAGACATTGTCACATAATAGATGTTGAGATCCCCAATGCCTTTTTCATCACTCTTGATTTGGCCGTTATTTTAGGGGTGGTAACAATACATCGTCACATAATATATGTTGAGGTCCCCAATGCCTTTTTCATCACTCTTGCTTTTGCTGTTACTTTGGGGGTGGTAACAAGACATTGCCACATAATATACGTTGAGGTCCCCAATGCCTTTTTCATTACTCTTGATTTTGCCGTTACTTTTGGTGTGGTAACAAGACATTGTCACAGAATATATGTTGAGGTCCCCAGTGCCTTTTTCATCACTCTTGATTTTGCCGTTACTTTGGGTGTGGTAACAAGACATTGTCACAGAATATATGTTGAGGTCCCCAGTGCCTTTTTCATCACTCTTTATTTTGCCGTTACTTTGGGGGTGGTAACAAGACATCGTCACATAATATATGTTGAGGTCCCCCAATGCCTTTTTCATCACTCTTGATTTTACTGTTACTTTGGGGTGGTAACAAGACATCGTCACATAATATATGTTGAGGTCCCCCAATGCCTTTTTTATCACTCTTGATTTTGCTGTTACTTTGGGGGTTGTAACAAGACATTGTCACATAATATATATGTAGGTCCCCCAATGCCTTTTTCATCACTCTTGATTTTAATGTTACTTTTGGGGGTGGTAACAGACATTGTCGCATAATATATGTTGAGGTCCCCAATGCCTTTTTCATCACTCTTGATTTTGCTGTTACTTTTGGGGTGGTAACAGACATTGTCACATAATATATATTGAGGTCCCCCAATGCCTTTTTCATCACTCTTGATTTTACTGTTACTTTGAGGGTGGTAACAAGACATCGTCACATAATATATGTTGACATCCCCCAATGGCTTTTTTATCACTCTTGATTTTGCTGTTACTTTGGGGTGGTAACAAGACATCGTCACATAATATATATTGAGGTCCCCCAATGCCTTTTTTATCACTCTTGATTTTGCTGTTACTTTGGGGGTGGTAACAAGACATCGTCACATAATATATGTTGAGGTCCCCCAATGCCTTTTTCATCACTCTTGATTTTGCTGTTACTTTGGGGGTGGTAACAAGACATTGTCACATAATATGTGTTGAGGTCCCCCAATGCCTTTTTCATCACTCTTGATTTTGCTGTTACTTTGGGGGTGGTAACAAGACATCGTCACATAATATATGTTGAGGTCCCCCAATGCCTTTTTCATCACTCTTGATTTTGCTGTTACTTTGGGGGTGGTAACAAGACATTGTCACATAATATATGTTGAGGTCCCCCAATGCCTTTTTCATCACTCTTGATTTTGCTGTTACTTTGGGGGTGGTAACAAGACATCGTCACATAATATATGTTGAGGTCCCCCAATGCCTTTTTCATCACTCTTGATTTTGCTGTTAATTTTGGGGTGGAAACAAGACATCGTCACATAATATATGTTGAAGTCCCCATATGCCTTTTTCATCACTCTTGATTTTGCTGTTACTTTGGGGGTGGTAACAAGACATCGTCACATAATATATGTTGAGGTCCCCCAATGCCTTTTTGATCACTCTTGATTTTGCTGTTACTTTGGGGGTGGTAACAAGACATTGTCACATAATATATGTTGAGGTCCCCCAATGCCTTTTTCATCACTCTTGATTTTGCTGTTACTTTGGGGGTGGTAACAAGACATCGTCACATAATATATGTTGAGGTCCCCCAATGCCTTTTTCATCACTCTTGATTTTGCTGTTACTTTGGGGGTGGTAACAAGACATTGTCACATAATATATGTTGAGGTCCCCCAATGCCTTTTTCATCACTCTTGATTTTGCTGTTAATTTTGGGGTGGTAACAAGACATCGTCGCATAATATATGTTGAGGTCCCCCAATGCCTTTTTCATCACTCTTGATTTTGCTGTTATTTTGGGGTGGTAACAAGACATCGTCACATAATATATATTGAGGTCCCCCAATGCCTTTTTCATCACTCTTGATTTTGCTGTTACTTTGGGGGTGGTAACAAGACATCGTCACATAATATATGTTGAGGTCCCCAGTGCCTTTTTCATCACTCTTTATTTTGCTGTTACTTTGGGGGTGGTAACAAGACATTCTCACATAATATATGTTGAGGTCCCCAGTGCCTTTTTCATCACTCTTGATTTTGCCGTTACTTTTGGGGTGGTAACAAGACATCGTCACATAATATATGTTGAGGTCCCCCAATGCCTTTTTCATCACTCTTGATTTTACTGTTACTTTGGGGTGGTAACAAGACATCGTCACATAATATATGTTGAGGTCCCCCAATGCCTTTTTTGTCACTCTTGATTTTGCTGTTACTTTGGGGGTGGTAACAAGACATTGTCACATAATATATATGTAGGTCCCCCAATGCCTTTTTCATCACTCTTGATTTTAATGTTACTTTTGGGGGTGGTAACAGACATTGTCGCATAATATATGTTAAGGTCCCCAATGCCTTTTTCATCACTCTTGATTTTGCTGTTCCTTTTGGGGTGGTAACAGACATTGTCACATAATATATATTGAGGTCCCCCAATGCCTTTTTCATCACTCTTGATTTTGCTGTTACTTTGGGGGTGGTAACAAGACATCGTCACATAATATATGTTGAGGTCCCCCAATGCCTTTTTTATCACTCTTGATTTTGCTGTTACTTTGGGGGTTGTAACAAGACATTGTCACATAATATATATGTAGGTCCCCCAATGCCTTTTTCATCACTCTTGATTTTAATGTTACTTTTGGGGGTGGTAACAGACATTGTCGCATAATATATGTTGAGGTCCCCAATGCCTTTTTCATCACTCTTGATTTTGCTGTTACTTTTGGGGTGGTAACAGACATTGTCACATAATATATATTGAGGTCCCCCAATGCCTTTTTCATCACTCTTGATTTTACTGTTACTTTGAGGGTGGTAACAAGACATCGTCACATAATATATGTTGACATCCCCCAATGGCTTTTTTATCACTCTTGATTTTGCTGTTACTTTGGGGTGGTAACAAGACATCGTCACATAATATATATTGAGGTCCCCCAATGCCTTTTTTATCACTCTTGATTTTGCTGTTACTTTGGGGGTGGTAACAAGACATCGTCACATAATATATGTTGAGGTCCCCCAATGCCTTTTTCATCACTCTTGATTTTGCTGTTACTTTGGGGGTGGTAACAAGACATTGTCACATAATATGTGTTGAGGTCCCCCAATGCCTTTTTCATCACTCTTGATTTTGCTGTTACTTTGGGGGTGGTAACAAGACATCGTCACATAATATATGTTGAGGTCCCCCAATGCCTTTTTCATCACTCTTGATTTTGCTGTTACTTTGGGGGTGGTAACAAGACATTGTCACATAATATATGTTGAGGTCCCCCAATGCCTTTTTCATCACTCTTGATTTTGCTGTTACTTTGGGGGTGGTAACAAGACATCGTCACATAATATATGTTGAGGTCCCCCAATGCCTTTTTCATCACTCTTGATTTTGCTGTTAATTTTGGGGTGGAAACAAGACATCGTCACATAATATATGTTGAAGTCCCCATATGCCTTTTTCATCACTCTTGATTTTGCTGTTACTTTGGGGGTGGTAACAAGACATCGTCACATAATATATGTTGAGGTCCCCCAATGCCTTTTTGATCACTCTTGATTTTGCTGTTACTTTGGGGGTGGTAACAAGACATTGTCACATAATATATGTTGAGGTCCCCCAATGCCTTTTTCATCACTCTTGATTTTGCTGTTACTTTGGGGGTGGTAACAAGACATCGTCACATAATATATGTTGAGGTCCCCCAATGCCTTTTTCATCACTCTTGATTTTGCTGTTACTTTGGGGGTGGTAACAAGACATTGTCACATAATATATGTTGAGGTCCCCCAATGCCTTTTTCATCACTCTTGATTTTGCTGTTAATTTTGGGGTGGTAACAAGACATCGTCGCATAATATATGTTGAGGTCCCCCAATGCCTTTTTCATCACTCTTGATTTTGCTGTTATTTTGGGGTGGTAACAAGACATCGTCACATAATATATATTGAGGTCCCCCAATGCCTTTTTCATCACTCTTGATTTTGCTGTTACTTTGGGGGTGGTAACAAGACATCGTCACATAATATATGTTGAGGTCCCCAGTGCCTTTTTCATCACTCTTTATTTTGCTGTTACTTTGGGGGTGGTAACAAGACATTCTCACATAATATATGTTGAGGTCCCCAGTGCCTTTTTCATCACTCTTGATTTTGCCGTTACTTTTGGGGTGGTAACAAGACATCGTCACATAATATATGTTGAGGTCCCCCAATGCCTTTTTCATCACTCTTGATTTTACTGTTACTTTGGAGTGGTAACAAGACATCGTCACATAATATATGTTGAGGTCCCCCAATGCCTTTTTTGTCACTCTTGATTTTGCTGTTACTTTGGGGGTGGTAACAAGACATTGTCACATAATATATATGTAGGTCCCCCAATGCCTTTTTCATCACTCTTGATTTTAATGTTACTTTTGGGGGTGGTAACAGACATTGTCGCATAATATATGTTAAGGTCCCCAATGCCTTTTTCATCACTCTTGATTTTGCTGTTCCTTTTGGGGTGGTAACAGACATTGTCACATAATATATATTGAGGTCCCCCAATGCCTTTTTCATCACTCTTGATTTTGCTGTTACTTTGGGGGTGGTAACAAGACATCGTCACATAATATATGTTGAGGTCCCCCAATGCCTTTTTTATCACTCTTGATTTTGCTGTTACTTTGGGGTGGTAACAAGACATCGTCACATAATATATTTTGAGGTCTTCCAATGCCTTTTTTTTCACTCTTGATTTTGCTGTTACTTTGGGGGTGGTAACAAGACATCGTCACATAATATATGTTGAGGTCCCCCAATGCCTTTTTCATCACTCTTGATTTTGCTGTTAATTTTGGGGTGGAAACAAGACATCGTCACATAATATATGTTGAAGTCCCCATATGCCTTTTTCATCACTCTTGATTTTGCTGTTACTTTGGGGGTGGTAACAAGACATCGTCACATAATATATGTTGAGGTCCCCCAATGCCTTTTTCATCACTCTTGATTTTGCTGTTACTTTTGGGGTGGTAACAGACATTGTCACATAATATATATTGAGGTCCCCCAATGCCTTTTTCATCACTCTTGATTTTACTGTTACTTTGAGGGTGGTAACAAGACATCGTCACATAATATATGTTGACATCCCCCAATGGCTTTTTTATCACTCTTGATTTTGCTGTTACTTTGGGGTGGTAACAAGACATCGTCACATAATATATATTGAGGTCCCCCAATGCCTTTTTTATCACTCTTGATTTTGCTGTTACTTTGGGGGTGGTAACAAGACATCGTCACATAATATATGTTGAGGTCCCCCAATGCCTTTTTCATCACTCTTGATTTTGCTGTTACTTTGGGGGTGGTAACAAGACATTGTCACATAATATGTGTTGAGGTCCCCCAATGCCTTTTTCATCACTCTTGATTTTGCTGTTACTTTGGGGGTGGTAACAAGACATCGTCACATAATATATGTTGAGGTCCCCCAATGCCTTTTTCATTACTCTTGATTTTGCTGTTACTTTGGGGGTGGTAACAAGACATTGTCACATAATATATGTTGAGGTCCCCCAATGCCTTTTTCATCACTCTTGATTTTGCTGTTACTTTGGGGGTGGTAACAAGACATCGTCACATAATATATGTTGAGGTCCCCCAATGCCTTTTTCATCACTCTTGATTTTGCTGTTAATTTTGGGGTGGAAACAAGACATCGTCACATAATATATGTTGAAGTCCCCATATGCCTTTTTCATCACTCTTGATTTTGCTGTTACTTTGGGGGTGGTAACAAGACATCGTCACATAATATATGTTGAGGTCCCCCAATGCCTTTTTCATCACTCTTGATTTTGCTGTTACTTTGGGGGTGGTAACAAGACATTGTCACATAATATATGTTGAGGTCCCCCAATGCCTTTTTCATCACTCTTGATTTTGCTGTTACTTTGGGGGTGGTAACAAGACATCGTCACATAATATATGTTGAGGTCCCCCAATGCCTTTTTCATCACTCTTGATTTTGCTGTTACTTTGGGGGTGGTAACAAGACATCGTCACATAATATATGTTGAGGTCCCCCAATGCCTTTTTCATCACTCTTGATTTTGCTGTTACTTTGGGGGTGGTAACAAGACATTGTCACATAATATGTGTTGAGGTCCCCCAATGCCTTTTTCATCACTCTTGATTTTGCTGTTACTTTGGGGGTGGTAACAAGACATCGTCACATAATATATGTTGAGGTCCCCCAATGCCTTTTTCATCACTCTTGATTTTGCTGTTACTTTGGGGGTGGTAACAAGACATTGTCACATAATATATGTTGAGGTCCCCCAATGCCTTTTTCATCACTCTTGATTTTGCTGTTACTTTGGGGGTGGTAACAATACATCGTCACATAATATATGTTGAGGTCCCCCAATGCCTTTTTCATCACTCTTGATTTTGCTGTTAATTTTGGGGTGGAAACAAGACATCGTCACATAATATATGTTGAAGTCCCCATATGCCTTTTTCATCACTCTTGATTTTGCTGTTACTTTGGGGGTGGTAACAAGACATCGTCACATAATATATGTTGAGGTCCCCCAATGCCTTTTTCATCACTCTTGATTTTGCTGTTACTTTGGGGGTGGTAACAAGACATTGTCACATAATATATGTTGAGGTCCCCCAATGCCTTTTTCATCACTCTTGATTTTGCTGTTACTTTGGGGGTGGTAACAAGACATCGTCACATAATATATGTTGAGGTCCCCCAATGCCTTTTTCATCACTCTTGATTTTGCTGTTACTTTGGGGGTGGTAACAAGACATTGTCACATAATATATGTTGAGGTCCCCCAATGCCTTTTTCATCACTCTTGATTTTGCTGTTAATTTTGGGGTGGTAACAAGACATCGTCGCATAATATATGTTGAGGTCCCCCAATGCCTTTTTCATCACTCTTGATTTTGCTGTTATTTTGGGGTGGTAACAAGACATCGTCACATAATATATATTGAGGTCCCCCAATGCCTTTTTCATCACTCTTGATTTTGCTGTTACTTTGGGGGTGGTAACAAGACATCGTCACATAATATATGTTGAGGTCCCCAGTGCCTTTTTCATCACTCTTTATTTTGCTGTTACTTTGGGGGTGGTAACAAGACATTCTCACATAATATATGTTGAGGTCCCCAGTGCCTTTTTCATCACTCTTGATTTTGCCGTTACTTTTGGGGTGGTAACAAGACATCGTCACATAATATATGGTGAGGTTCCCCAATGCCTTTTTCATCACTCTTGATTTTACTGTTACTTTGGGGTGGTAACAAGACATCGTCACATAATATATGTTGAGGTCCCCCAATGCCTTTTTTGTCACTCTTGATTTTGCTGTTACTTTGGGGGTGGTAACAAGACATTGTCACATAATATATATGTAGGTCCCCCAATGCCTTTTTCATCACTCTTGATTTTAATGTTACTTTTGGGGGTGGTAACAGACATTGTCGCATAATATATGTTAAGGTCCCCAATGCCTTTTTCATCACTCTTGATTTTGCTGTTCCTTTTGGGGTGGT
This sequence comes from Euprymna scolopes, assembly GCF_053919585.1. Lineage (NCBI taxonomy): Eukaryota > Metazoa > Mollusca > Cephalopoda > Sepiida > Sepiolidae > Euprymna > Euprymna scolopes. The sequence continues at coordinate 24,918,825 of NC_136521.1, read as the reverse complement.
AACAGACATTGTCACATAATATATATTGAGGTCCCCCAATGCCTTTTTCATCACTCTTGATTTTGCTGTTACTTTGGGGGTGGTAACAAGACATCGTCACATAATATATGTTGAGGTCCCCCAATGCCTTTTTCATCACTCTTGATTTTGCTGTTACTTTGGGGGTGGTAACAAGACATCGTCACATAATATATGTTGAGGTCCCCCAATGCCTTTTTCATCACTCTTGATTTTGCTGTTAATTTTGGGGTGGAAACAAGACATCGTCACATAATATATGTTGAAGTCCCCATATGCCTTTTTCATCACTCTTGATTTTGCTGTTACTTTGGGGGTGGTAACAAGACATCGTCACATAATATATGTTGAGGTCCCCCAATGCCTTTTTCATCACTCTTGATTTTGCTGATACTTTTGGGGTGGTAACAGACATTGTCACATAATATATATTGAGGTCCCCCAATGCCTTTTTCATCACTCTTGATTTTACTGTTACTTTGAGGGTGGTAACAAGACATCGTCACATAATATATGTTGACATCCCCCAATGGCTTTTTTATCACTCTTGATTTTGCTGTTACTTTGGGGTGGTAACAAGACATCGTCACATAATATATATTGAGGTCCCCCAATGCCTTGTTTATCACTCTTGATTTTGCTGTTACTTTGGGGGTGGTAACAAGACATCGTCACATAATATATGTTGAGGTCCCCCAATGCCTTTTTCATCACTCTTGATTTTGCTGTTACTTTGGGGGTGGTAACAAGACATTGTCACATAATATGTGTTGAGGTCCCCCAATGCCTTTTTCATCACTCTTGATTTTGCTGTTACTTTGGGGGTGGTAACAAGACATCGTCACATAATATATGTTGAGGTCCCCCAATGCCTTTTTCATCACTCTTGAATTTTCTGTTACTTTGGGGGTGGTAACAAGACATTGTCACATAATATATGTTGAGGTCCCCCAATGCCTTTTTCATCACTCTTGATTTTGCTGTTACTTTGGGGGTGGTAACAAGACATCGTCACATAATATATGTTGAGGTCCCCCAATGCCTTTTTCATCACTCTTGATTTTGCTGTTAATTTTGGGGTGGAAACAAGACATCGTCACATAATATATGTTGAAGTCCCCATATGCCTTTTTCATCACTCTTGATTTTGCTGTTACTTTGGGGGTGGTAACAAGACATCGTCACATAATATATGTTGAGGTCCCCCAATGCCTTTTTCATCACTCTTGATTTTGCTGTTACTTTGGGGGTGGTAACAAGACATTGTCACATAATATATGTTGAGGTCCCCCAATGCCTTTTTCATCACTCTTGATTTTGCTGTTACTTTGGGGGTGGTAACAAGACATCGTCACATAATATATGTTGAGGTCCCCCAATGCCTTTTTCATCACTCTTGATTTTGCTGTTACTTTGGGGGTGGTAACAAGACATTGTCACATAATATATGTTGAGGTCCCCCAATGCCTTTTTCATCACTCTTGATTTTGCTGTTATTTTGGGGTGGTAACAAGACATCGTCACATAATATATGTTGAGGTCCCCCAATGCCTTTTTCATCACTCTTGATTTTGCTGTTACTTTGGGGGTGGTAACAAGACATCGTCACATAATATATGTTGAGGTCCCCAGTGCCTTTTTCATCACTCTTTATTTTGCTGTTACTTTGGGGGTGGTAACAAGACATTCTCACATAATATATGTTGAGGTCCCCAGTGCCTTTTTCATCACTCTTGATTTTGCCGTTACTTTTGGGGTGGTAACAAGACATCGTCACATAATATATGTTGAGGTCCCCCAATGCCTTTTTCATCACTCTTGATTTTACTGTTACTTTGGGGTGGTAACAAGACATCGTCACATAATATATGTTGAGGTCCCCCAATGCCTTTTTTGTCACTCTTGATTTTGCTGTTACTTTGGGGGTGGTAACAAGACATTGTCACATAATATATATGTAGGTCCCCCAATGCCTTTTTCATCACTCTTGATTTTAATGTTACTTTTGGGGGTGGTAACAGACATTGTCGCATAATATATGTTAAGGTCCCCAATGCCTTTTTCATCACTCTTGATTTTGCTGTTCCTTTTGGGGTGGTAACAGACATTGTCACATAATATATATTGAGGTCCCCCAATGCCTTTTTCATCACTCTTGATTTATCTGTTACTTTGGGGGTGGTAACAAGACATCGTCACATAATATATGTTGAGGTCCCCCAATGCCTTTTTTATCACTCTTGATTTTGCTGTTACTTTGGGGTGGTAACAAGACATCGTCACATAATATATATTGAGGTCCCCCAATGCCTTTTTTATCACTCTTGATTTTAATGTTACTTTGGGGGTGGTAACAAGACATCGTCACATAATATATGTTGAGGTCCCCCAATGCCTTTTTCATCACTCTTGATTTTGCTGTTACTTTGGGGGTGGTAACAAGACATTGTCACATAATATATGTTGAGGTCCCCCAATGCCTTTTTCATCACTCTTGATTTTGCTGTTACTTTGGGGGTTGTAACAAGACATCGTCACATAATATATGTTGAGGTCCCCCAATGCCTTTTTCATCACTCTTGATTTTGCTGTTAATTTTGGGGTGGTAACAAGACATCGTCACATAATATATGTTGAGGTCCCCCAATGCCTTTTTCATCACTCTTGCTTTTGCTGTTACTTTGGGGGTTGTAACAAGACATCGTCACATAATATATGTTGAGGTCCCCCAATGCCTTTTTCATCACTCTTGATTTTGCTGTTATTTTGGGGGTGGTAACAAGACATTGTAACATAATATATGTTGAGGTGCCCCAATGCCTTTTTCATCACTCTTGATTTTGCTGTTACTTTGGGGGTTGTAACAAGACATCGTCACACATTATATGTTGAGGTCCCCCAATGCCTTTTTCATCACTCTTGATTTTGCTGTTACTTTGGGGGTGGTAACAAGACATTGTCACATAATATATGTTGAGGTCCCCCAATGCCTTTTTCATCACTCTTGATTTTGCTGTTACTTTGGGGGTTGTAACAAGACATCGTCACATAATATATGTTGAGGTCCCCCAATGCCTTTTTCATCACTCTTGATTTTGCTGTTAATTTTGGGGTGGTAACAAGACATCGTCGCATAATATATGTTAAGGTCGCCCAATGCCTTTTTCATCACTCTTGATTTTGCTGTTACTTTGGGGTGGTAACAAGACATCGTCACATAATATATATTGAGGTCCCCCTATGCCTTTTTCATCACTCTTTATTTTGCTGTTACTTTGGGGGTGGTAACTAGACATCGTCACATAATATATGTTGAGGTCCCTCAATGCCTTTTTTATCACTCTTGATTTTGCTGTTACTTTTGGGGTGGTAACAAGACATCGTCACATAATATATATTGAGGTCCCCCAATGCCTTTTTTATCACTCTTGATTTTGCTGTTACTTTTGGGGTGGTAACAAGACATCGTCACATAATATATGTTGAGGTCCCCCAATGCCTTTTTTATCACTCTTGATTTTGCTGTTACTTTGGGGTGGTAACAAGACATCGTCACATAATATATATTGAGGTCCCCCAATGCCTTTTTTATCACTCTTGATTTTGCTGTTACTGTGGGGGTGGTAACAGACATTGTCGCATAATATATGTTGAGGTCCCCAATGCCTTTTTCATCACTCTTGATTTTGCTTGTTCTTTTGGGGTGGTAACAAGACATCGTCGCATAATATATGTTGAGGTCCCCCAATGCCTTTTTCATCAGTCTTGATTTTGCCATTGCTTTTAGGGTGGTTACAAGACATGGTCACATGATATATGCTTAGGTCCCCCAATGCCTTTTTCATCACTCTCGATTTTGCCATTGCTTTTGGGGTGGTAACAAGACATGATCACATGATATATGCTTAGGTCCCCCAATGCCTTCTTCATCACTCTCGATTTTGACATTGCTTTTGGGGTGGTAACAAGACATGATCTAATGATATATGTTTAGGTACCCAAATGCCTTTTTCATCACTCTCGATTTTGCCATTGCTTTTGGGGTGGTAACAAGACATGGTCACATGATATATGCTTAGGTCCCCCAATGCCTTTTTCATCACTCTCGATTTTGCCATTGCTTTTGGGGTGGTAACAAGACATGATCACATGATATATGTTTAGGTACCCAAATGCCTTTTTCATCACTCTCGATTTTGCCATTGCTTTTGGGGTGGTAACAAGACATGGTAACATGATATATTCTTAGGTCCCCCAATGCCTTTTTCATCACTCTCGATTTAGCCATTGCTTTTGGGGTGGTAACAAGACATGGTCACATGATATATGTTTAGGTACCCCAATGCCTTCTTCATCACTCTCGATTTTGCCATTGCTTTTGGGGTAGAAACAAGACATGGTCACATGATATATGCTTAGGTCCCCCAATGCCTTTTTCATCATTCTCGATTTTGCCATTGCTTTTGGGGTGGTAACAAGACATGATCACATGATATATGCTTAGGTCCCCCAATGCCTTCTTCATCACTCTCGATTTAGCCATTGCTTTTGGGGTGGTAACAAGACATGATCTCATGATATATGTTTAGGTACCCAAATGCCTTTTTCATCACTCTCGATTTTGCCATTGCTTTTGGGGTGGTAACAAGACATGGTCACATGATATATGCTTAGGTCCCCCAATGCCTTTTTCATCACTCTCGATTTTGCCATTGCTTTTGGGGTGGTAACAAGACATGATCACATGATATATGTTTAGGTACCCAAATGCCTTTTTCATCACTCTCGATTTTGCCATTGCTTTTGGGGTGGTAACAAGACATGGTAACATGATATATTCTTAGGTCCCCCAATGCCTTTTTCATCACTCTCGATTTAGCCATTGCTTTTGGGGTGGTAACAAGACATGGTCACATGATATATGTTTAGGTACCCAAATGCTTTTTTCATCACTCTCGATTTGGCCATTGCTTTTGGGGTAGAAACAAGACATGGTCACATGATATATGCTTAGGTCCCCCAATGCCTTTTTCATCACTCTCGATTTTGCCATTGCTTTTGGGGTGGTAACAAGACATGATCACATGATATATGCTTAGGTCCCCAAATGCCTTTTTCATCACTCTCGATTTTGCCATTGCTTTTGGGGTGGTAACAAGACATGGTCACATGATATATGCTTAGGTCCCCCAATGCCTTTTTCATCACTCTCGATTTTGCCATTGCTTTTGGGGTGGTAACAAGACATGTTCACATGATATATGCTTAGGTCCCCAAATGCCTTTTTCATCACTCTCGATTTTGCCATTGCTTTTGGGGTGGTAACAAGACATGATCACATGATATATGCTTAGGTCCCCCAATGCCTTTTTCATCACTCTCGATTTTGCCATTGCTTTTGGGGTTCTAACAAGACATGATCACATGATATATGCTTAGGTCCCCCAATGCCTTCTTCATCACTCTCGATTTTGCCGTTACTTTGGGGGTGGTAACAAGACATTGTCACATAATAGATGTTGAGATCCCCAATGCCTTTTTCATCACTCTTGATTTGGCCGTTACTTTAGGGGTGGTAACAATACATCGTCACATAATATATGTTGAGGTCCCCAATGCCTTTTTCATCACTCTTGCTTTTGCTGTTACTTTGGGGGTGGTAACAAGACATTGCCACATAATATACGTTGAGGTCCCCAATGCCTTTTTCATTACTCTTGATTTTGCCGTTACTTTTGGTGTGGTAACAAGACATTGTCACAGAATATATGTTGAGGTCCCCAGTGCCTTTTTCATCACTCTTGATTTTGCCGTTACTTTGGGTGTGGTAACAAGACATTGTCACAGAATATATGTTGAGGTCCCCAGTGCCTTTTTCATCACTCTTTATTTTGCCGTTACTTTGGGGGTGGTAACAAGACATCGTCACATAATATATGTTGAGGTCCCCCAATGCCTTTTTCATCACTCTTGATTTTACTGTTACTTTGGGGTGGTAACAAGACATCGTCACATAATATATGTTGAGGTCCCCCAATGCCTTTTTTATCACTCTTGATTTTGCTGTTACTTTGGGGGTGGTAACAAGACATTGTCACATAATATATATGTAGGTCCCCCAATGCCTTTTTCATCACTCTTGATTTTAATGTTACTTTTGGGGGTGGTAACAGACATTGTCGCATAATATATGTTGAGGTCCCCAATGCCTTTTTCATCACTCTTGATTTTGCTGTTACTTTTGGGGTGGTAACAGACATTGTCACATAATATATATTGAGGTCCCCCAATGCCTTTTTCATCACTCTTGATTTTACTGTTACTTTGAGGGTGGTAACAAGACATCGTCACATAATATATGTTGAGGTCCCCGAATGGCTTTTTTATCACTCTTGATTTTGCTGTTACTTTGGGGTGGTAACAAGACATCGTCACATAATATATATTGAGGTCCCCCAATGCCTTTTTCATCACTCTTGATTTTGCTGTTACTTTGGGGGTGGTAACAAGACATCGTCACATAATATATGTTGAGGTCCCCCAATGCCTTTTTCATCACTCTTGATTTTGCTGTTACTTTGGGGGTGGTAACAAGACATTGTCACATAATATGTGTTGAGGTCCCCCAATGCCTTTTTCATCACTCTTGATTTTGCTGTTACTTTGGGGGTGGTAACAAGACATCGTCACATAATATATGTTGAGGTCCCCCAATGCCTTTTTCATCACTCTCGATTTAGCCATTGCTTTTGGGGTGGTAACAAGACATGGTCACATGATATATGTTTAGGTACCCCAATGCCTTCTTCATCACTCTCGATTTTGCCATTGCTTTTGGGGTAGAAACAAGACATGGTCACATGATATATGCTTAGGTCCCCCAATGCCTTTTTCATCATTCTCGATTTTGCCATTGCTTTTGGGGTGGTAACAAGACATGATCACATGATATATGCTTAGGTCCCCCAATGCCTTCTTCATCACTCTCGATTTAGCCATTGCTTTTGGGGTGGTAACAAGACATGATCTCATGATATATGTTTAGGTACCCAAATGCCTTTTTCATCACTCTCGATTTTGCCATTGCTTTTGGGGTGGTAACAAGACATGGTCACATGATATATGCTTAGGTCCCCCAATGCCTTTTTCATCACTCTCGATTTTGCCATTGCTTTTGGGGTGGTAACAAGACATGATCACATGATATATGTTTAGGTACCCAAATGCCTTTTTCATCACTCTCGATTTTGCCATTGCTTTTGGGGTGGTAACAAGACATGGTAACATGATATATTCTTAGGTCCCCCAATGCCTTTTTCATCACTCTCGATTTAGCCATTGCTTTTGGGGTGGTAACAAGACATGGTCACATGATATATGTTTAGGTACCCAAATGCTTTTTTCATCACTCTCGATTTGGCCATTGCTTTTGGGGTAGAAACAAGACATGGTCACATGATATATGCTTAGGTCCCCCAATGCCTTTTTCATCACTCTCGATTTTGCCATTGCTTTTGGGGTGGTAACAAGACATGATCACATGATATATGCTTAGGTCCCCAAATGCCTTTTTCATCACTCTCGATTTTGCCATTGCTTTTGGGGTGGTAACAAGACATGGTCACATGATATATGCTTAGGTCCCCCAATGCCTTTTTCATCACTCTCGATTTTGCCATTGCTTTTGGGGTGGTAACAAGACATGATCACATGATATATGCTTAGGTCCCCAAATGCCTTTTTCATCACTCTCGATTTTGCCATTGCTTTTGGGGTGGTAACAAGACATGATCACATGATATATGCTTAGGTCCCCCAATGCCTTTTTCATCACTCTCGATTTTGCCATTGCTTTTGGGGTTCTAACAAGACATGATCACATGATATATGCTTAGGTCCCCCAATGCCTTCTTCATCACTCTCGATTTTGCCGTTACTTTGGGGGTGGTAACAAGACATTGTCACATAATAGATGTTGAGATCCCCAATGCCTTTTTCATCACTCTTGATTTGGCCGTTACTTTAGGGGTGGTAACAATACATCGTCACATAATATATGTTGAGGTCCCCAATGCCTTTTTCATCACTCTTGCTTTTGCTGTTACTTTGGGGGTGGTAACAAGACATTGCCACATAATATACGTTGAGGTCCCCAATGCCTTTTTCATTACTCTTGATTTTGCCGTTACTTTTGGTGTGGTAACAAGACATTGTCACAGAATATATGTTGAGGTCCCCAGTGCCTTTTTCATCACTCTTGATTTTGCCGTTACTTTGGGTGTGGTAACAAGACATTGTCACAGAATATATGTTGAGGTCCCCAGTGCCTTTTTCATCACTCTTTATTTTGCCGTTACTTTGGGGGTGGTAACAAGACATCGTCACATAATATATGTTGAGGTCCCCCAATGCCTTTTTCATCACTCTTGATTTTACTGTTACTTTGGGGTGGTAACAAGACATCGTCACATAATATATGTTGAGGTCCCCCAATGCCTTTTTTATCACTCTTGATTTTGCTGTTACTTTGGGGGTGGTAACAAGACATTGTCACATAATATATATGTAGGTCCCCCAATGCCTTTTTCATCACTCTTGATTTTAATGTTACTTTTGGGGGTGGTAACAGACATTGTCGCATAATATATGTTGAGGTCCCCAATGCCTTTTTCATCACTCTTGATTTTGCTGTTACTTTTGGGGTGGTAACAGACATTGTCACATAATATATATTGAGGTCCCCCAATGCCTTTTTCATCACTCTTGATTTTACTGTTACTTTGAGGGTGGTAACAAGACATCGTCACATAATATATGTTGAGGTCCCCCAATGGCTTTTTTATCACTCTTGATTTTGCTGTTACTTTGGGGTGGTAACAAGACATCGTCACATAATATATATTGAGGTCCCCCAATGCCTTTTTTATCACTCTTGATTTTGCTGTTACTTTGGGGGTGGTAACAAGACATCGTCACATAATATATGTTGAGGTCCCCCAATGCCTTTTTCATCACTCTTGATTTTGCTGTTACTTTGGGGGTGGTAACAAGACATTGTCACATAATATGTGTTGAGGTCCCCCAATGCCTTTTTCATCACTCTTGATTTTGCTGTTACTTTGGGGGTGGTAACAAGACATCGTCACATAATATATGTTGAGGTCCCCCAATGCCTTTTTCATCACTCTTGATTTTGCTGTTACTTTGGGGGTGGTAACAAGACATTGTCACATAATATATGTTGAGGTCCCCCAATGCCTTTTTCATCACTCTTGATTTTGCTGTTACTTTGGGGGTGGTAACAAGACATCGTCACATAATATATGTTGAGGTCCCCCAATGCCTTTTTCATCACTCTTGATTTTGCTGTTAATTTTGGGGTGGTAACAAGACATCGTCACATAATATATGTTGAAGTCCCCATATGCCTTTTTCATCACTCTTGATTTTGCTGTTACTGTGGGGGGTGGTAACAAGACATCGTCACATAATATATGTTGAGGTCCCCCAATGCCTTTTTCATCACTCTTGATTTTGCTGTTACTTTGGGGGTGGTAACAAGACATTGTCACATAATATATGTTGAGGTCCCCCAATGCCTTTTTCATCACTCTTGATTTTGCTGTTACTTTGGGGGTGGTAACAAGACATCGTCACATAATATATGTTGAGGTCCCCCAATGCCTTTTTCATCACTCTTGATTTTGCTGTTACTTTGGGGGTGGTAACAAGACATTCTCACATAATATATGTTGAGGTCCCCCAATGCCTTTTTCATCACTCTTGATTTTGCTGTTAATTTTGGGGGTGGTAACAAGACATCGTCGCATAATATATGTTGAGGTCCCCCAATGCCTTTTTCATCACTCTTGATTTTGCTGTTATTTTGGGGTGGTAACAAGACATCGTCACATAATATATATTGAGGTCCCCCAATGCCTTTTTCATCACTCTTGATTTTGCTGTTACTTTTGGGGGTGGTAACAAGACATCGTCACATAATATATGTTGAGGTCCCCAGTGCCTTTTCCATCACTCTTTATTTTGCTGTTACTTTGGGGGTGGTAACAAGACATTCTCACATAATATATGTTGAGGTCCCCAGTGCCTTTTTCATCACTCTTGATTTTGCCGTTACTTTTGGGGTGGTAACAAGACATCGTCACATAATATATGTTGAGGTCCCCCAATGCCTTTTTCATCACTCTTGATTTTACTGTTACTTTGGGGTGGTAACAAGACATTGTCACATAATATATATGTAGGTCCCCCAATGCCTTTTTCATCACTCTTGATTTTAATGTTACTTTTGGGGGTGGTAACAGACATTGTCGCATAATATATGTTGAGGTCCCCAATGCCTTTTTCATCACTCTTGATTTTGCTGTTCCTTTTGGGGTGGTAACAGACATTGTCACATAATATATATTGAGGTCCCCCAATGCCTTTTTCATCACTCTTGATTTTGCTGTTACTTTGGGGGTGGTAACAAGACATCGTCACATAATATATGTTGAGGTCCCCCAATGCCTTTTTTATCACTCTTGATTTTGCTGTTACTTTGGGGTGGTAACAAGACATCGTCACATAATATATATTGAGGTCCCCCAATGCCTTTTTTATCACTCTTGATTTTGCTGTTACTTTGGGGGTGGTAACAAGACATCGTCACATAATATATGTTGAGGTCCCCCAATGCCTTTTTCATCACTCTTGATTTTGCTGTTACTTTGGGGGTGGTAACAAGACATTGTCACATAATATATGTTGAGGTCCCCCAATGCCTTTTTCATCACTCTTGATTTTGCTGTTACTTTGGGGGTGGTAACAAGACATCGTCACATAATATATGTTGAGGTCCCCCAATGCCTTTTTCATCACTCTTGATTTTGCTGTTAATTTTGGGGTGGTAACAAGACATCGTCACATAATATATGTTGAGGTCCCCCAATGCCTTTTTCATCACTCTTGCTTTTGCTGTTACTTTGGGGGTGGTAACAAGACATCGTCACATAATATATGTTGAGGTCCCCCAATGCCTTTTTCATCACTCTTGATTTTGCTGTTATTTTGGGGGTGGTAACAAGACATTGTCACATAATATATGTTGAGGTGCCCCAATGCCTTTTTCATCACTCTTGATTTTGCTGTTACTTTGGGGGTGGTAACAAGACATCGTCACACATTATATGTTGAGGTCCCCCAATGCCTTGTTCATCACTCTTGATTTTGCTGTTACTTTGGGGGTGGTAACAAGACATTGTCACATAATATATGTTGAGGTCCCCCAATGCCTTTTTCATCACTCTTGATTTTGCTGTTACTTTGGGGGTTGTAACAAGACATCGTCACATAATATATGTTGAGGTCCCCCAATGCCTTTTTCATCACTCTTGATTTTGCTGTTAATTTTGGGGTGGTAACAAGACATCGTCGCATAATATATGTTAAGGTCCCCCAATGCCTTTTTCATCACTCTTGATTTTGCTGTTACTTTGGGGTGGTAACAAGACATCGTCACATAATATATATTGAGGTCCCCCAATGCCTTTTTCATCACTCTTTATTTTGCTGTTACTTTGGGGGTGGTAACAAGACATCGTCACATAATATATGTTGAGGTCCCTCAATGCCTTTTTTATCACTCTTGATTTTGCTGTTACTTTTGGGGTGGTAACAAGACATCGTCACATAATATATATTGAGGTCCCCCAATGCCTTTTTTATCACTCTTGATTTTGCTGTTACTTTTGGGGTGGTAACAAGACATCGTCACATAATATATGTTGAGGTCCCCCAATGCCTTTTTTATCACTCTTGATTTTGCTGTTACTTTGGGGTGGTAACAAGACATCGTCACATAATATATATTGAGGTCCCCCAATGCCTTTTTTATCACTCTTGATTTTGCTGTTACTGTGGGGGTGGTAACAGACATTGTCGCATAATATATGTTGAGGTCCCCAATGCCTTTTTCATCACTCTTGATTTTGCTGTTACTTTAGGGGTGGTAACAAGACATCGTCGCATAATATATGTTGAGGTCCCCCAATGCCTTTTTCATCACTCTTGATTTTGCTGTTACTTTGGGGGTGGTAACAAGACATCGTCACATAATATATGTTGAGGTCCCCCAATGCCTTTTTTATCACTCTTGATTTTGCTGTTACTTTCCGGTGGTAACAAGACATCGTCACATAATATATATTGTGGTTCCCCAATGCCTTTTTTATCACTCTTGATTTTGCTGTTACTTTTGGGGGTGGTAACAAGACATCGTCACATAATATATGTTGAGGTCCCCCAATGCCTTTTTCATCACTCTTGATTTTGCTGTTACTTTGGGGGTGGTAACAAGACATCGTCACATAATATATGTTGAGGTCCCCCAATGCCTTTTTCATCACTCTTGATTTTGCTGTTACTTTGGGGGTGGTAACAAGACATCGTCGCATAATATATGTTGAGGTCCCCCAATGCCTTTTTCATCACTCTTGATTTTGCTGTTACTTTGGGGTGGTAACAAGACATCGTCACATAATATATATTGAGGTCCCCCAATGCCTTTTTCATCACTCTTTATTTTGCTGTTACTTTAGGGGTGGTAACAAGACATCGTCACATAATATATGTTGAGGTCCCTCAATGCCTGTTTTATCACTCTTGATTTTGCTGTTACTTTTGGGGTGGTAACAAGACATCGTCACATAATATATATTGAGGTCCCCCAATGCCTTTTTTATCACTCTTGATTTTGCCATTACTTTGGGGGTGGTAACAGACATTGTCGCATAATATATGTTGAGGTCCCCAATTCCTTTTTCATCACTCTTGATTTTGCTGTTACTTTGGGGATGGTTACAAGATATTGTCACATAATATATGTTGAGGTCCCCAATTCCTTTTTCATCACTCTTGATTTTGCCGTTACTGTGGGGGTGGTAACAAGACATTGTCACATAATATATGTTGATGTCCCCAATGCCTTTTTCATCACTCTTGATTTTGCTGTTACTTTTAGGATGGTTACAAGATATTGCACATAATATATGGTGATGCCCCTAATGCCTTTTTCATCACTCTTGATTTTGCCGTTACTTTGGGGGTGATAACAAGACATTGTCACATAATATATGTTGATGTCCCCAATGCCTTTTTCATCACTCTTGATTTTGCCATTACTTTGGGGGTGGTAACAGACATTGTCACATAATATATGTTGATGTCCCCAATACCTTTTTCATCACTCTTGATTTTGCCATTACTTTGGGGGTGATAACAAGACATTGTCACATAATATATGTTGATGTCCCCAATGCCTTTTTCATCACTCTTGATTTTGCCATTACTTTGGGGGTGGTAACAAGACATTGTCACATAATATATGTTGATGTCCCCAATGCCTTTTTCATCACTCTTGATTTTGCCATTACTTTGGGGGTGATAACAAGACATTGTCACATAATATATGTTGATGTCCCCAATGCCTTTTTCATCACTCTTGATTTTGCTATTACTTTGGGGGTTGTAACAGACATTGTCACATAATATATGTTGATGTCCCCAATGCCTTTTTCATCACTCTTGATTTTGCCATTACTTTGGGGGTGATAACAAGACATTGTCACATAATATATGTTGATGTCCCCAATGCCTTTTTCATCACTCTTCATTTTGCCATTACTTTGGGGGTGGTAAAAGGACATTGTCACATAATATATGTTGATGTCCCCAATGCCTTTTTCATCACTCTTGATTTTGCCATTACTTTGGGGGTGATAACAAGACATTGTCACATAATATATGTTGATGTCCCCAATGCCTTTTTCATCACTCTTGATTTTGCCATTACTTTGGGGGTGATAACTAAAACCAACACAAAGTCAAGTATCTGCAGAAAGTCTTCTTGGTTCCTCCTCTTCTCTTTTCTCTCTCCCAACAATCGAACACAGCATATAATAACAAAACTCTAAAGCACGTCTGACAGCACTGACTTCTGCCAACAGTCTGCCCCTCCTCTTAACAACACAGGCTTTTTATATCGCAAAATCGTTCACCTCTATTTGCATATTCTTCTAACTCACGTGATCACTACTCTATAAATAAGAGTCTTGACCATTTCTTTTCTTTCTTTTTATTTATTTTTGGTGACCGACCCGCACGTGGTCTATCCAGGTAAGTCACGCATTTCTCCACACTCCCCCCTGATCTCATGATCACAAACAGGACATGCGGGCAATCGTCGTTGGCGGGTACTCCTTCGAAGAAGCACTTCCTCATTGCTGTTTTCTTCATTACCACCATCATTACTACCGGTCTGTTCCATTATCCCGTCCCGTGGTTCCATAGGCGGTGTCTCACAATCAGGGCAGGGGGGCAGTATCCGTCTTTGTCGGGTACTTCTCCGAAGAATCGGAGGCGTCATCTCCTCGGTATGCTCCATCATCCCTTCTCGCTGGGTTTCGCAATCACGGGGGGTGGGCAGTATTCGTCTCTGTCGAGTATTCCGATGAGGCATTACTTCCTTGTGTCCATCGCTCTCCTCACTATTGTCATCAGTATGTCCCATCATTCCCTCATTTGGTTCTGTTGGTGGTGTTTCTATGCTCACCTGAAGGGGCAGTAAGTGATCAGGATCATCTCTGAACGGTGTGTGATCCTCCTCATCGTCCTCAGAATCAGAAGAGGTATAACAAGGGCGGATATCTTTTACGTGACGTGGTATGCCACCAATCAACATGGTCTGAGGACTTATGATTTCATCTATTTTTCCTCGGAAAAATTTCGTAGTGCACCCAGCATTTGGGGGTTTTATCCAAACAAGGTCTCCCACCTGATATGGTGTATTGACAACACTCACCACTGATGGTATGGCATCAACTCCTTTCACACGCTGTTCATATTGGTAAATCCCATTGGCTGGTGCAGTTGCTGGTGTTGCATTGTCCTTGGGTGTTATATTATACCAGTACACAGCTTCTGGAATAGAGCACTGCGTCCTGGCTGCAATTCTTTTGATGGTGCGGTGACACCGTTCTGCTATACCATAACCCTCGGGATAATATGCACACCGATAATGCATTTTAATCCCCCATTCGTGCACGAATTTCTGAAATTCTTGACATCGAAATGTGGCGGCATTATCAGTCAGAATTTCAATCGGGGCACCACGTTCAAAAAAGACGGCTCTCAACTGTTGTATAATGCTGGCTGCATCCTGTCGTGTCATCAAATGTCGCACAGAAGTCCTTTTCTTCAATCGACATGGCTGCACAGACGTCTTTCCCTTCTCCAAGCCTGATACCTCTAGCTGCTGTGATTGTAACGCCTCCTAGTGCTTGTATTGCATCAATTCCAAGCAACATGTCGTAGCCAAGGGGTTTCTCCTGCATCACCAGAACGTCAACTTTAGCTGTGTCACCCTTCTCAGTGCAGATTGTGACTGTCCCTTCACCACAACATACCCGTGATAAGCCATTGATGGTCATAACGCCAACTGGGTTCCTCCGCCACACCGGACAGCAATGGGCACTAACTATAGACCGGGAACACCCCGTGTCTATAAGTGCTGAACACTGCACATCATCAAGTTTAACGCTAATGACAGGCAATCCTGTGTTTATTGGTTGGCAGGGGGCAAGGGTAGCGATAGTACCTTGCCCCCAACTTCGTTTCCCGAACAGTTGCGAGATATGTGCCCAAACTTATTGCAGCGATAGCATTGCACTGGTCTCTTTGATTGTGGATATACACCTCTCCTATCACTCCGGCACTCTTTAGCAAAATGATTGGCCTCCCCACATTTATAGCACACTGGGGTGGCATGCTTATTACTATCTGGAAGAGAGTCCACATTGCCTCCATGTCGAAAACGAGCTGCTGCTGCAATTGGTTCCTGTTCCTTACAGATGTTTCGAGCTCGGGCCAATAACTCATCAGTTGACAATTCATCGATTCTTGATGATGCCCGCAACAGTTTACTGACCTCCTCGGGTAGGCCTACCAAAAAAGCACAGCTTAATATTTTATCGTTGACCCCACCAAACGGTACAGATAATTTTCGCAGGTCGGCTAGGTACACGTCGACTGTTTCCTTGGGTTGAAGTGTCCGGCTCGTGAACTGTTGCCACGCAACAAATGGATCTGTACCAAACGCTGTATACAGGCTCTGCTTGATTTCATCCCAGTCTGGTTCATCCCCGAGTTGTTGGTAGACTGCATAGGCCCCTCCGGTTAGCCTCAAAGGGATAACTGTGGCTGGTTCTTTAATTTTGCACAGTTTACAGATTTTCTCTGCCTTTTCAATCCATTCAACGACAGCCGGTCCAGTGGTAGATCCGTCGAACTCGGGTATTAAGCGAATGTCGAATCTGTCCATTGTTAGTAACCGCACACCAAGCGCCGAAATAGCTTAAAACCAACACAAAGTCAAGTATCTGCAGAATGTCTTCTTGGTTCCTCCTCTTCTCTTTTCTCTCTCCCAACAATCGAACACAGCATATAATAACAAAACTCTAAAGCACGTCTGACAGCACTGACTTCTGCCAACAGTCTGCCCCTCCTCTTAACAACACAGGCTTTTTATATCGCAAAATCGTTCACCTCTATTTGCATATTCTTCTAACTCACGTGATCACTACTCTATAAATAAGAGTCTTGACCATTTCTTTTCTTTCTTTTTATTTATTTTTGGTGACCGACCCGCACGTGGTCTATCCAGGTAAGTCACGCATTTCTCCACAATAACAAGACATTGTCACATAATATATGTTGATGTCCCCAATGCCTTTTTCATCACTCTTGATTTTGCCATTACTTTGGGGGTGGTAACAGACATTGTCACATAATATATGTTGATGTCCCCAATGCCTTTTTCATCACTCTTGATTTTGCCATTACTTTGGGGGTGATAACAAGACATTGTCACATAATATATGTTGATGTCCCCAATGCCTTTTTCATCACTCTTGATTTTGCCATTACTTTGGGGGTGATAACAAGACATTGTCACATAATATATGTTGATGTCCCCAATGCCTTTTTCATCACTTTTGATTTTGCCATTACTTTGGGGGTGATAACAAGACATTGTCACATAATATATGTTGATGTCCCCAATGCCTTTTTCATCACTCTTGATTTTGCCATTACTTTGGGGGTGATAACAAGACATTGTCACATAATATATGTTGATGTCCCCAATGCCTTTTTCATCACTCTTGATTTGCCATTACTTTGGGGGTGGTAACAGACATTGTCACATAATATATGTTGATGTCCCCAATGCCTTTTTCATCACTCTTGATTTGCCATTACTTTGGGGGTTATAACAAGACATTGTCACATAATATATGTTGATGTCCCCAATGCCTTTTTCATCACTCTTGATTTTGCCATTACTTTGGGGGTGATAACAAGACATTGTCACATAATATATGTTGATGTCCCCAATGCCTTTTTCATCACTCTTGATTTTGCCATTACTTTGGGGGTGATAACAAGACATTGTCACATAATATATGTTGATGTCCCCAATGCCTTTTTCATCACTCTTGATTTTGCCATTACTTTGGGGGTGATAACAAGACATTGTCACATAATATATGTTGATGTCCCCAATGCCTTTTTCATCACTCTTGATTTTGCCATTACTTTGGGGGTGGTAACAGACATCGTCACATAATATATGTTGATGTCCCCAATGCCTTTTTCATCACTCTTGATTTTGCCATTACTTTGGGGGTGATAACAAGACATTGTAACATAATATATGTTGATGTCCCCAATGCCTTTTTCATCACTCTTGATTTGCCATTACTTTGGGGGTGGTAACAGACATCGTCACATAATATATGTTGAGGTCCCTCAATGCCTTTTTTATCACTCTTGATTTTGCTGTTACTTTTGGGGTGGTAACAAGACATCGTCACATAATATATATTGAGGTCCCCCAATGCCTTTTTTATCACTCTTGATTTTGCCATTACTTTGGGGGTGGTAACAGACATTGTCGCATAATATATGTTGAGGTCCCCAATTCCTTTTTCATCACTCTTGATTTTGCTGTTACTTTGGGGATGGTTACAAGATATTGTCACATAATATATGTTGAGGTCCCCAATTCCTTTTTCATCACTCTTGATTTTGCCGTTACTGTGGGGGTGGTAACAAGACATTGTCACATAATATATGTTGATGTCCCCAATGCCTTTTTCATCACTCTTGATTTTGCTGTTACTTTTGGGGTGGTAACAGACATTGTCACATAATATATGGTGATGCCCCTAATGCCTTTTTCATCACTCTTGATTTTGCCGTTACTTTGGGGGTGATAACAAGACATTGTCACATAATATATGTTGATGTCCCCAATGCCTTTTTCATCACTCTTGATTTTGCCATTACTTTGGGGGTGGTAACAGACATTGTCACATAATATATGTTGATGTCCCCAATACCTTTTTCATCACTCTTGATTTTGCCATTACTTTGGGGGTGATAACAAGACATTGTCACATAATATATGTTGATGTCCCCAATGCCTTTTTCATCACTCTTGATTTTGCCATTACTTTGGGGGTGGTAACAAGACATTGTCACATAATATATGTTGATGTCCCCAATGCCTTTTTCATCACTCTTGATTTTGCCATTACTTTGGGGGTGATAACAAGACATTGTCACATAATATATGTTGATGTCCCCAATGCCTTTTTCATCACTCTTGATTTTGCTATTACTTTGGGGGTGGTAACAGACATTGTCACATAATATATGTTGATGTCCCCAATGCCTTTTTCATCACTCTTGATTTTGCCATTACTTTGGGGGTGATAACAAGACATTGTCACATAATATATGTTGATGTCCCCAATGCCTTTTTCATCACTCTTGATTTTGCCATTACTTTGGGGGTGGTAAAAGGACATTGTCACATAATATATGTTGATGTCCCCAATGCCTTTTTCATCACTCTTGATTTTGCCATTACTTTGGGGGTGATAACAAGACATTGTCACATAATATATGTTGATGTCCCCAATGCCTTTTTCATCACTCTTGATTTTGCCATTACTTTGGGGGTGATAACTAAAACCAACACAAAGTCAAGTATCTGCAGAAAGTCTTCTTGGTTCCTCCTCTTCTCTTTTCTCTCTCCCAACAATCGAACACAGCATATAATAACAAAACTCTAAAGCACGTCTGACAGCACTGACTTCTGCCAACAGTCTGCCCCTCCTCTTAACAACACAAGCTTTTTATATCGCAAAATCGTTCACCTCTATTTGCATATTCTTCTAACTCACGTGATCACTACTCTATAAATAAGAGTCTTGACCATTTCTTTTCTTTCTTTTTATTTATTTTTGGTGACCGACCCGCACGTGGTCTATCCAGGTAAGTCACGCATTTCTCCACACTCCCCCCTGATCTCATGATCACAAACAGGACATGCGGGCAATCGTCGTTGGCGGGTACTCCTTCGAAGAAGCACTTCCTCATTGCTGTTTTCTTCATTACCACCATCATTACTACCAGTCTGTTCCATTATCCCGTCTCGTGGTTCCATAGGCGGTGTCTCACAATCAGGGCAGGGGGGCAGTATCCGTCTTTGTCGGGTACTTCTCCGAAGAATCGGAGGCGTCATCTCCTCGGTATGCTCCATCATCCCTTCTCGCTGGGTTTCGCAATCACGGGGGGTGGGCAGTATTCGTCTCTGTCGAGTATTCCGATGAGGCATTACTTCCTTGTGTCCATCGCTCTCCTCACTATTGTCATCAGTATGTCCCATCATTCCCTCATCTGGTTCTGTTGGTGGTGTTTCTATGCTCACCTGAAGGGGCAGTAAGTGATCAGGATCATCTCTGAACGGTGTGTGATCCTCCTCATCGTCCTCAGAATCAGAAGAGGTATAACAAGGGCGGATATCTTTTACGTGACGTGGTATGCCACCAATCAACATGGTCTGAGGACTTATGATTTCATCTATTTTTCCTCGGAAAAATTTCGTAGTGCACCCAGCATTTGGGGGTTTTATCCAAACAAGGTCTCCCACCTGATATGGTGTATTGACAACACTCACCACTGATGGTATGGCATCAACTCCTTTCACACGCTGTTCATATTGGTAAATCCCATTGGCTGGTGCAGTTGCTGGTGTTGCATTGTCCTTGGGTGTTATATTATACCAGTACACAGCTTCTGGAATAGAGCACTGCGTCCTGGCTGCAATTCTTTTGATGGTGCGGTGACACCGTTCTGCTATACCATTACCCTCGGGATAATATGCACACCGATAATGCATTTTAATCCCCCATTCGTGCACGAATTTCTGAAATTCTTGACATCGAAATGTGGCGGCATTATCAGTCAGAATTTCAATCGGGGCACCACGTTCAAAAAAGACGGCTCTCAACTGTTGTATAATGCTGGCTGCATCCTGTCGTGTCATCAAATGTCGCACAGAAGTCCTTTTCTTCAATCGACATGGCTGCACAGACGTCTTTCCCTTCTCCAAGCCTGATACCTCTAGCTGCTGTGATTGTAACGCCTCCTAGTGCTTGTATTGCATCAATTCCAAGCAACATGTCGTAGCCAAGGGGTTTCTCCTGCATCACCAGAACGTCAACTTTAGCTGTGTCACCCTTCTCAGTGCAGATTGTGACTGTCCCTTCACCACAACATACCCGTGATAAGCCATTGATGGTCATAACGCCAACTGGGTTCCTCCGCCACACCGGACAGCAATGGGCACTAACTATAGACCGGGAACACCCCGTGTCTATAAGTGCTGAACACTGCACATCATCAAGTTTAACGCTAATGACAGGCAATCCTGTGTTTATTGGTTGGCAGGGGGCAAGGGTAGCGATAGTACCTTGCCCCCAACTTCGTTTCCCGAACAGTTGCGAGATATGTGCCCAAACTTATTGCAGCGATAGCATTGCACTGGTCTCTTTGATTGTGGATATACACCTCTCCTATCACTCCGGCACTCTTTAGCAAAATGATTGGCCTCCCCACATTTATAGCACACTGGGGTGGCATGCTTATTACTATCTGGAAGAGAGTCCACATTGCCTCCATGTCGAAAACGAGCTGCTGCTGCAATTGGTTCCTGTTCCTTACAGATGTTTCGAGCTCGGGCCAATAACTCATCAGTTGACAATTCATCGATTCTTGATGATGCCCGCAACAGTTTACTGACCTCCTCGGGTAGGCCTACCAAAAAAGCACAGCTTAATATTTTATCGTTGACCCCACCAAACGGTACAGATAATTTTCGCAGGTCGGCTAGGTACACGTCGACTGTTTCCTTGGGTTGAAGTGTCCGGCTCGTGAACTGTTGCCACGCAACAAATGGATCTGTACCAAACGCTGTATACAGGCTCTGCTTGATTTCATCCCAGTCTGGTTCATCCCCGAGTTGTTGGTAGACTGCATAGGCCCCTCCGGTTAGCCTCAAAGGGATAACTGTGGCTGGTTCTTTAATTTTGCACAGTTTACAGATTTTCTCTGCCTTTTCAATCCATTCAACGACAGCCGGTCCAGTGGTAGATCCGTCGAACTCGGGTATTAAGCGAATGTCGAATCTGTCCATTGTTAGTAACCGCACACCAAGCGCCGAAATAGCTTAAAACCAACACAAAGTCAAGTATCTGCAGAATGTCTTCTTGGTTCCTCCTCTTCTCTTTTCTCTCTCCCAACAATCGAACACAGCATATAATAACAAAACTCTAAAGCACGTCTGACAGCACTGACTTCTGCCAACAGTCTGCCCCTCCTCTTAACAACACAGGCTTTTTATATCGCAAAATCGTTCACCTCTATTTGCATATTCTTCTAACTCACGTGATCACTACTCTATAAATAAGAGTCTTGACCATTTCTTTTCTTTCTTTTTATTTATTTTTGGTGACCGACCCGCACGTGGTCTATCCAGGTAAGTCACGCATTTCTCCACAATAACAAGACATTGTCACATAATATATGTTGATGTCCCCAATGCCTTTTTCATAACTCTTGATTTTGCCATTACTTTGGGGGTGGTAACAGACATTGTCACATAATATATGTTGATGTCCCCAATGCCTTTTTCATCACTCTTGATTTTGCCATTACTTTGGGGGTGATAACAAGACATTGTCACATAATATATGTTGATGTCCCCAATGCCTTTTTCATCACTCTTGATTTTGCCATTACTTTGGGGGTGATAACAAGACATTGTCACATAATATATGTTGATGTCCCCAATGCCTTTTTCATCACTATTGATTTTGCCATTACTTTGGGGGTGATAACAAGACATTGTCACATAATATATGTTGATGTCCCCAATGCCTTTTTCATCACTCTTGATTTTGCCATTACTTTGGGGGTGATAACAAGACATTGTCACATAATATATGTTGATGTCCCCAATGCCTTTTTCATCACTCTTGATTTGCCATTACTTTGGGGGTGGTAACAGACATTGTCACATAATATATGTTGATGTCCCCAATGCCTTTTTCATCACTCTTGATTTGCCATTACTTTGGGGGTTATAACAAGACATTGTCACATAATATATGTTGATGTCCCCAATGCCTTTTTCATCACTCTTGATTTTGCCATTACTTTGGGGGTGATAACAAGACATTGTCACATAATATATGTTGATGTCCCCAATGCCTTTTTCATCACTCTTGATTTTGCCATTACTTTGGGGGTGATAACAAGACATTGTCACATAATATATGTTGATGTCCCCAATGCCTTTTTCATCACTCTTGATTTTGCCATTACTTTGGGGGTGATAACAAGACATTGTCACATAATATATGTTGATGTCCCCAATGCCTTTTTCATCACTCTTGATTTTGCCATTACTTTGGGGGTGATAACAAGACATTGTCACATAATGTATGTTGATGTCCCCAATGCCTTTTTCATCACTCTTGATTTTGCCATTACTTTGGGGGTGGTAACAGACATTGTCACATAATATATGTTGATGTCCCCAATGCCTTTTTCATCACTCTTGATTTTGCCATTACTTTGGGGGTGGTAACAAGACATTGTCACATAATATATGTTGATGTCCCCAATGCCTTTTTCATCACTCTTGATTTTGCCATTACTTTGGGGGTGATAACAAGACATTGTCACATAATATATGTTGATGTCCCCAATGCCTTTTTCATCACTCTTGATTTGCCATTACTTTGGGGGTGGTAACAGACATTGTCACATAATATATGTTGATGTCCCCAATGCCTTTTTCATCACTCTTGATTTTGCTGTTACTTTGGGGATGGTTATAAGATATTGTCACATAATATATGTTGAGGTCCCCAATGCCTTTTTCATCACTCTTGATTTTGCCGTTACTTTGGGGGTGGTAACAAGACATTGTCGCATAATATATGTTGAGGTCCCCAATTCCTTTTTCATCACTCTTGATTTTGCTGTTACTTTGGGGATGGTTATAAGATATTGTCACATAATATATGTTGAGGTCCCCAATGCCTTTTTCATCACTCTTGATTTTGCCGTTACTTTGGGGGTGGTAACAAGACATTGTCACATAATATATGTTGAGGTCCCCCCATACCTGATTCATCACTCTTGATTTTGCCGTTATTTGGGTGTGGTAACAAGACATTATCACATAATATGTTGAGGTCCCCCAATACCTTTTTCATCCCTCCTGATTTTGCTGTTACTTGGGGGGTGTTAAAAAGACATTCTCACATAATATATGTTGAGGTCCCCAATGCCTTAGTCATCACTCTTGATTCTTCCGTTACTTTGGGGGTGGTAACAAGACATTGTCACATAATATATGTTGAGGTCCCCTAATGCCTTTTTCATCACTCTTGATTTTTCTGTTACTTTGGGGTGGTAACAAGACATTGTCACATAATATATGTTGCGATTCCCAATGGCTTTTTCATCACTCTTGATTTTGCCATTACTTTGGGGGTGGTAATAAGACATTGTCACATAATATATGTTGCGATTCCCAATGGCTTTTTCATCACTCTTGATTTTGCTGTTACTTTGGGGGTGGTAATAAGACATTGTCACATAATATATGTTGCGATTCCCAATGGCTTTTTCATCACTCTTGATTTTGCTGTTACTTTGGGGGTGGTAACAAGACATTGTCACATAATATATGTTGCGATTCCCAATGCCTTTTTCATCACTCTTGATTTTGCTGTTACTTTGGGGGTGGTAACAAGGCATTGTCACATAATATATGTTGCGATTCCCAATGGCTTTTTCATCACTCTTGATTTTGTTGTTACTTTGGGGGTGGTAACAAGACATTGTCACATAATATATGTTGCGATTCCCAATGCCTTTTTCATCACTCTTGATTTTGCTGTTACTTTGGGGGTGGTAATAAGACATTGTCACATAATATATGTCGAGGTCCCCAATGCCTTTTTCATCACTCTTGATTTTGCTGTTATTTTGGGGGTGGTAAAAAGACATTGTCACATAATATATGTTGAGGTCCCCAATGCCTTTTTCATCACTCTTGATTTTGCCGTAACTTGCGAGGGGGGGGGTGTAAAAAAAATGGTTACATGAGATATGTTGAGGTCTCCTAATGCCTTTTTTATCATTCTCGATTTTGCCGTTACTTTGGGGTTTGTAACAAGACATTGTCACATAATATACGTTGAGGTCCCCAATGCCTATTTCATCACTCTTGATTTTGCCGTTACTTTGGGTGTGGTAACAAGACATTGTCACATAATATATGTTTAGGTCCCCAATGCCTTTTTCATCACTCTTGATTTTGACGTTACTTTGGGCGTGATAACAAGACATTGTCACAGAATATATGTTGAGGTCCCCAATGCCTTTTTCATCACTCTTGATTTTGCTGTTACTTTGGGGGTGGTAACAAAACATTGTCACATAATATATGTTGAGGTCCCCAATGCCTTTTTCATCACTCTTGATTTTGCTGTTACTTTGGGGGTGGTAACAAGACATTGTCACATAATATATGTTGAGGTCCCCAATGCCTTTTTCATCACTCTTGATTTTGCTGTTACTTTGGGGGTGGTAACAAGACATTGTCACATAATATATGTTGAGGTCCCCAATGCCTATTTCATCACGCTGTATTTCGCTGTTGCTTTGGGGATGGTAAAAAGACATTGTCACATAATATATGTTGAGGTCCCCAATGCCTATTTCATCACGCTGTATTTCGCTGTTGCTTTGGGGATGGTAACAAGACATCGTCACATAATATATGTTGAGGTCCCCCAATGTCTTTTTCATCACTCTTGATTTTGCTGTGACTTTGGGGGATGTAACAAGTCATGGTCACATAATATATGTTGAGCTCCCCCAATTCCTTTTTTATCACTCTCGATTTTGCCGTTACTTTTGGGGGTGGTAACAAACTGTCTCACAGATGTTATGCTGAGGTCCCCCAATTCCTGTTGTATCACTGTCGATTTTTCCTTTACTGTGTGGGTTGTAACAAGACGTGACCTTACATTTGCTAATTCGACTATATGCCTGTTAGGGTTGGAGACGATCCCGTAATAATCATCTAGGGACTTCTTCTGCTCCGCCTATGCTGGGTTTTTGTTATTCAGCATGAGTCTGTTTACAAATCGTCCGGGCTCTTTTGGGTCGAGAGAGCTATCTGGCTGTAGCAGAAGTAGCAATAACTAAAATGAGGGGGAAAAGAGCTTACCTCGGGTACCTCTGTTGTGTCACTGGTTGGGGGGAAAAGAGAATTCCAAGAGGGCGTCCGGGGGTTTTTATTAGCGTTTACCCCATGCAACTCTCGGAAAATCACGTTTCTTTCTCATGTGATTATGCAAATGGATAATTCCCGGCCACTATAAAAGCAGGAGGCTAGAGACAAGTCGGCAGTGTCCTGCAAATTGTGTGTGTGGGTGTTTCTGGCGATTGGAGTGTGTCTTCTTTTACCACGGTTATCACGGACAGGAATTCCCTCTCTTCTGGAGGTGGGCGATATTGACTATTTTGAAGTTGTACTGTTGCTGACAGAACATTTATTTTTTTTGCCTACTACATTTTTGTTTCAAGCTATTTCGGCCCAAATATGGCGAAGGTGCGGATAAGCAGTGATATTATCAAGCCGTTCTCTGGCGAGGGAGACGTTGTAGCGTGGCTGAAAAAAGTGAGACTTGTCTCACAACTTCAGCAGGTGGATGACGTAGCGAGTCTGCTACCTTTATACCTGGAAGGCGATGCGCTGGCCCTCTACATGGAAATGGAGGAGGACGATCAAAAGAGAATAGACCAGATTGAGGCTCGATTAAAGGAGGCATTTACTGATGACGCGTTTGCAGCATACAGAAAAATAACTATGGTTAGATGGGCTGGTGAACGTGTGGATGTGTACGCCAACAAAATCAGGCAGTTGGTTGGATTGGCCGGATTCACAGGAGAAAGCTTAGAGAGACTCACAAAATTAATTTTTGTCACTTGATTCCCTGACACCATCTCAATTGCTCTTCAACAGGTGCCGAACATGAAAGCCCTGACCATGGGGGAGCTAATGTCGAGAGCGAGAATTTTGACGACGACTGGCGAACAAAATCAGGATGTGGTTGCGGCTACACGCTCACCCAACAACAGGGCCCAGAATAATCCTGTTAACGTGACCTGTTTCAAATGCAATGTTAAAGGCCACCTTGCAAGGGACTGTCGAAAACGTGGAACACGGTGTTACCGTTGCGGTGAGAGTGGACACTGGGCTCGGAACTGCTCGGGAAACGAGCAAGGGGAGGACGCATAAGCGCCAGTCTCCTTCCCAACCAAGATGTGAACACGACGCTCCCGGTGATAAGCATCCATGTTGACGGCACGCGATGTTCGGCGCTTATTGATACAGGATGCTCCAGGACAATTTTACATGCAGACCGGTGCCGGTCTTGGAGAAAAACAAACGTAAATGTCAACACAATTGGTGGAATGTCCCATGCTTGCTGCGGTGTTGGAACGGTCTCTGTATCCACTGATGAAGGTGTGTCTGCCAGAGTCGATGTGTTGGTGGTGCATGGCAAGCCACTGGGATTTGACTTGCTTCTAGGAATCGACGCCATAAAAGCTCTAGGAGGTGTCGTTGTCAAGCCTACAGGATCAGTGCGGCTGGGCGCCAGGAAAAGTATTAAATGCGCAGCCATTTCTATCGATGAACCAGATTTCATTGTTACCTTTGACCATCAAAACCGAACGTGGACCGCATCGTGGAAATGGTCTGTGGACCACCCCCCTGAAAGGCTGCATAATCGAGTGTCAGAGTACCCAGTGCCAGCAAAAATTTGTGAAGAATACACGCAGGAGCTCCACACCTGGATAGATAATGGTTAGCTCGTGCCATACCCAGAGGATAAATTGGGACCCCCCAAAGGTCTAATTCCCCTGATGGCTGTGATACAGCAGAACAAAGCATAAGTGCGCCCGGTGATGGACTACCGGGAGCTAAATCATTACGTAGACGCATTTACGGCCAACGCAGATGTTTGTGCGGCTAAGCTGCGTGAGTGGAGACAAAAAGGTGCTAACGTGTCTCTACTGGACCTCAGAAGAGCATACCTACAAGTCCGGGTCCATGAGACACTGTGGCCATACCAGACTGTGGAAATCGATGGGAAAAAATACTGTCTGACCCGTCTGGGGTTTGGTTTGAATGTGGCTCCCTTGATAATGAGAGCAATTGTCAGCGAAGTACTATCTCAGGAAGAAGTTATAAGCCGCGCAGCATCTGCTTACATTGATGACATTTTTGTCAATGAAGACATGGTGCCCGCGACTCGTGTGAGAGAACACCTCGCGCAGTTCGGGTTGGAGTGCAAGAACCCGGAGCAGTTGAAGGACGGTGCACGGGTGCTGGGATTGGCAGTCAGGATGGAACGCAATGAACTGCGGTGGAAGTGAGGAAATGCAATTCCGGAGGCTCCCAGTATTGTTACGCGATGAACAATCTTTTCCCTGTGTGGTCGACTTGTCGGGCACTTTCCGGTGTGCGGTTGGCTTCGTGTGGCTTGCGGAATACTCAGAAGGAGAGTAAGTTCGGTAACGAAGGGCTGGGATGATGAAGCAAGGGACGCCGTACTACATCATATGATGTTCAAAACCTTAAAATCTGCGCAGCAGAACGATCCGGCACAGGGAAATTGGTGTGTGGACGGCAAAGAGCTGAATGTATGGGTCGATGCTAGCTCCCTAGCAATTGGGGCAGCCTTGGAGATGTGTGAAACTGTGT
This sequence comes from Euprymna scolopes, assembly GCF_053919585.1. NCBI lineage: Eukaryota > Metazoa > Mollusca > Cephalopoda > Sepiida > Sepiolidae > Euprymna > Euprymna scolopes. The sequence goes on along the minus strand of NC_136521.1, from coordinate 24,890,546 downwards.
TGGAAGATGCATGTTGGCTGCGATCTGAAGATGACCCTCAACATATCAACTTGGCTGAACTGGATGCCGTATTGAAAGGCATCAATTTGGCTCTCCAATGGCAGAGCAAGGTGCTACACATAAAGACAGATTCTGTTTGCGTATACCATTGGGTCTCGGACACGCTAACTGGAAAGGCGCAAGTACGCACCAAAGCAGCAAGCGAGATGCTTATTAGGAGGCGATTAAGCACTCTTAAGGAGCTCGTGAAAGAGTACGGGCTGACAGTGGATGTGACGCTGGTTCCATCAGCACGAAACATTGCTGACCGACTGACACGAGAGCCACATTGGTGGTTTGAGGCAATGAAAAAGAAAAACGGTCTTGACCCAGTGAGAGGCGCGGTCCACACAGACGAGCTGGATGAGAGTCAAATCATGGCTATTCACAAAGATAGTGGACATCCGGGGGTGCGACGCACTACCTACTTTGTCAGGAGAAGATGTCCAACCACGACAAAAGCAACTGTCAGAACGGTCATACAGAAATGCGAGGAATGTCAGTCCATTGACCCAGCGCCAGTCAGGTGGGAAAAGGGAAAGCTGGAAGTTAACGAGAATTGGCAGAGAATTGGAATGGATATCACACATTATGGCACCTTCCATTTTTTAACTAACAGACTGTGGTCCATCACGTTTCTCCATTTGGAGGAAATTGGCAAGGCAGGACTCTGCAAGCGTGATTCATCAGTTGGAGGCAGTGTTCCTCGAGCGTGGCGCGGCGCATGAACTCCTTTTAGACAATGACACAGCTTTCTGCAGCAATATGTTCCAAGCATTTGCATGTAAATGGGGAGTTCACTTGCGATTCCGTTGTGCATACGCTCCAGCCGGGAATGGCATAGCGGAGCGATGTCACCGTACAGTGAAACGAATAGCGGCTAGAATGTGTTGTCCCATACAGGAGGCTGTCTACTGGTATAACATCACACCAAGAGACGACACATCTCCTTCCACTGCGCCTGCCAACAGGATTTATCAATACGAAGTTCGAGTAAAGGAGACCAATCTCGCAACTGCGTCCCCAGGTCCCAAGAACAGCTTTTACCAGGTTGGAGATCACGTATGGGTCAAAAGACCGCAAAATCGATGTACCACGAGGTTCGGCAAGGGTGAGGTGACCAAGGTGATCAGCCCTCAGTCGATTTTGGTGGACGGTGTGCCTTGTCACGTGAAGGATTTGCGCCCTCGCCATTATGTTGTTACATCGAAGGAAGAGGGAGACTCAGACAGTATGATGTCTTCTGAAAAGACAGAAAGTATGATGCAGGACGACGGAGAGGATTTTGAGCCATATAATGTACATACTGAAGAAGCGGAGGAAGGACCACCCATCTTGCCTTTACGAAGGAGTACTCGACAGAGACGAATACTGCCCCCCTGCCCTGATTGTGAAACACCGCCTATGGAGCAGACTGGTGGCAATAATGGCGATGAGGAGGATGGCAGGGAGGAAGTGCTGCCTCCGGTTCTTCGGAGAAGTACCAGACAGAGACGACTGCCCCCCTGCCCCGTTTGTGATCATGAGATCAGGGGGGAGTGTAGCAGAAGTAGCAATAACTAAAATGAGGGGAAAAAGAGCTTACCTCGGGTACGTCTGTTGTGTCACCGGTTGGGGGGAAAAGAGAATTCCAAGAGGGCGTCCGGGGGCTTTTATTAGCGTTTACCCCATGCAACTCTTGGAAAATCACGTTTCTTTCTCATGTGATTATGCAAATGGATAATTCCCGGCCACTATAAAAGCAGGAGGCTAGAGACGAGTCGGCAGTGTCCTGCAAATTGTGTGTGTGAGTGTTTCTGGCGATTGGAGTGTGTCTTCTTTTACCACGGTTATCACGGACAGGAATTCCCTCTCTTCTGGAGGTGGGCGATATTGACTATTTTGAAGTTGTACTGTTGCTGACAGAACATTTATTTTTTTTTTGCCTACTACATTTTTGTTTCACTGGCATTTTTCCTTATCCACTCTCCGGTCACCCTTAAATGCTGCTCTATCTCCTCCACTCACCTTCTATAGCCACCATCACCTCCGTTTTCCAACGACACTATTCTTCTCAAAAGTGCCTCCTCTCTTAGGGAACTGGTAACCAACCCGACCACCTGTTTTAATTCCGAGGTCAGTCCCTGAACGAAACTTGAAATCAACTACGACTCCATTTCTGTTAAACTTCTATACGAATGAACAAAATAATATAAACTCAAAATCGCAATTTCTTGTGTTATCGTAACGAAACATGAAAAAAAGAGAAAAACTATAAGCCAAACAAACGAAGAAAAAAATCTTAGCAAATATATTTGTGTTTTTTTGTTTGTTTTTTCGAGCAGAACACAAACTCAATGCCACCTACCTTATTGCTTTATTGGTGTATTCTTCTTCTGCCATGCACGATTGCACGGGACGCTTGTTTTCAAATTTATACTTTTTTTTATTCGTTCAGTCTGAGTCTCTTGTTCTCCCGCTTTTTTCTTTGTTTTTTTTTTTTCTTTTTCATTCATCTAGTTCTGAAATCTCTCGTTCTTTGGTTTTTCTTTTTTTTTTTTTTTTTTTTTTTTTTTTTTTTCGTAACGACCTCCTTGTAGTTGTGATCTGTTTGCGCACGTTCTCTTATTCTTTGATAAAATAGCTGATCAAAAATGACAGCACCAATTTGATGCGTTCCGCATAACAGACACAATGAATTTGTAGAAAAATAAAATGTCTTTATTTCTTTTTCACAATGCTTTTTTCACAGTATTTGTGTGTAGTGGTGAGCTTGATGCGACGTGGGACAGAGGGGGTGGAAGGTGACGGTGCGAGCGACTCACAAGTCAGGCGCGTGTATCTCGGCCGTCCGTTCTTCTGCTCTGACTGATGACAAGCTAACTGCCTTGTTTATATAAATCCGTCTGGCTTTCGATGCACCTGAGTGTCAACGATTTTAACCTGTGACCCCATCAACGAGTACATCCGGCCCCTGTTGCCGCTGACAGTTCGCACCTAGGTTTCCCGCACAATGCACTCTGTGACACCAATGTCACCCGCTTTATTCCCTTTTACTCGATATATGTTAGCGAGTATTCATACAACTAAACGACAATCCCGCCGATAGAGAGAGATTGATAGATAGACAGACAGGTAGATAGATATAGATATATATAGCTATATATATATGTATATATATATATATATATATATATATATATATAGAGAGAGAGAGAGAGAGATTGATAGATTGTTGAAGATTTGCATAAATCCCCTGAAATAAATAAATAAAAATACACTACCAAATAATGTTCACATTTCAATAAACTTTTGTTTATTTTCGTCAAAAAAAAGAAATTATTTTTTAGTGTTCACCAAGGTAGCAGTCTGTATGAAAGAAGGAAGGGAGGGAGAAAGTGAAAACTTGACAGCGTGAGAGAATGAGAGTCAAGCAATGTTCTTTGATGGTGCAAGAAAAGCTGTCATTTCAGTTACTGAATTTCACTCGGCAAGCGTTGCTGTTGGTGTCGGTTATCCCTTTCTCTATATCGAGAGAAGTTCTTGTTGTGAATATGGATTATCTCCTCTTTGATAATCCAAGCTATAAAGTATATTTCCGCTTGTAAAGTAAACGAGTAGTAAAATTCTTAATTGAATAAAAGATTCCTAGACGGAATCTCTTGTCCTGTTTTCATTACAGTTCTATGTGCCTTTTATATTTCTTTAGCGGCTCCCAGAGGCTTGCAAAAATAAGTTTTTTAAATATAGCCCTGATTTGTCAACATTTCATATTTTTGCCAAAAAACAAAAAAAAAAAGGGCTTGCGGCTACGTCGGACATTTCTCAAGCGTCCTGCTTTTTGAACCAAGAGGCTGGGTGTGGACGAATGCTGTAATTCCTGTGCAAAAGAATTTATAAATTTTAATATGTGTGTGTCTTAGAAAAATAAAATAAGTCTTCACGTCAATTTAAAAAATAACTTAAAGTGCGGATTTTCTTTTTAACGCCACTGTGTATATATATATATATATATATATATATATATATGATCAACAGATCAAATAGGCAGAAAATGCCTATCATATTTAATTATTTTTGTATGTGCAAATGTTAATCTTTGCATTTCAGTGATAAGTAAACATGATTGATGGCATTTACTCATCCACCTCCTCCTGTTGCTGTAATGAAACAAAAATGGCAGCTGACCAAATGCTAAACTTAATATTTACTAACTGAAAGAATTTCAGCCCGAGGGTGGGGGTGGGGGTCACCTCAAACACACAAAAGGGAATAAATCCGAGAAAGTAGAATCTCCACTTCCGTTGCACCTACTCTCCTGCCAGATCTGGAATCTCCTCAGCACCGAAAAATGAAGCCCCTTTGATTATCGCATCTAATTCCGCTACATTGATGTGACTGACATCATTCTTCTTCCTTAACCAGGCCGCATCTTCTGCAACCACTCCTCCAACTTCCAAGACGACCCCTATTGCACCACATGACTCCATCCAATGTTCGCGGTACGTTCCAGGTTCCCCGGACTGGGTCTTGCCGTTCTGCCTTTTTCAGAAGCTCTTCCATCATGGCGACCGTTCTTCCTCCCACTTTATCATCCCATCCTCTTCCTTCGGCATGCCTCTTTATGTAGCTGCATGCTGGTCTAAGCCAGCCAGCAACGGGGTAATGTCCGATCAACTTCCCGCATATGGAAAAAAGTTCCCATCTGTTGAGCTCTTGCTTCAGTTGTGGGATCTCGTTTCCCCTTCGAAACTCTAGGCTGCCCAATGCACCTCGTTTCAGCCTTAGCCCCAAAGCAGTCCCTCCATCTAATTTTTCAGGCACTTTGGCGACCAACCCAAACCTCTTCAAATGAGCCACCACCTCCTTGGCAGTTACCAGAGTCTCATTCACAAGAATGTCGTCTATGTATGAACTCACTGCCCCATCTCCTTTTCCCATTGTTTCCAGAATCTTCCTGAGGATGGTTGACATGATCTTGGGTGCTGAATTCAACCCAAACCCCACTCGCGTAAGGCAGTAGGTTTTGCCTTTGTACCTGACTAACTGGTATTTCCACAGCTTCTTGGCGATGTGGAGTTGCAAATAGGCAGATTTTAGATCTACCAACGTAGACGTAGACGTGCCCTTCATCTACCTCCATTCTCTAATGGTCTCACTGCACACATCTACGGTGTCGCCTCCAGTATGGCACTCAACATGTTGGTTCAGCTCTCCGAAATCCAGGACCGGTCTTACTTTCCCTTTAGTTGGGTGCAGAACGTCCATCAATGGCAAAATGCCCGACTCAACGTCATCAGTATACCCTCCCCAACCCATCGGTCCACTTGTTCAAACTCCTTTCTCGCCCCTCCTCTGAGTGAATTAGTGTAGCACGCCACCCTGTTTGTCAGCGATGGCGCTTGATGTTTCCATGCCCACTCCACAGTCCACTGCTCTCCGTCGAATTCGGCTCGGAAGTCTTGATCTTTGATCGACATTTTTCTTTCCTCCCCAGCCTTGTTGGTCCCTCCGGGAGCTTGCTCTGTCACTGCGCTCTCAGCTAGTCCGAACCTCACGTTGTTGCATGTGATGGTAATGCCTCCAAGTTGGCATTTTACATCCACGCCAGGCGCCAGATGATCGGTGACAATTGCATGGACCCTCATCCGGTGTTTAGCAATATCAATAGTGACGGTCTTCCTCCCTCGACACTTCACTCGCGGCCTATCGAATGCCACTACTTCACCCTTCCCTTTCCATCTTCCGACCAAGGTCATGTGCACCATGGTAGTGGTACAGCCTGTGTCGATTAGGGCCATAACTCCCCGTCCTTCCACCATGATCTTCTGCTTGGGCATCTGCTGCGAGTGCATCACTATTTCCGAATTGGGGTGGCCGCTGGTGCTTCAGCTTCCCCTTGCCAGTTTCCCAAACTCGTGCATTTCACCGCTAAATGGCCTCTCCGATTGCATTTATAACACACTGTCCATTGCAAGAACTTCCTGCAGTCTCTTCTCATGTGTGGTCCCCCACATTCGAAGCATGCAACCCGGGTTCGGTAGACTCCTATCCACATCCTGCTGTACCGTTGCTGTTGTCCCTCCAGACTCCGTGAGCTGGGTGCTCAACAAGATCTTTGCAGTTTTGAGCAGCTCACTCACATCCAGCGTCTCCACTCCCGGGACCTGCTGCAAACGTTTCGATATCTCTTCCGGGAACCCAGTAATGAATGTCATTTTGACTACATGACTCGTGGTGTGTCTCCTGATGCCCGACAACTCAACCAATCTCCATATCTCGTTTGCGTAGACATCAACAGATTCACCAGTCCACCTCTTCTCCTTCAACTTATTAAAGGCCTCGAAAGGCCACTCTGCAAAAGCTTCGATCAGTCGACCCTTGATGGCGTCCGCGTCACCCTGATCTCGCTCACTGAGCTCCAAATAGAGGGCCAGCGCGTCCCCTTCTAGAAACAGTGGTATTACTGCAGCCACATTGTCCAACTTTTGAATCCTTGCCACAAGGTCCACTTTTTTAAGCCACGCCACCACATCACCATCGCCATTAAAAGGCTTAATCATGTTGCTTAAGCCAGCGTTGGCCATCGCCGAAATAGCTTGCGCCTCCTGGGGGGGGGGTCACCTCAAACACACAAAAGGAAATAAATCCGAGAAAGTAGAATCTCCACTCCCGTTGCACCTACTCTCCTGCCAGATCTGGAATCTCCCCAGCACCGAAAAATGAAGCTCGTTTTGTAGTTTCCAGCTTCATGCGCACACGAGATTTTGCGAGAATGCACGTAATAAAATGCTGGCCATCATCTTTGTTTTTCCTTTTCTTGGCCTGAACTCACTCGCTGCACACTCATGGTAAGACTTCTGTTTTTCTTAGCTTCTGACCACATAATACACACATACGTCTATTACTAATGGAGATCTGACTGAAGCAACAACTATACTGTGACTGCTATTAAACAATTATTATTTTGAACTTAAGACCAATGAATAGACAGATGAGTGGATAAGTCTGCAATGCCATTTCAAACTTAAGTGCTACAGACTAACTGATTAATAATTCTTATAAAAACTATTAGTAATAACTAATAGTAAGTCGAAACTATTGTATTAATTATACTATTGTGCTATCTTTGAATGCTGAATTCAGGAATAGTGCAGCATCTGTTGTTTAGAAAGCAATCGGGTCGTGTACTTCAAAAAGAAATGGTTACAATCGGCTATTCCTTAACAAACTCAAAATTTACATTTTATATACTATATTTTGTGGTATTAATATATGAGTTGTGTTTGAAAAAACTTTTAATTGTTCTAATTACCTGTGATTTAGCCGTATATTGTTTAATTCCTAGTTCATATGTGGCATCTATCACTCTAGTCTCCCTCTTTTTGAAATATAATAAAAAATTAAAAAATAAAAAGATCTGAAAACAAAAGGGAATATCACCAGAGTTATAATATTATTTAATCCGTAGCTGTAGGGAGAAAAAGAGAGCACAAGCAAAGACTAAGATTGGATCTTTCTTTTTTTTTATAGTTAATGTTTTTTTTTTGTTTTTTTTTTCAAATTCATTTTTTTCTTATTCAATCTAACCGAAATTCAATTGGTGAAGAATGGATCACATTTTTTCAATATTTGTGTGTGTGTGTTTGTTTGTTTTGTTTGATAATGATACAATTATTAATATCCAAACTGCAATCCACAACGACATTTGCTGGATGAGCATGCAGTTTGAAAGACTATGTTATGCCATATGTATTCAAATGGAAAATACCAAAACACAAAAATGATATGCCACAAGTTCTAAGACTTGAAAAGACGGAAACCAACATTTTAGATCTTGATTCAGTGGAGAATTGTGATTGAATTAGGTGTATCTAAGTGCACTCCCAAAAAATAAATCAATATATGAGGGTCGTTTCAAAGTAAAGCCTCCATTTTTTTAACTCAACAGTTGCAGAACTATGAAAACAGGACTAGTACCATTAAAACGAGCAAATTTTTTATTCTCTAGAATTTATTTTTCTACATAGTCACTAGGTGTGTCAGAAATTTCGTGAAAAATAGTGAATGATTCCACCCCGTCTTTCCAAACTTATAACTACTCGAAAAATGTAATTCAAGCCATAATTTTTTTTTCTATTAAAGGAGCAATGACCAAGGTTTAATTAAAAAAAAAAAAAAAAAAAAAAAAAACAACGTGCTTTTTTTTTTAAAGGTTTTAAACTTCGGACTTTACAGGTAAATTTCTAAAAAAACACTACTTTTTTTTGTTTTAAATTTGAATACATTATTTATTGATCTTTTATCTTCAATTTGTGATATATAACACTTTGGTGAGTAAATTAATTATTTACTTTTTAATAGATATTTCAAAATGGGAGTCGGGAATTATTCGACCCCCTGTCTTTCCAAGCTTATAACTACTCGAAAAATGTAATTCAAGCCCTATTTTTTTTCAATTAAAGGAGCAAGGACCAAGGTTTCATTAAAAAGAAAAAACAAACAACGTGGTTTAAAAAAAAGGGTTTTAAACAGGTAAATTTCTAAAAAAAACACTACTTTTTTTTTGTTTTAAATTTGAATATATTATTTATTGACCTTTATCTTCAATTTATGATATATAAAACTTTGGTGGGTAAATTAATTATTTACTTTTTAATAGACACTTGAAAATGGAGGGGCGTGAATTTGAAAAAAAAATGTTTGTCTAAAATATTATATTCGGTTTATTGGAAAGAGCATAAAATTTCACATTGACCCTGAAAATATTGTAAAAATAGAATCAATAGAAAAATTTTGATAGATTTTCAAAGTTTAAAAATTGAAAAATATTGAGTTCGGAAAATTCATTACTGTTTTTTAAAAAATAAAAAAAAATATTTCTATTACTTTTAAAACAACTTTAATAGTTTATTTTGGAAGTATAATCCATAAAGAAAATAAACAATCCACTTTTAAAAGAGAAATTACGAGTTTTTTATATTTTATTCGCAGTTTCGTGTTAGGGGTGTCAAAAATTCCTACACCTACATATTCACCACTATTCTCAATGCCCTTTTGCTAGGAATTCAATGACACATTTCCGCTTCTGACACAGGTCCATGACAGGGATTGCTTTCTTAGTCCCTATTTACAATGCCTCCCCACGCGACAGAGTTAGACACTAGGGTCGTTTTTTAACGTGAAGAAAAGGAACAAAAATAAAAATTGTCTCAGTCGTGAAGGATTTCTCCTCCACTAACAGAGAACAAGAAATTGAAGTGCTGCATCTGGAGAACATATACTACACTTTGATCTTGTCCCAAAGGCTAGTCTCACACCGTAAATATCTCAAACATAAATATAAAACTTTCAGGTTATGAATGCATAAGTTCAGTTATCATAACAATCCAATTTGCGACACCTACAGACACTGGTGTTTCATCTTTTCGGGAATCATCAGTGAAGGATGTCAAGATTAACACCAGTCGATATATTCGAACCCAGCAACAGAAGCCATCCCTGGCTTCATTAGCAAGGACCTAATCTATCCCTGGCTTCTTAGCAAGGACCTATTCCATTTGGCTACCGTTAACCGCAAGAAATGCTGTTGAAACAAGAAGAAAATGTTATATAATGAATAAAACATAAGGTGGCAAGAAAGAAAAAGACAAAAACACAGGATGGACCTATTAACTAATTGTTTTACAATCATTTATTGAACTTTAAAGGAAGACATTTACATGTAAATATCCTACCAAACTTTTCTTCACAAAGAAAACCAAAGCTATTTTATCGTGAACGATGAACCTTTAAACTCCGCTTACTGGGCGGAAAGTTATATGGTGAGCTACGATGTTCACTCTTTCACTGCCGGAAGTTCAAGTGCCCCAAAACGTTTTCTGCGCATGCGGCTAGAGGCGCCTTTTTATTAAATTACTTTAAAAATTCAATGTTTTGATTTTCTGACCAATCAGAGAATTTTCCAAGCTGTCGGAAATTCGGTGTCTGTGGGAGCCAATGAGAATCTTTAAAAGAGCTCTGTATTTTCAAAAAAAAAACAGTTAACAAAAATTCAGAGATAGTGTTGGAAGGTATATATCACTACTGTCTGCAACTCAAATCTAACACGACAACACTTTGAACATAACAGTCAGCTAATCAGACAATGTAGGCGAACACACAGACACAGAAACAGTAACTAACTTTTGCATTCCCCCTTTTATTATCGTATGCTCACTTGAAATTAAGTTTATGAAAATAATTATTTTAAAACTTCTCACATTTTTCAATAAACCTTCCAGAGTGATTAATTAACTCTACTCAAAAACTTTCAGTGAAAATTATTTTATATAGTTGAGTGAGGAAGTTTTCTTTACGATTTACAGACCCGTGAACTAATCACGGCTCTTGAATTATCAACTCAAACTTCCTCGAAATCTCAAACTAATTTCCCCCTTTTGTTCACAAATAAATGAACTATTATTTTCAATGAAAATATTTCCTAAAATGTAATAAATCTTTTTCCTTTTATAAATTGAAAGTTAACCTTGTTTGTTATGTTGATATATTTTCTACGAAAGAACCTCGTAAATTCGACTCTCTGTCTCGCTCTCTTTACTTCTTTTCCCCACAATAGTAACATTAATTAATAATAAACAATAAAAAAAAATCGGAATAGGCCAAACTGTTGTTAGTGAAGAAAGATTGTCAGAGAGAGGGTTATTGGTGAAACATGAGTCACTTGTGAAGATGAAGTGAAGTTCTCCGCATTAACCAGATATTTTAAGTCATTTCTGAACGCATATACCATGCACTGGATATGCCAGGAGAAGTCAGGGCTGTAGCCCTCGATATATCCAAGGCCTTTGACAAAATCTAGCATGAAGTGCTGCTCATAAAAATTAAATCATACGGTATAACTGGACGAATTCTAAATATAATTAGATCCTTCTTAGACAATAGGATCATTCATTAATGAATGCTCATCCAAGCAGGATAACATTAATGTGGGAGTGCCTCTCGGGTCAATCCTTGGACCATTATTATTCCTGATATTCATTAACAACCTTCATGATAATATTGTGTCCGAGATGGGTATATTTGCTGATGATACAATGCTCTATAGCATACATGAGGGAAGAATGGATGTACACAAATCTAAGACAATGGCTGAATCCTTAGAAAATGACACCCAGACAGTAGTGGAATGGAAACGTAAATGGATGGTAACATTTAATGCTCGTAAGACTAAGCCGCTCTCCTTTAACAATTACAAGAAGTCTCTCCAACCACTAATATCCATGACAAATAACTCCCTAACTGGAATTTTTCTTTCAGACTTCTAGGCTTAACATTCACAGGCCACCATTCGCCTATGCATGGACTATTGTTGCCACATCTGAGTTGGTGCATCTAACACTCGTCTCTCCCTCTTGGATAGGGTCCAAAAGAGGGTCTCCAATCTAATATGTCCCACTTTGTCAGCTAGGCTCCAACCTCTGTCCCATCACTACAATGTTGCATCCCTGTGCCTGTTTTACAAGTATTTTGATGGAATGTGCTTTGATGAATTCATTGCACTTGTGCCCCCTTGACGTACATATCCAAGACAAACCAACTTCACTGCTGAGGTTCCTAAATGTCAGAAAGCTTTCTGCTCTAATAGCTTCTTCCTTTGAACAGTTAGACTTTGGAATTCTCTTCCTGCTACCTACTTATCTGACTGTACTAATATGCAGAAGTTTAAATGTAATGTAAACCAACATCTTGACATCTCAGACATCAGGCATGGTCCCAAATAGCAGCCCCTTACATCCAAGTTTTTGAGGGTGAATGAAGGTTAGTAAATAAAAAAACAATCAGAATTAATTATTTTTTGGAGAAATCGTTCAATCTGTTCTTGCTAATTTTTTGTTGATGCTCCTGTTGCTAATCTTGTTGACGCTGCTACTATTATCTTGATCACTTCGAAAGGCTCCATCAATTTTGTCTTATGTCAGGTTAAGATAAAACAATAAATTGGCATGAGATCTTAGCAATCACTATAACAAAAAGAAGGGAAAAAAGGGAATATGGGTTTGCCTAAACAGCCACGCTAAAGTTGAAAAACTGTTAGAACACCGACTTCCCTTCTAATGCTAAGAGAATAAAAAAAGAGTGACTTGTTATTTGTAGTCCCACTCCCAATTATTTTTGATTATAATTACTATCAGAAATAACACCATATTTTTCTATTGCCTTATAAGTACCTCCACTTAATTTTCAACAAATTCATATACCCTGAGTGTTTTATACCCTTATTATACTTGCTGTTTCACGAGTTCTTATTTTAATTTTTAATCAATGTAGTATTTAACACTTCGTTTTAATGTTGTATCTTTATTTTTTAGTTTTGATATCTTTACTTTTTTATTACTTTTGATTTTTTGTACTTTTATACGTTCTGTATGTTCAGTATACCATTAATCTACATATCTATAAAAGTGAAATTGTCTGTGTGTGTACATTTCCCTACCAAACTACTCTGTCAATTTTCAGTCTACAGACTCGACATTTGACATAAGGGGTATTAAGATTTGGGAAAATCTTTTTAATTGGTTTTCGGCTAGAAATTTGGCTATGAAGGAGTTAAAGTTTAACGATTTGACCGTTGAAAACTCTATCAAATTCAAAAGTTTACAATGTTGGATTATTACAATTACTTCTGGATTATTTCTACGTGGTCATAAATCCGCTTAAATATGATATTTTAATTTAGAAAAAATAAATGTGAAACGAGGACAGAGAAAGGAAGTAGTGGCATTGCTTGATCGTTACAAAACCAAAATTTTGTAAGCACAAAAAAAAAATGAAAAAAAACTGCATGCTGGACGCGGACTTGCATAACTTAAGTTAGTAAGTGAGCGCGTTATCAATAGGACTACAAGGACACAGATGCTATCATAGTATAAATTTAGCTATTTAAAATGAAAGAATGTTACAATGATTCGCGCATGCATAGTTTGCAAAGCACGTCTAAAGCAACGTTTTTATCTGACCCCCTTCAAACAAAATGACATTTCTACCCAAAATAATTGACAAATTTTTTTCAATTTTTCAATAGTGTGTGTCCGAGAGATAGCTCTTTCTAACGGTGCCAAGTTTGTGCCTTTTTGATGCTGATGACAAATGGTCTTAGCAGACATACGAACAAACACAAAGAAATATAATTCATACCAGTTATTATACATGCGACAGGGCTTATGAAGAAGAATCTGAAGTCCTACCTAACTAATATTCCTGGTGAACCAAATGCAAAAGAGATCCAGACAGTTGCAGTTAAGGGAACAACAAGGATACTAAAAGCCCATAAGTAAACACAGATGTTATAGTTCGCACATTATTGATGAGCCCATAAGTGAACACAGATGTTATAGTTCGCACATTATTGATGAGCCCATAAGTGAACACAGATGTTATAGTTCGCACATTATTGATGAGCCCATAAGTGAACACAGATGGTATAGTTCGCACATTATTGATGAGCCCATAAGTGAACACAGATGTTATAGTTCGCACATTATTGATGAGCCCATAAGTGAACACAGATGTTATAGTTCGCACATTATTGATGAGCCCATAAGTGAACACAGATGGTATAGTTCGCACATTATTGATGAGCCCATAAGTGAACACAGATGTTATAGTTCGCACATTATTGATGAGCCCATAAGTGAACACAGATGGTATGGTTCGCACATTATTGATGAGCCCATAAGTGAACACAGATGTTATAGTTCACACATTATTGATGAGCCCATAAGTGAACACAGATGGTATAGTTCGCACATTATTGATGAGCCCATAAGTGAACACAGATGTTATAGTTCGCACATTATTGATGAGCCCATAAGTGAACACAGATGGTATAGTTCGCACATTATTGATGAGCCAATAAGTGAACACAGATGGTATGGTTCGCACATTATTGATGAGCCAATAAGTGAACACAGATGGTATAGTTCGCACATTATTGATGAGCCCATAAGTGAACACAGATGGTATAGTTCGCACATTATTGATGAGCCCATAAGTGAACACAGATGTTATAGTTCGCACATTATTGATGAACCCATAAGTGAACACAGATGTTATAGTTCGCACATTATTGATGAGCCCATAAGTGAACACAGATGGTATAGTTCGCACATTATTGATGAGCCCATAAGTGAACACAGATGTTATAGTTCGCACATTATTGATGAGCCCATAAGTGAACACAGATGGTATAGTTCGCACATTATTGATGAGCCAATAAGTGAACACAGATGGTATGGTTCGCACATTATTGATGAGCCCATAAGTGAACACAGATGTTATAGTTCGCACATTATTGATGAGCCCATAAGTGAACACAGATGTTATAGTTCGCACATTATTGATGAGCCAATAAGTGAACACAGATGGTATGGTTCGCACATTATTGATGAGCCCATAAGTGAACACAGATGGTATAGTTCGCACATTATTGATGAGCCCATAAGTGAACACAGATGTTATAGTTCGCACATTATTGATGAGCCCATAAGTGAACACAGATGTTATAGTTCGCACATTATTGATGAGCCAATAAGTGAACACAGATGGTATGGTTCGCACATTATTGATGAGCCCATAAGTGAACACAGATGTTATAGTTCGCACATTATTGATGAGCCCATAAGTGAACACAGATGGTATAGTTCGCACATTATTGATGAGCCCATAAGTGAACACAGATGTTATAGTTCGCACATTATTGATGAGCCCATAAGTGAACACAGATGTTATAGTTTGCACATTATTGATGAGCCCATAAGTGAACACAGATGTTATAGTTCGCACATTATTGATGAGCCAATAAGTGAACACAGATGGTATGGTTCGCACATTATTGATGAGCCCATAAGTGAACACAGATGGTATAGTTCGCACATTATTGATGAGCCCATAAGTGAACACAGATGGTATGGTTCGCACATTATTGATGAGCCAATAAGTGAACACAGATGTTATAGTTCGCACATTATTGATGAGCCCATAAGTGAACACAGATGGTATGGTTCGCACATTATTGATGAGCCAATAAGTGAACACAGATGGTATGGTTCGCACATTATTGATGAGCCAATAAGTGAACACAGATGGTATGGTTCGCACATTATTGATGAGCCCATAAGTGAACACAGATGTTATAGTTCGCACATTATTGATGAGCCCATAAGTGAACACAGATGGTATGGTTCGCACATTATTGATGAGCCAATAAGTGAACACAGATGGTATGGTTCGCACATTATTGATGAGCCAATAAGTGAACACAGATGGTATGGTTCGCACATTATTGATGAGCCCATAAGTGAACACAGATGGTATGGTTCGCACATTATTGATGAGCCCATAAGTGAACACAGATGTTATAGTTCGCACATTATTGATGAGCCCATAAGTGAACACAGATGGTATAGTTCGCACATTATTGATGAGCCCATAAGTGAACACAGATGTTATAGTTCGCACATTATTGATGAGCCCATAAGTGAACACAGATGGTATAGTTCGCACATTATTGATGAGCCAATAAGTGAACACAGATGGTATGGTTCGCACATTATTGATGAGCCCATAAGTGAAAACAGATGGTATAGTTCGCACATTATTGATGAGCCCATAAGTGAACACAGATGGTATAGTTCGCACATTATTGATGAGCCCATAAGTGAACACAGATGTTATAGTTCGCACATTATTGATGAGCCCATAAGTGAACACAGATGGTATAGTTCGCACATTATTGATGAGCCAATAAGTGAACACAGATGGTATGGTTCGCACATTATTGATGAGCCCATAAGTGAACACAGATGTTATAGTTCGCACATTATTGATGAGCCCATAAGTGAACACAGATGTTATAGTTCGCACATTATTGATGAGCCCATAAGTGAACACAGATGTTATAGTTTGCACATTATTGATGAGCCCATAAGTGAACACAGATGTTATAGTTCGCACATTATTGATGAGCCAATAAGTGAACACAGATGTTATAGTTCGCACATTATTGATGAGCCCATAAGTGAACACAGATGGTATAGTTCGCACATTATTGATGAGCCAATAAGTGAACACAGATGGTATGGTTCGCACATTATTGATGAGCCAATAAGTGAACACAGATGGTATGGTTCGCACATTATTGATGAGCCCATAAGTGAACACAGATGTTATAGTTCGCACATTATTGATGAGCCAATAAGTGAACACAGATGTTATAGTTTGCACATTATTGATGAGCCCATAAGTGAACACAGATGTTATAGTTCGCACATTATTGATGAGCCCATAAGTGAACACAGATGTTATAGTTCGCACATTATTGATGAGCCCATAAGTGAACACAGATGTTATAGTTTGCACATTATTGATGAGCCCATAAGTGAACACAGATGTTATAGTTCGCACATTATTGATGAGCCAATAAGTGAACACAGATGTTATAGTTCGCACATTATTGATGAGCCCATAAGTGAACACAGATGGTATAGTTCGCACATTATTGATGAGCCAATAAGTGAACACAGATGGTATGGTTCGCACATTATTGATGAGCCAATAAGTGAACACAGATGGTATGGTTCGCACATTATTGATGAGCCAATAAGTGAACACAGATGGTATAGTTCGCACATTATTGATGAGCCAATAAGTGAACACAGATGGTATAGTTCGCACATTATTGATGAGCCCATAAGTGAACACAGATGGTATAGTTTGCACATTATTGATGAGCCTATAAGTGAACACAGATGGTATAGTTCGCACATTATTGATGAGCCAATAAGTGAACACAGATGGTATAGTTCGCACATTATTGATGAGCCAATAAGTGAACACAGATGGTATAGTTCGCACATTATTGATGAGCCAATAAGTGAACACAGATGGTATAGTTCGCACATTATTGATGAGCCAATAAGTGAACACAGATGGTATAGTTCGCACATTATTGATGAGCCTATAAGTGAACACAGATGGTATAGTTCGCACATTATTGATGAGCCAATAAGTGAACACAGATGGTATAGTTCGCACATTATTGATGAGCCAATAAGTGAACACAGATGGTATAGTTCGCACATTATTGATGAGCCAATAAGTGAACACAGATGGTATAGTTCGCACATTATTGATGAGCCTATAAGTGAACACAGATGGTATAGTTTGCACATTATTGATGAGCCAATAAGTGAACACAGATGGTATAGTTCGCACATTATTGATGAGCCAATAAGTGAACACAGATGGTATAGTTTGCACATTATTGATGAGCCTATAAGTGAACACAGATGGTATAGTTCGCACATTATTGATGAGCCAATAAGTGAACACAGATGGTATAGTTCGCACATTATTGATGAGCCAATAAGTGAACACAGATGGTATAGTTCGCACATTATTGATGAGCCTATAAGTGAACACAGATGGTATAGTTCGCACATTATTGATGAGCCAATAAGTGAACACAGATGGTATAGTTCGCACATTATTGATGAGCCTATAAGTGAACACAGATGGTATAGTTCGCACATTATTGATGAGCCAATAAGTGAACACAGATGGTATAGTTCGCACATTATTGATGAGCCAATAAGTGAACACAGATGGTATAGTTCGCACATTATTGATGAGCCTATAAGTGAACACAGATGGTATAGTTCGCACATTATTGATGAGCCAATAAGTGAACACAGATGGTATAGTTCGCACATTATTGATGAGCCAATAAGTGAACACAGATGGTATAGTTCGCACATTATTGATGAGCCCATAAGTGAACACAGATGGTATAGTTTGCACATTATTGATCAGCCCATAAGTGAACACAGATGTTATAGTTCGCAGATGCTTTGCAAAAAGCATCAAAAGTAGGGGTTTTATCTGACATCCCCTTCAAACAATAAAATATTTTTACACAAAATACGAGGGGCGTGCAATAAGTAATCCCCCTGACCCACTTCCAGTTGTCTTTTCTAGCTGAAATTTTTCATGTGCAATGATGTATATCTCTACAGGTTATGTGGCAAATTACAGCTCTGAACTAATTGTGGTTTCTGTTTTACAGGTGTTTGAACTGAGTCAGGTATGAAATGGAGCCTGTTGAACGTTTTCAATATTTTGGTGGTCCATGAAGAAAACCAACTCAGAATAGTTTTTATTATTAAAACTAATTTCTACTGTAATTTTGCATAGTTTCAAGTTTTTTTAACTATAATATTTCTATTTACCAGGTTTACCTCAAACATTTACCTTGCACTCTGTTTCTAAACGTGTTTTATTTGTCGAAAATTTTATAAACATGAATAGCAATATATATAGTTAGATATTATGAACTGCAGTAATTGTATTACCAGCTGTGTATATATAATATATACATGTATTGGTAAAGAATTATTATCAATCTAATTTAAATTATCATTATTACTTATAATCATAATTATTATAGTTGTTCTAGAATACCTTATTTGTATTAAATGAGTTTTCATTTAAACTAAAGCTTAATCATATAATATTTCTTTGATAATTAAAACCTCAAAATTTATATTAGTGAAAAATAGAAGATTGTCTTATGACCAAATAGTTATGAAGAGGTCCACCAAGATAAAAAGAAGGGAAAAGGGTTCCGTGAGTAAAAAAAAAGTTGAGAACCACTGCTTTAATCTTTCAAGCACAATTAAAAAGTAAGCAGAAACATATAAATAAATTACGATAAGCTTTCAAAACCATGTCCCCTTATCAGTTTCCAAGATGCATGTACCTAGTAGTCACTTTGCATTTAATTTATTTATATACACTAAATCGGGTATTGTTTCAGCATTAACTCCAAAAGGATTGCTTTGCCGAAACGCAGACAAAAAACAACAACAAAAATAAAACAAAGAGGACGATGATGAAGAATGTTAAAGTGGTAATGAAACCTACACAATTAAAACAGATTATGTGTTCGTTACAACTCTACTTTCAACCGAGTCGTTGTTTGTTTCGTTCACCACACTCTTTTCTTCTACCTCTTCTTTTACACACGTCCGTTCGTTTTCGTGACTCAAACTCGTCTCTCTTCCCGCTTTCCTCTTCTCGTTCTTTATGGAATCAGGGTACGAGATTCTCCGAGATTCTCCGAGATTCCCCGAGACTTTTTCCACATAAACGCATGCGGACGCCATCTTGATTCTTAGTAGCCACTTTCTCCACACTCCCCCCCTGATCTCATGATCACAGAGACGACAGGGGGGTGGTGATCACCGCCGTCGGGTGCTTCTACGAAGGGGGACAGTGCTGCTCTCGTCTTTGCGTGCGCTCTCATCCACCGCCTGATGGTCGGGGAAGGCTTCATCTCCATGGAGGTTACTGATATCAGAGTCACTGCTTGATAGGGATGATGCAAACTAAAACGATGGCCCACTCGTCTCAGAGTCAGAATCACTCTCATCGTTCACTGGAGGTGGTACATGTGTCGCCAGCCATAGGTCCCTAACGTGACGGGGTACGCCATCAACCTGGACACACTGCTGACTCACCACATCGGTCACTGTGCCTCGTTTATTCTTGTCAGTACATCAGTTTCCTGGCGGCTTCACCCAGACAGCATCCCCTTTGGCATATCGATTCCGTTCTATCTCAGTGGCCACAGTTGTATCGGGGTGGATTCCTTTTTCTCGGACACGGTACTGATAGATTGCATTTGCAGGCGCCGTTCCTGGAGAGACGCCATCCTTTGGCATGAGATTATACCAGTACACAGCTTCTGCTATGGTGCACTGCTTCCTGGCTGCAATTGTTTTGATGCTGCGATGGCTTTCTCAGCTATACCATTGCCAGAAGGCACATAAGCGCATCTAAGCCGCAGCCGCACACCCCATTCTTGTAAGAGCTGCCTCATCTGATGGCTGCAAAAGGCTGGGTCGTTGTCCGTCAGCACTTCATCGGGCGCACCTCTTTCACAGAACACGGATGACAGCTGGCGAATAATGTTGTAAGAGTCCTGGCGCCCGAGGAGTCTCCAGACTGCGAAAGGTGTAGGCCCACAATCGATGAGGGTAAGGAAGTGGTTGCCACCGTAGTGTGTGATGTCCATGCCCACTCTCTGCCACTTACCACTCACTCCCAACTCCCCTTTCTTCCATCGTGCTGGAGCTGGGTCGATGGATTGGCAGGCCTCGCAACTTTCCACCACTCTTCGGATATCTTTTTTTTTCCTACTCCTGGATCAATCATCTTGACAAAATACAGTGTCCGCTTGATGCCAGGATGTCCACACTGTCGATGAATGTCCATGATGCACGCTGCATCCACATTACACACAACTGCTGCACATGTGTTTTGCAGATTATCAGCATCTCTCCAAGCACCAGCCAGAAGCCATCGTTGAGGGACTCTTGTCAGAGCATCTGCTCTGTTGAGCATAGACCTGATCAACATTACGTCCACGGTCAGGTCGTACTCTGTGATGGTGTCGACCAAGGTGGCAAGCCGTCTTTGAATTAACATCTCACTCGATACTTGTGTCGTCAGCCGTGCTCTTCCACTTAATGCATCGGTTATCCACCAATGAGTGCATGCCGAGTCAGTCATGATATGTAGAACCTTGGCGTGCCATTGAAGCGCCAAGTTAACGCCCTTCAATGTGGCATCAAGTTCGGCCAGGTTTATGTGCCTCGAATCATTCTCTGGCCGAAGCCAACAGGCATCTTCAATAATGGAATCATTAACTGCAAGGGCAACTCCAAGGGCCAGTGAACTAGCATCCACCTAGACTGTGAACTCATTCCCGCTGATGACCCACTTTCTCTAAACGGGGTCATCACTGGTCACTCTGGACACAGTCTCTGTCAACATGCTCCTTAGGGTGACATCGTGTACTGCATCGTCCCATCCCGACGACACGGCTGTTGCACGTATCTTTATGGCTGCCACGGCCACCCTGAGCCAACCGCACACAGGGAAATGGCCTACCATCTTTCCACAAAGCGAAAACACTGTTCGACGAGTGATGTTTGATGGGACCTTGGGAACGTGACTTCCTCTTCTCCAGCAAAGTCCCTCCTTGCTATTGCGCACGTGCAGGCCGAGAACTTTTGCTTCATCGCACAGACGCTCTGGTTCCTTACATGTCAGTCCAAAACTTTCAAAGTGCATTCTAACCGATTGCGCTGACATGAGGTTCTCATTGACGAATATATCATCGATGTATGAGGATGTTGCCTCTTGCACAGCCTCATCTTGCTGCCGGATAGCATGCATGATTGCTGTCATAATGCCTGGGGCCACATTTAGACCGAACCCTAGCCTGGTTAGACAATATCGGGTTCCTCTAATTTCCACAGTCTGAAATGGCCACAATTTCTTCTCAATGCGTATTTGCAGATAGGCCCTGCATAGGTCCAGAGTTGCCACGTTCGATCCCTGCTGTCGCCACTCCCTTAATTTGAGTTCACACACATCAGCCCTTGCTGTATATGGGTCGACATGCTCATTGAGCTCCCGGTAGTCTAGGACGGGGTGGACCTTTTGTTTGGTCTCTTGTACGATGGCCATCAAGGGAATCAGCCCTCGCGGGGGGCCAAGCTCATCCTCTGGGTATGGAAGAAGCCAGCCATTGTCGATCCACGTTTGCAGTTCTTCTTCATACTGTTCCCTTAGCCACATGGGTGGGGGATATTCCGATAACCGGTTTCGCAAGGATATTGGTGGCTGATCGTTTGACCACTTCCAAGACGCCGTCCATGCATTGGTGTTTCTATCATACTCTGCATGAAAGTCAGGCTCGTCGAGAGTTATGGCAGCACAAACATGTTCCTCACATCGGGAGAACTGTACCTTGCCGGTTCTGTCCACGGTAATTCCACCCAGTTGTGTAATCAAGTCCATACCCAGGAGTAGGTCGTACCTGAGAAGCTCTCCCTCCATCACCAGGGCTCGCACGGCTACTGCAGGCCCATCGTTGATGCTTGCGCGGATAATGCTCACCCCACAAGAGGCTAGTGAACCTCCGCCTACAGTTAGTACCGGAATTCTCTCTGCTTTCCAAGTGGCACAGCATATCTTGCTTACGAGAGTCTGGGTGCACCCAGTGTCCACAAGCGTGAGGCGCTCGCTTCCATTAATGTGTATGCTTACAGTGGGTAGCGCCCTGCTCAATGACGATCTGAGGAGAAGACTGGCACTGTAGCTTCTTCCCCTTGCCCGTTTCCCGGACAGGTGCGGGTCAGGTGTCCGTGTTTTTTGCACTTGTAGCACTGCGGCCCGCCAAGTTTCCGTGTTGGTTGACGTGACAAAAGACAATCACGGGCCAAATGGTTGGGTCCTCCACACTTATAGCAGGTTGTAGCTGTGCCCAGGTCCTGCAAACCAGCCTGTGATGGTTGTACAGCTGCCACTTGGTTTATAGTGTTAGGGCTTTTCTTTAGTATTGCTCGTGCCCGCGTCAATACTTCTGATATGTCCATCTCGTCCACTTGGGATGAGGCACGGAGCAGATCTTCCACACTCTTAGGTAATCCTGCAACAAAGGCGCACACCAAGCCTTTGTCTGACATCCCTCCAAAGAGGACCGATAGCTTTTTTAGCTCAGCCAGATACACATCCACCGTTTCCCCGGGATGTAATTTTCAGGCCATGAATTCCTTCCATGCAGTAATTGGATCT
Source organism: Euprymna scolopes (assembly GCF_053919585.1). Classification (NCBI taxonomy): domain Eukaryota; kingdom Metazoa; phylum Mollusca; class Cephalopoda; order Sepiida; family Sepiolidae; genus Euprymna; species Euprymna scolopes. The sequence goes on along the minus strand of NC_136521.1, from coordinate 24,867,824 downwards.
AATGCAAATGCTGTAAAAAGGGCACGCTTGATGCAGGCAAAATCTGTTTTCTTCTCATCAGCCAACTGCTGGTATACTGCATATGCTCCCCCAGTGAGGCGCATTGGGACCACACATTCTATACGCTTCACCCCACTGAGCTGACATATTAATTCTGCTTTTTCCACCCATTCCTGCACTGAGTGATCAGTGCTACTGCCATCAAACAGGGGAATTAGCTTGGGGTCAAATCCTGACGTCATGCCAGAATAGCTTGTGTTCGTTACAACTCTACTTTCAACTGAGTCGTTGTTTGTTTCGTTCACCACACTCTTTTCTTCTACCTCTTCTTTTACACACGTCCGTTCGTTTTCGTGACTCAAACTCGTTTCTCTTCCCGCTTTCCTCTTCTCATTCTTTATGGAATCAGGGTACGAGATTCTCCGAGATTCCCCGACATTTTTTTCCACATAAACGCATGCGGGCGCCATCTTGATTCTTAGTAGCCACTTTCTCCACAGATTATCTCATGGCAAGTAGGCAGTTATGAGCAGGGTTGCAGTGTCAGAGTTGGAGTCGGAGGTTTTAGCTGGAGTCGGAGTCGGAGTTGGATTTCTAAGAGTACTAGAAGTTGGAGTCGGAATTTTTTATCCGACTCCGACTCCTTCAGTCCAATAAAGTTATTTTTACATGGTTTTCCTGTTTGGTTTTAACATGTTTTTTTTAATTACATTTTCATACCAAACAAGGTACATTGCCACTTTTATGTAGGAGGCTACTATCAGGGACCTAAGTTGCAGGGGTACTATGTAGGGAGTTTAGCAGCAAGATGCCTGTTTACATTACACTTGAACTTCTGCATGTCAGTACAGTTGGGGAGCAGAAACCCGGAAGAGAATTCTAGAGTCTAGCAGTTTTGGGTAAGAAGCTATTAGAGTAAAAGACTTTCTTACATCTAGGGATCTTTACTGTGTGGGAGTGGGACTTCGCTGCTTGTCGGATTTGTCGGACGTATTTTTATCAAGGGGGTACAAGAGCTTGTTGTCTGTCAGAGTATTCACCATTAAAATACTTGTAAAACAAGTAGAGGGATGCAACATTTCGTCAATGGGGCAGGGGCTGAAGCTTAAATAACAGTTCAGGACCTATCAGGTTTGCAATTCTCTTTTGAATCTGTTCAGGAGTGAAAGACTAGTAGCAGATGCACCAAATGTGACAGCAGTACTCCATACATAGGCGAATGGTGGTTTTATAGAGATACAGGATACTTTCAGGCGTAACTTACTTTCTAGCACGGTAGAAAGAGCCCACCTTCTCCGCAGTAACTTTGGCAATGATCTCGATGTATCTATTCCAACTCATGTTCCCTGTGAATGTTAAGCCGAGGAGTTTTAACAAAGTACTTTCAAGTAATGTATCTTCAGCCATAGTTATTAGTGGTTGATATTTCATGTAATTATTAAAGGAAACGAGCTTTGTCTTGGCAGTTTTGAACATCACCATCCTTTTATGATCCCACTCTACTACAGACTGAAGGTTTTCCTCTAGAGTTTCCACCATTGCCTTAGATATGTGCTCATTAGTGTTCCCCACGTGGCTGCTATAGAGCGTGTTGTCATCAGCGAATATACCCATGCCAGAGACAATTTTATCAGGTAAGTCATTTATGAATATCAGCAACAATTAAGGACCAAGGATCAATCCCTGAGATACACCTGCATTTATATCATATTGTTTAGATGTACAACCATCGAGGACAACCTGGATTCTTCTCTCATTTAAGAAGGATTTAAATATGTTAAGCATTCGTCCAGTAATACCATAGGATTTTATTTTCATGAGAAGACCATCGTGCCAAACCCTGCCTTAGAGATGTATAGAGCTACTGCCCTCCCCTCCCTTGCCTTATTCAATGCTTGGTATATACGTTCAGAGGTTACAGTTAGAATATCTGCAGTAGAATGGGCCTAAATCCATATTGATAGTTAAACAGAAGTTTAGCAGCTGAGTAGAGCTTGATTAATTAAAGACTCAAATATTTTGGCAAAAAACGGGGGGAGGCTAATTGGGCAATAATTGAATGGGTCAGTTCTTTTGCCAGAGATTTTGTAAACTGATTCTAGTTTAGATTCTCTAGACATGGGGAGGGTGTTACGAATATAGACTCCAAGTCTGTGTCTGTCAGAGTCCTTGCAACAAAGTGGAAGATAACCAGACATGTTAAAGATGTTAGAGGGAGTGAACAAATGCAAGTTAGTTTCACTTAGTGCTAAGATATCCAGGAATTTTGCTAGGAGAAATGATTCTACATCATCTAAGTTAGTTTTAAGTCCTCGAATATTTTTAAATGAAAGCCTCAAGGGAGGAGGTGAATTATTTGAGTGTGTGTCTGGTTTGAAGGTTTTCTTTCGATTGAGCTGTCATTTCATTTTATTTCGTAATTTCAGATGTAGTGTGAGGTGCTAGGCAAAACGGATGTGCATAGCCACCATCCTGCAACATGAGTGGACCATCAGTCGGCTCCTCATCCACAGGAATGCGGCTTTGGGAATGCCCACCAAAGATGAGTGTAGAGTCCCTTTCCATGTGCAACATGGTACTACAAACATCCCTATATTATACAACTGATGATAGAACAGCCGCTCTAAGCGCTACCAAAGAGTTAGGGCTCATGTACTATCAGTCGGAAACAGCAACCAGCAACTATCAAACCGATACCCTCAAACCTGTCCGACAGGAGTAGCCCAGTCCAATCATATAAGCATATATGGTAAACAAGCATTGCCAAGATGCCCAGGTATAGGGGAAGGGAATAAGGCAAATGTAGGGGACGGCATTTATTGCACTAGTCATGAAACAAGGCTAAGCACTGGGAACCTCGAATGAGTTCTTGTGGCTGCACTTCTGCTCCTGGCTAATAGGCAAAGAAGGCAGAGCCTATCTACTCCTTAAGCAGTTTAGGTTTGCAAACTGGTGATTTGATCAAGTCACAAGCTCTGGGGAGGTTGTTGTCCAGGACTGAGAAGCCCCCCCCCCTTCTCCATTTGGTGCCAAGATGTGTGAGGTCAAGGGCACAGGTTTACAAATCGGAGTTTTCCTTTTCATAGATGGATGACCTGACCAGATCTACTTGTCCATCAGTACCGAGAGGGTTTTCCCTGTGCCTTGTTTCAAAACCAGGTATTTCTATGCTTTGAAGTTACACTCCTCAGAATAGGATTAAGATTGGAAGATGTTGTTACGTTTTTAAAGGAGGTATGTATGAGTATAGGGTGTAGATTAAAGGTTAATATTTATTCGGGTTAAGGAAAGATTAAATATGGTTTGTGGATTAGTGACTAATTGGAAAATTATAGTATAAGGGTTAGGGTGCATTTCGAAATGTGCTTTAGGTGTTAATTTTCATGTAAAGATAATCACCAGTACTTTATCCCATCTAAGTGAAAGAAAGATATAGTTGCTAGTTAACATAGATCACTTATAATCTGGGCACAAACTGTGGCTAATAGTTATCTATTTTATAGATATTCTATAGAGTATAAATATAGGTTAAGCTTATGCATGCCTTAGCAATAGAAATCTATAAATGTTTAGTATTTACTGATTCTTAAAAGGTCAGCCTACTAAAGTTTAGGACCAGAAGTTAAACCCTCCTCCCAAGGTATGTGCAAAGTATTGTGGAAAAGAGCAATTGGTTTTTTGGCCAGTTGGAACAGGAGAGATGATATACTTACAAGAATACAGCATTAATATACAATATAGATATACAGGGATTTGGGGAGTGTTTAGGAGAATAAGGAATTTTAATGTTTTTCATGCAAAACAGACAGGCAGGCGTCTTGGAGGCAAAGTATTATCCCTTTAAAACAGGCATTTAGAAATAACATTTGTACCAGTTATTTTAGTAACATACATCAGTAACATTATACATGTGGCCAGTATAGCCTTATATTTAAACATGACACTTAGTCATAAAATAATAAATTATGATTTCCAAAAAGAGGGGAGCAGTATAAGTAAATAAGAGCAGGAAAACATGTTTGGTGAATAAGCAATAAATTAATTGTCCATTATTTCGGTCCATTGGATGACTGCAAATCCTGTCTGTACAGCTGTTTTCATTTTGGTTGTGATGTTACACAAGATCAATGAAAGTTCTGTCTTTGAGTAGGATCACTGTGGATTACATTGGATAACAATCGGATGGTAATCTGAAAGTAATCAAATGGAATTGGGCAATTGGATTAGTCCGGGATCAATCTGGAATTACAAGCTCCCCCACCCCCGAAAAATAAAGAGCATAAATCAATAAGAAGCAACCTAGAGCACTATAGCCCTTCATAGCTTTTCCTTTTTTTACATAGGAGTCTCCACTTATCAAAGCCCAAATGTCACTCGAGGATAATGGTTAATGTGTGTAGAGAAGTCAATGGGACAATATCGTAGTAATCGTTAGCAGTGGAAATTTGGTAAATTTATGCTGGACTTGAATATGACCAAATTGTATTAAGCTGAAAAGCAGGCAAATGGAAGAGAGTTCCACAGGCGTGAAGTTCTAAGAAAGTAGCTTTGTTCATGGAATCTACATTTAGGTTTAGGAACAGATAAAGAGTGTGGGAAATTGTTGATAGTGGTTTCAGGAAGACGAGTGTTTTTCATGAAAGTTTGTGCGAGGGGGGCCATAGATTGAAGCTCAGACATGCACTGGCCATGAAAGTAACGATAAAACAGAGTTAGGCTTGTAATGTCTCTTCTGTGGGAAAGAGAAAAGGGCACCTCCACTAGGTTACGAAGTTTATTTTGAACTTTGTCAAGGCAGGATAAGAGTTTTCTAGCAGCTCCTGCCCAGATATGGCAACAGTACTCCATCTTTGGATGTGCCTGGCTCTTACTTAGGTAGAGAATAACATCAGCAGTGAGATATCTACTGGAGCGCGAGAAAGATCCCATCATTTTTCCAGCCCAGAAGTTGTCAAAACATGGAGCCTTACCAAGACGAGAGCCATTCATTTCAATTGATGCCAGATAGGGGATTAGAGCGCTGATGATACAAAGATAGAAGCTTGGTTTTAGATGCATGAAAATTAACCAACCACTTCTTTCCCCATTGCACCACGTGCTCTAGATCAGAGGAGAGAGAATCAGAGAGAACTTGGTCATTTACGGCCTTTGATGTGTTGCCATAGATGGTAATGCCATCAGCATAAATGTTTACGAATGCTCTTAGGATGTGATTTGGAAGATCATTGATGTAGATCAGGAAGAGAGTTTGGCCAAAGATCGGCTCTTGAGGGACTACTGTGAGCTTCTGATTTCTGCCCATCAACCACTACTTTTATGAACCTATCAGAGAGAAATGGTTCAATAATTGAGAACACATTTCCAGCTATACCATAGCTGGAGATCTTGTGAAGTAGGCCTTTATGTCATACCCTATCAAAGGTCTTTGATATGTTAAGAGCAATTGCCCTAGAAAGGAAATGTTTGGCAAGAGATTCACTAATTCTATGATATAACCGTTAGCACATCCGCTGTAGATCTAGCAGAACGGAAACCATATTGAGTGTCACTAAGAAGGTTATTTTTGCTGAGATAGTTCACTACCTTTCCATTTAACATGGATTCCAGCAACTTACTCATGACGCACAGGAGACTTATTGGTCTGTACTGAGAGGAAGATGACCGATCACCTGAATTCTTAAATACAGGGCATACTGGTGAGGTTTTCTAGGGTGTTGGGAAGCAATTCTCTTTAAGACACTGCTTAAACAGCTTTGTAAGTTTTGGTTGAAGCTTTTTTTGCACTATAATTGGAATGCTATCAGGGCCAGTTGCTTTACTGGAATCAAGGTTTTTGATTAGCTTGGCAACATCACGCACAGATATTTGTATGTTGCATGGCATGTTTTCTGATAAAAGAGGAAATCCGGTGGGTTGACGGCCTTGGTCACATAGGTTATAATTAGTTGCAAAGTTCTTGACAAAGAGTTTGGCTTTGTCTGATGCTGACGAGATTACCTCCAGTCCATTGATGATGGTTAGGATAGAGCACATGATTCTATTCGGGATCCTGTTTGCTATTTGCAAAAACTGGTGGCAACCAAGCCGCTGCTCAGCTACTTTGGACTTAACGGACTGAGCATACAACTCTCTCGCATTCTTTATTACTCTTTTACAGTGATTGCTGGCAATCCTGGAATCAGCTTTAGTCTCAGTACAGTTTCATGTTTTTCCTTTGATCCTCTTTCCATAAAGGTAATATAATCTTCTGTGTATAATATGTGTCTTTACTCCTCTTTTTGGATGAGAAGCGTTTGGCTTTAAAATGTCATGGCCTAAAGAGGTTTTCCTATCCCAAAATATTGTAGTCCCTTTGTTCAAAATGATAGCATAATAAAATTAACTTGTAAATTTTTTATCTTTTGGTTATCTTAACTTATTCTATAAAATTAGTCTATATTTTTAAATGTATTTATAGTGTATTTTTTACCATATTTCCAAACTCCCATTCTTATCTGAATTCATTTTAACTGGCAAATCTACTCCCTTATAAATAAAATACGATAATGAAATTGCATTTAAAAAAAAAAAAACAAAGCCTTTAATGTATTAAAAATATTAATCATCCCTTAGTCTGCCTTTAAAATAAATCTTCCTAAACAATTAATTTTTTTTATTGTCTTATTTTATTCCATTCTATATTCCGTGCTATCTACATGCTTGAAACTCTATTTTCCCCAGATTTTTCTTGCATGTCATTTGTTTGTAATATATTAGTAATAGTTAGCAATATATGCATAGACACAATAGAAAAATTGGAAAAATGCATCTCTTTACTAGCATTCATCACCTTTGGTAAATGAGTTTGTATGTTTTAAATTATTGATACACAAATCGAAAATTATACCATCTCAATTAAATAAAAGATGGAAGTATTAAAATCAAAGCACACATTTGGCTCTTAAAGCAGATCTTCCCTTCCTCCCTTTTACTGCTCTCAAATAAACGCTAATCTTTGTACCCCAATTCATTTCATGTGGAGATACTGGTCTTTAAGCTAGACGAACATGGGTCGCCCGAAGAACACCAAGTTAAGTGCATTTATATATCCGTCTTGTGTGGAACCTCTTTATGTAGATCTAGTCCCACCATTTCTTTTGTTTTCTTTGCTTTATATTCTCTTAAATATTCAAATAATTAATATTGATATCCTTTTCATTTATTTTAAAACAAATTAGTTGCTAGAGCAGATCGGTTTTCTCACAGTACTTGAAACATACAAGTTCCTCTTTCTTTGCTTTATATTCTCTCACATATTCAAATAATTAATCTCCTCTTTATTTATTTTAAAACAAATTAGTTGCTACAGCAGATTGGTTCTCTCACAGTACTTGAAAGATACAATTTCTTGTAGATGTTAAAAAAGAATCTATCTCCAATCCTGAGCTTATGTAGAATAGAGAAAAACTTTAAAGTAAGATACTCAATATCTTCATCCATGCGGGGGCGCAGAAACACCTGGTGTAGAAACCAGGTGTATGGTGACCCCTCTCTGTGTGATGGACCCATAGATCTTGCCAGATCATTCATCTAAGAGAAAAAAATTCTGATAATCAAACTGGGAGAGGGAGGCCTTCTCAGTCATGGTCGACAACCTTCCTGAAGCTGATGACGCGAACAAATTCACTGAAGATTGTGCAGCTGCTATTGTACAAAGACAGCGTGTATTCCGCCAGTTTGTACATCATAGGTCAAATACAAATCGGCAAAAATTCATAGATGCTAGAAATCATTGTAAGAGAGAAATAGTGACAGCCAAAAGAAATATGCTGAAATAATTAGGGAATGCATAGAATTGCAAAAGATAGGAACTCACGATTTCTGAAAAATCTGTAGTGAATAAAGAACAATCAGTAATTTCTCCACTGAGCAACAGCTAGAAGGCTGCATGCACAGTAACAGAAAAGGCGGAACTGCTGTTCTGGCGATTTATCTCCAACTCCTCCTTAGAGCCAACAAACACCTCCCTCCCAAATTTCCCTATGCGGACTGAAGCCACATTAGATGATGTAAAAATCACTTCTCATGTCTGCGATATCATAAAAAACTTAAACACCTCAAAGGCATGTGGACCTGATCTCATCTCTGGTATACTAATTAAGAAATGTTTAAAATAACTAGCCCCCATATTTTCATACATGCCTTGCTGAATCTTTCTTCCCTAATAGCTGGAAGATGGCCTCTGTGGTACCAGTGTACAGGAATTCTGGTGAAAGAACAGACCCTCTCAGTTATTGTCCCATTAATCTCTTCCCCATCTTCACTAAAATCTTTGAGATCTTAATTAATCAAGCACTAGTTTACCACCTCACAAAAGTAAATCTTTTCTCTGACAAACAATATGGATTCAGGCAATGTCATTCTACTGCATATATTTTAACATTCATCTGTGAACGCATTTACCATGTACTGGATAAAACAGGTGAAGCCATAGCTGTAGCTCTATATATATCCAAGGCCTTTGACAAAGTCTGGCATAAAGGGTTGCTAATGAAAATTAAATCGTACATTATAACTGGACATATAATAAGTATAATTAGATCCATCTTAGACAATAGAAGCATATAGATTGTCATTGATGGACATATATCCAAGCAGCATAACATTAATGCGGGAGTGTCTCAGGGGTCGATCCTTGGATCATTATTATTCCTAATATTCAAAAACGACCTCATTGATAATATCGTGTCCGAGATTGGTATATTTGCTGCTGATACAACACTCTATAATATGCATGAGGGAAGAACAGATGTACATAAATCTAAGACAATGGCAGAATTGTTAGAAAATGACCTCCAGATCATTATGGATGGTAACATTTAATGCTAGTAAAACTAAGCTGCCCTCCTTTAACAAGATGCCTGTCGAACCACCTTTATCAATAGAAAATAACACTCTACCTGAAGAATTCTACCTTCTAACTCCTCGGCCCAACATTTGCGGGCAATATGAACTGGAACAAATACATAGAGGACATTGCAAAGACTGCTGCAAAGATGGTAGATTCCTTATATCGAGCTAGAAGACTACTTACACCTGAGAATATCCTGTACTTCTACAAAGCCGCCTATGCATGGAGTATTGTTGCCACATCTGGGCTGGTGCATCTGCCACTAGCCTCTCCCTCTCGGATAGGTTCCAAAAAAACGCTGTCAATCAAGTCCGTCCGACTTTATCAACGAAACTCCAGCCCCTGTCCCATTGCCGCAATGTTGCATCACTGTGCCTGATTTACGAATATTTTAATGGAATGTGTTTTGATGAACTCGTTGCACTTGTGCCCCCTCGCTGTACATATTCCCAACAAACCCGCTTAGCAATAAGATTTCACCCCTTCACTGGTGAGGTCTCTAGATGTCAGAAAGCTTCCTATTCTAATAGTCTCTTACCTCGAACACCCAGACTTTGGAATTCCCGTTCCTGCTACCTGCTTTGGAATTTAAAATGTAACATAAACCAACATCTTGTTTATCTTTCCTAGACATAGTTCCAAATAGTCCAGTCAAATTGTGGCTGAACCTCAAACAAATTGCTAACAAAGGTTTTTAAATTGCATTGTAGGCAAGAATATCTCCTCTTTCAGATAAAAAAAAGTTTACCAAAATTGACCTTGCGGAAAGGGGTCAACGACCGCCATCTTTAAAGGGTCCCCCCGATTCTAGTTTCCCCCTCTCAACTCAATTATTGTAAGTATATCTTCAAAAATTACAAATGTATCAATGTGAAATTTTATAAACCAACAGTTTTCATGAAGTTGAATATAATTATAAACTCATTGGTTTGGTTTATTTGATTTTGGTTTACGGCATATCAACCCTTTTAGATTATTTGATACTAGTCCAGTCAATCTAGCTGGTTTTTTTTTTTGTCTCAACCTCAAATAAATTGCTAACAGAGGTTTTTAAATTGCATTGTAAGCAGGAATAACTCCTCTTTCAGATAAAAAAAGTTTATTAAAATTAACCTCGGAGAAAGGGGTCAACGGACGCCATTTTTAAAGGGTCCCTCCGATTCTAGTCTCAATCACTGTAAGTATTCTTTTTTTATTAGCCGCACCTGATGAAACTTATTAGCCACATTTGATGAAAGGTTCTGGTTTGCAAGAACTTTTTGTATGCTGAAAACACAGTCAACCACATGCTAAGTGGCAAAGCAATTGCAAGAGCCATTCGTGCTCACTTTTTAGTTGCTGCTGCTCTGAATGCTATTTTATTAGCAAAAGCCTATGATTTGCCAGTTTCACATGTCACTGAGGATGATCAACCCAACACTGATGCAGAAGAGTCATTTCATCAAAATGAAGACCTTAAAAAAGCTCAGGGGCTATTGATAGGTCTCCTTGGTGGGACTGAGAGATTGGATAATGTTCTGTCTGCAGAGTCTGTAACCAGGATTACCCAGAAAATCAACCATGTGAAGGATGCGATGGTTGAGCAGCGAACAGCAAAATTGTGGATTCAATACCTTGATATGGTGAAGAGCCTGCAACTGTTTATCAAAGCAGAGCGCACTGGGAACTGGGAATTGCACCTTGATGCTGTTAGGAAAATGCTGCCAAGATTCGCTGCAGCAGGACACATCCTATATGCAAAGTCGGCATATCTGTATTTGCAGCAAATGGAGGGTCTGGCAAAAACCCACCCTGAAGTATACCAGAAATTTTCGGAAGGATTCCATGTGATTAGACGGAGTGATCGCTACTGGGCTGGCTTGTCAACGGATCTGGTTATTGAACAGGTGCTAATGAGAAGCCTGAAGACGTCTGGAGGCCTTACTCATGGCAGAGGAATGGATGAAATTCAACCATTGGTTTGGACGCTATCACTGCCAGCATGCGCAGAAATCAAGTTTACAATGCAAGAACTAGCAGGCATTCATTATGGCACTAGTGACCAGCATCAGGAGGCTACTTCAGCAAGAAAAGAGCGTGATGTGAGGGATACATGGAAGGTCCTTGCGTTTCTCCAGACATATGACCCTTTCACGGAAGATCCGTCCATTCACAGCATTTCAAGTGGAGTAACTGGAGACAAAAAGGTGAATGTGGACAGAGTAAACTCCATAGGAGAGGCAATCATAGCTTCAATGGCTGGAGAAAATGTACAAGAGTACACTTTTAAAAAAAAAGGATCAAGCAATTACACTTGGATCAAAAGTTTCACTCAGCAAAGATGAAACTGTTGAGACTGATCCACAACTCCTATTCCAGAGACTGCGTGTGCTATCTAATAATGAACCCTCAACCCAGGAGCAGCAAGAACATTTTCAATATGAGCTGTGTGGTTACCCACCTGCTCTTTTTGATTATTTTGGATTAGTGCGACAGGCAAAAAAATCTGCTTTGGCGGACGCTATATGGGAACTGACTTCTCATGTACAATCAGGTCCACAGTCATCAGATCCACAGTATCTCTTAGATGGTGGAGCACTACTTCAGCGTCTCCCTTGGTAAAAAGGTCGCACATTTAATGAGATCTGTGACCAATACTGTAGATATGTCACAAATAGATATGGAAAAGCATGTGTTGTCCTTGATGGATATGAAAGTGGCCCACCCATTAAGGACTCGACTCACCGACGCCGAGCAGGGGGGTTTGTTGGAGTTAATGTGTCACTGACTCCTTTCATGGTGTTCAAATTAAAAAAGGATGTTTTCCTTGCTAATCGACAAAACAAACAATTGTTTATCAACTTGCTGGGAAAGAGTTTGAAGGAAGCAGGTTGTAAAGTAATCCATGCATCTGGAGACGCTGACGTATTGATTGTGAAGACTACTCTAGAACTGGCACAGACAGGAGAAACCATTTTGATAGCAGATGACACTGACCTATTGGTCCTTCTATGTTATCATACCAATAGCGATGATATTTACAACATCTTCTTTATGCCACAACCAAAAGCTAGTGAAAAAAGAGTGAAAGTCTGGAACATCAAAGAGGTGAGGAAATCATTGGGAGATGCGGTCTGTTCCAACATTCTTTTCATTCATGCACTACTGGGTTGTGATTCTACATCCAGTGTTCACGGAATTGGGAACGCAGCATCCCTCCGAAAGGTGATGAACAATAGAAACTTCCTCGAACTGGCTAAAGTGTTTGGCAAAGACAGCAGTGCAGAAGAGGTTATTTTAGCTGGGGAGAAGGCTTTAGTGTGGCTATACAATCGTAATGATGGGGAAAACATCAATCATCTTCGACTGAGGCGCTTTAAGGAAAAGGTTGCAAATAGCTCAAAGTATGTTGAGGCCAAATCATTGCCACCGACAAGAGCAGCTACGAAATTCCACAGCCTTTGAGTTTACTTCCAAATTCAGGAATGGAAAGGTAGAAACCAGCTAAAACCTGGCGAGTGGGGATGGACACTTTCAGATGGTAAATTACAACCAGTTAAGACTGACTTACCACCTGGCCCTGTAAATTTGTTGGCTATAATTAGGTGTAACTGTACTTCAGGGTGTACTACAGGAAGATGCAGTTGCAGGAAACATGGCATTCACTGTTCAAACTTGTGTGGATATTGCAAAGGCCTCAATTGCACCAACTCATCACAGCCAGATCTTCTTCTTCTTCTTCTTCTTGATGATGATGATGATGATGATGATGATGATGATGATGATGATGATGATGATGATGATGATGATGATGATGATGATGATGATGATGATGATGATGATGATGATGATGATGATGATGATGATGATGATGATGATGAAGAAGAAGAAGAAGAAGAAGAAGAAGAAGAAGAAGAAGAAGAAGAAGAAGAAGAAGAAGTGACCTTTGACTAGTTCTTGACAAGAAATGTTCTTTGGTCCGTTCATAAACTTGTTCTGTGTAATTTAATAAAGGTTTTTTGTCAGCAAAAATGATTATTTTTGTAATTAATTGTTTTAATGGACATACTTGTCAGGAATTTTATGCATCGAAATTTTAATACTGTTAAGTTGAATTTTAACCCTTTAGACTCAGGCCAATATATCGGCCTTGGCGATTTAGCAAAAAAGATGACACAGTCGATATTTTGTCCTTTTACATTATGGTAATTGTTAATTTTGCATATCATCCTTTTCGCTAGTTATCGCATTTTACGACAGGGCCCAAATGATTTAAAAGTGGCGGCCGTTGACCCCTTTCCCCAAGGCTAATTTTGGTAAACTTTTTTTATATGAAAGAGGAGATATTCCTGCGTCCACAATGCAAGTTAAAAACCTTTGTTAGCAATTTGTTTGAGGTTCAGCCACAACACCAAAGACTGGACTATACAGTAATTGAGTTAAGAGAGGAAGACTAGAATCGGAGGGACCCTTTAAATATGGCGGCCGTTGACCCCTTTATCCAAGGTTAATTTTAATAAACTTTTTTCATAGGAGAGAGAGTTTGCTCAGACTTGACCAGTACCACAGCCTACAGGCGCCAGGACCACCAGAATATTAAAATAATTTATTGCTTGTTTTCGGCCAGGGACGGCAAGCAGGTGCGGCTAATAAAAAAAAGAATACTTACAGTAATTGAGAATAGAATCGGAGGGACCCATTAAAGATGGCGTCCGTTGACCCCTTTCTCCGAGGTTAATTTTAATAAACTTTTTTTTATCTGAAAGAGGAGTTATTCCTGCCCACAATGCAATTTAAAAACATCTGTTAGCAATTTATATGAGGTTGAGACAAAAATAAACAGCTAGATTGACTGGATTAGTATCAAATAATCTAAAAGGGTTGATATGCCGTAAACCAAAATCAAATAAAACCAAACCAATGAGTTTATAATTATATTCAACTTCATGAAAACTGTTGATTTATAAAATTTCACATTGATACATTTGTAATTTTTGAAGATATACTTACAATAATTGAGTTGAGAGAGGGAAACTAGAATCGGGGGGACCCTTTAAAGATGGCGGTCGTTGACCCCTTTCCGCAAGGTCAATTTTGGTAAACTTTTTTTTATCTGAAAGAGGAGATATTCTTGCCTAAAATGCAATTTAAAAACCTTTGTTAGCAATTTATATGAGGTTGAGACAAAAAAAAAACCCCAGCTACATTGACTGGACTAGTATCAAATAATCTAAAAGGGTTGATATGCCGTAAACCAAAATCAAATAAAACCAAACCTGTGAGGTTATAATTATATTCAACTTCATGAAAACTGTTGGTTTATCAAATTTCACATTGATATATTTGTTATTTTTGTAGATATCCTTACAATAATTGAGTTGAGAGAGGGAAACTAGAATCGGGGGGGACCCTTTAAAGATGGTGGTCGTTGACCCCTTTCTGCAAGGTCAATTTTAGTAAACTTTTTTTTATCTGAAAGAGGAGATATTCTTGCCTACAATGCAATTTAAAAACCTTTGTTAGCAATTTGTTTGAGGTTGAGCCAAAAAATGAGCTAGATTGACTGGACTAAAATAGTAGCCTTTTGCATCCAAATGGTGATATGCCTTGTTACATGTTAACGTGAGTAAAATAAATAAAGCTGGTTGAGTGTACATGTGAGTATATTTATCATAAAAGTGAATGTAAAATGTAAAAAATGATATACATGAAAAGTAATTATAAAATGCTGAATAGATGTGGGAGGCTGGTATATGGATCTGCAGAATAGATTTCCACATAGGGGTCAAAGAGTTGGGAGTCGGAGTCGGGAGTCAGGAATCGGAGTTGAAGATATCAAATGAGTCGGAGTCGGAGTCAACATTCTAGAAATTCTAGGAGTCGGAGTCGGACTTTTACCATCCGACTCCGTAACCCTGGTTATGAGAACTACTTAAAAAAATATAATATATTATAAAAAATATGTGTATATATATATATATATATATATATATATATATAAAATAAAAATTACAATTAAATTTACCAAAATGATCCAAGATGGTAAAATTAAAGTATATTATGAATATTAAAGAATTAATATTTATCTAGTGTTTCCTTTTCAGATTAAATATGTGTTTAACTCATTTCCAAGTGTTTTTTAACATATTTATTAACTATTTGCTCATATATATATATATATATATATATATATAACTACTTCATTTACTCACATAAACCTAATATACGAAAGTATAGATTTATGCGTAAACTTTAAGTATTTACTTCAAAAGTGCTCAATACGTAGGTAGAGCTAGTTAGTAATTTATAAAATATATATGGCGATTAAACTACACTGAATATTCTGCGTTTCATCCACTATAGGATTCGTCAGGCTTATGCGCGAATTCTGTGGTTGCTTCTTGTTTTTATATATGTTGAGGATTTCTAGTTAGCCAATCAGCTTTCTAGTATCCACCGTGCCCCTTCCTATCAGCCAATGGGCATGCATTTTATCGAACAAAGGATCTGTTTTAGAACTAGGTTAGTGGTTTAAGGTAGACGTTTTCCGTCCTTTTTTTATATATATATATATATATATATATATAAATATACCTATGTGTACACACACACATGCACATATATATATATATATATGTGTGTGTGATCGTTTATGTATATTCATGTTTATTTAGTTTATTTATTTGTTTGTTTTCTATTGTTATTGTTAGTTTTAAAGCTATTTTGTATCGCTATCCTAGAGTAAGTTTTATTTTGTGAACACAGTTGTTTGCTATTTCTCGTCTACAGTTTAATAGATTTTGAGGTTCTTAAAGTACAGGATAGCAAATTTTTCATGGAGGCATAATTTACATGGGTCGTCTAAATGTCTGCACGTGGTAGCTTGTCTCATTATTTTCCATTCGACTACCGGCGAATGTCCGCTTTCTTTGAGTTCCCAGTATTTATTCGCTAGTGTTGTTTTTATGCGGTGTTTTTTTATTTTTTAATGTACTTTTGTGGTCATAGTATCGGGTTTTGAAATCTAAGGAAGTCATGCCTATGTAATATTTCTTGTTATTCGGGTTTTCTTTCGCAAATATTGTTGCTTGATAAACTACGCTTTTTGTTAGGCATTTATTTTGGACTGGGCAAAGTGTGCGGTGTCTACAATTGCATTTATCTTGTTCGTTATTAGTATTTTTATTTATGGTATGGTTGTTCTTGTCCGGGGTTGGTTTGTTATTATTATTATTATTATTGTTATCATTATTATTATTATTATTATTATTATTATTATTATTATTATTATTATTTCTGCTAGTGTTGGTTTTATTTCTGTCATGGTGTCTACTTTTTTTATTGTTTATTTTGTTGCTGTTTACATTGTTTTCATTTAGTATTTTGTTATTATGTGCCTTCATTATCATCTCTAAATTTTCGCAACAACTGTAAGATAACTTCAAGGTATTTTTATTGAAGATTTTGTGTAAGGGGTTGGTTGCGGGAAAGTGTTTTTCAATAAGATCTAGAAATTTCTTGCCAAGTTTTGTTTTTAACATTTGATTGTATGGGGCCGTATACCAAATTATAGTTCTTTTTCTTCTATTTTTAATTTTATTATAGTTGTTGGTGTTTTGTTGCTTATATTTGATATCGATATTTTTGTATCCACTATTTTTTAGGGCTGTTTCGTAGATATTAGTTGACCTGTTAAATGCATTTTCATCGCTTGAGTTATTACTGAGTCTACTTACGATTGAGTTAGGAATGTGTTTTATAATTGATGGTGGGTGGTTGGACTTAGGGTTTACGTAAATTGGAGTAGCGTTATCTTTTAAGTATGGTTCATATGTGTTTTTATCTAAGTTTAACGTGACGTCCAGGAAGTTTGTTATTTTTATGTTAGCTGATACGTCCGCTTTTAGGCCTAATTTTTTCATTTCTTAGTGTATGATTTTCTTAAAGTTTTCTCCCTTGACTTTGTTGGAGTTTTTTATTATAGCTAGTCCGTCATCTCTATATAGGCCGATATCCGTAGTATCGAATATGCTTGTGAGGGTATATAGAATGAATAATCCCACAAGATCTGATGCCTCTGCAGAGTCTCTGGCACCCATCGCCAAATCGAACGAATTTTACATTTTAGTTTTTATCCATTGGTTATTGTTATTTATTAGAACTGATTTTCTACATCTTTTAATGATGTTGATTTCTTCTGAGGATATATCAGTGTATGCCTCGGCAAATTCTAGGGCAATGTTAAAAAGTTCTTCGGATATCGAGGGATAAAAGTCTATGATGTCAAACTGTATGAACGTACATTTATCTTTGTTTTCTATATTTTTAAATGACAGAAATAAAACCAACACTAGCAGAAATAATAATAATAATAATAATAATAATAATAACAAACCAACCCCGGACAAGAACAACCATACCATAAATAAAAATACTAATAACGAACAAGATAAATGCAATTGTAGACACCGCATACTTTGCCCAGTCCAAAATAAATGCCTAACAAAAAGCGTAGTTTATCAAGCAACAATATTTGCGAAAGAAAACCCGAATAACAAGAAATATTACATAGGCATGACTTCCTTAGATTTCAAAACCCGATACTATGACCACAAAAGTACATTAAAAAATAAAAAACACCGTATAAAAACAACACTAGCGAATAAATACTGGGAACTCAAAGAAAGCGGACATTCGCCGGTAGTCGAATGGAAAATAATGAGACAAGCTACCACGTGCAGACATTTAGACGATCCATGTAAATTATGCCTCCATGAAAAATTTGCTATCCTGTACTTTAAGAACCTCAAAATCTATTAAACTGTAGACGAGAAATAGCAAACAACTGTGTTCACAAAATAAAACTTACTCTAGGATAGCGATACAAAATAGCTTTAAAACTAACAATAACAATAGAAAACAAACAAATAAATAAACTAAATAAACATGAATATACATAAACGATCACACATATATGTATATATATATATATATATATGTGCATGTGTGTGTACACATAGGTATATTTATATATATATATATATATAAAAAAAAGGAAGGAAAACGTCTACCTTAAACCACTAACCTAGTTCTAAAACAGATCCTTTGTTCGATAAAATGCATGCCCATTGGCTGATAAGAAGGGGTGCGGTGGATACTAGAAAGCTGATTGGCTAACTAGAAATCCTCAACATATATAAAAACAAGAAGCAACCACAGAATTCGCGCATAAGCCTGACGAATCCTATAGTGGATGAAACGCAGAATATTCAGTGTAGCTTAATCACCATATATATTTTATAAATTACTTTATATATATATATATATATATATATATATATATAGTTAGTAAATTATAAAATGTATATGGCGATGGCTTAATCGCCATATACATTTTATAACTTACTAACTAGCTCTACCTACGTATTGAGCACTTTTGAAGTAAATACTTAAAGTTTACGCGTAAATCTATACTTTTGAATATTAATTTTATGTGAGTAAATGAAGTAGTTATATATATATATATATATATATATGTATATATATATATATATATATATATATATAACTACTTCATTTACTCACATAAACATATATATATATATATATATATATATATATATATATATAGGAGAATGGATTTAGACAAGCCCGTTCCACAGCAGACATCCTAACTGTGATCTCTGAACATATATACCATTCACTGGACAAAGCGGGGAAGGGCAGAGCGGTAGCTCTAGATATATCTAAGGCTTTTGACAGGGTATGGCATGAGGGTCTCCTCAGGAAAATTAGATCATACGGTATCACTGGTAGAATACTTAACATAATTAAATCCTTCTTAGATAAGAGAAAAATCCAGGTTGTCCTCGACGGTCATACATCTAAACAATATGATATAAATGTGGGGGTGCCCCAGGGGTCTATCCTTGGACCTCTATTGTTCCTGATATTCATAAATGACCTCCTCAACAAATGTGACTCTGAGATGGGTATATATGCTGATGACACTACACTCTATGGCAGGCACGACAGGAAGACGAATGAACACATTTCTAAAGAAATGGCAGAAACAGTAGAGGAAGACCTCCAATCTGTGGTGGAATGGGGACAAAAGTGGTTGGTCGCGTTCAATGCTGCCAAGACTAAACTAGTTTCATTTAATAATTACAAGAAACCCTCTCTGCCACCTATAGCAATGGCCAACGACTCTTTATCTGAGAGTACTTCTTTCAAACTCCTTGGCCTAACGTTCACAGGAAACATGAGTTGGAACAATTACATTGAAAGCATTGCCAAGGCCGCTCCAAGAAAGGTGGGCTCTCTCTACCGTGCTAGAAAATTACTAACACCCGAAAGTATCCTGTACCTCTATAAGGCCACCATTCGCCCAATTATGGAGTATTGTTGTCACATCTGGGCTGGTGCATCTGCTACTAGTCTCTCGCTCCTTGACAAGGTTCAAAAGAGAGTCGCAAACCTAATAGGCCCTGAACTGGCATCTAAGCTTCAACCTCTGTCCCATCGACGAAATGTTGCATCCTTCTGCCTTTTCTACAAGTATTTTAGTGGTGAATGCTCTGACGAACTGCAATCACTTGTGCCCCCACGACGTGAGAACCCTCGACAAACCCGACAGGCTGCTAAATCCCACCCCCACACTGTAGAGATCCTTAGATGTAAAAGATCTTTCTACTCCAATAGTTTCTCAATAGTTTGAATTCCAGAGTCTAGCGGTTCTGGGGACAGAACCGCTAGACTCTGGAATTCCATTCCAGGTCCCTGCTTCCCCAACAGTACTGACTTGCAGAGGTTCAAGTTTAACGTGAACCATCTTGCTGCCCAAATCCCTACATAGTACCCCAGTAGTTGTTGCCCCTGATAGTAGCCCCCTACACCAAAGTGGCAATTTGCCTTGTTTGGGGTGAAAATGTAAAAAAAAAAAAAAAAAAAAAAAAAAGAACAATAGGAATGGAAAATGAAGTCCGAAAAAGTATATATTGGTAAATATAGATTGGTTCATTTATTCAATAAGGGAATATAAACATTTAGTTTGGGGATAGAGGGGACTCTTTATGCCAAGGCATTTCGAAGCCTAAAGCTTCTCATCAGAAGAGTAGAGAAGATGCTAGGTAACATAATGAGGATGCGACGTCTAGCGTGGGATTCATCAGGAACGAAATGAATCAATAAAATTATAGATGATGTTTGGGGAGGGGGGCTATATCGAATTCTAAGATAAAGGAGGAGCGTATTATAAAGAGTGTAATGTAAAAAGGTGTATAGGGGCTCTATCATAGTCTTAAATGTATGTAGTATATGTTTTAAGGCTTAGAGGGAGGTATAGTGTGGATGAGTGGTAATTCTATTTTATCAGTATGTAAGATGCCTATTATCTATGCAGGAGCATAATACTGACAGATGCAACCGAGACGATAACAGCACTTTAAGGCGGTGTATAATTTCAAGAGGAATATTATGACGATGACAGGATGTATTCTGACGTCTGGCTATCAGATTCCTGAGCCCACTGACGTCCAGCTACCAGGTTTCAGTGCCCACCGATGCCCAGCTACCTGTTCTAGAGCTCCACTCATGTCTGGCGACCCATTTCAGTGCCTCACTGACGTCCAGCTACCAGTTTCCAGAACACATTGATGTCTAGCTACCTGTTTCAGTACTCACTGATGTTCAGCTATTTTCAGCAATTTATCCTATTGCACTCAGACTGATCCTGAATATATGATCTTCATTATCTACAAACTTACCATTTCGATTCTTGGTAAATTAAACACGATATCTATCATCTTTAAATGAATATCAGTCTTATTTTCTTTGTTATTACTGTTATCTTTTTGCCTTTGTGTCTACTTTGTTAGTTGTATGGTTGATTGACTTGCAGCAACAAGATCTTTAGACAGGCAAACGGCTGGCAGAAAAGATGGTAGAAAGTTCAAATAAACCCGAAATCAACATATCAGCCCCACTCCTTATATAACTACCACTGCACAGTGAAATCAACAGCAGGAGTTTATTTAACTTAAGGTGATATTTTCAGCCAGGAAAGTCACACAAGAAAACACAAATTATGCCTCAGTGTTACTAGCACTACCATCATCATTGGGAAATATCTCAACAGTACAGTACACGAAGAGAGGAGTTACTTGGTTGAGGAACGTCCTGGGAATGCAACCAGTTCCCTGGATGTTAGACATGATATCCAATGATATCTAATATGGAAACATCAACAAAAATGGATCGAGATGTCGTCGGCTATAACTGGCTGGCATGGGTCGCTTCTTGTCTTCATTGCATCGTACAGGCATCTTTCCATTGTCGGCATTAATGGCATGCTGGAATTTAATGCTTATACAAAAATAGCGAACAAATGCACTTTTTATAAAAATATAATTTATTTAAGATTTAACAATGAGAAGCATATTTTTATAGAGACCAGTTGAAACCAGACGCATGCTATGTTGCGTCCGCCGACTCCAGAATGTAAGCGTCAACTGTTTTAAAAACAATCAAATTATATTTAATTCTCTCTTTCTTCATTGAAAGAGAGAGAAGGGGAGTGAAAAAGACACAGAGAGAGAGAGAGAGAGAGTGAGAGTGACATTCATACATAATGTTTGAACATTGTTTTGTTTTGTGTCCATGAGTTCTTTTGGGTTTGACCTTTCAAATTCTAAAGTCTTATAGTCGTTTTGCCTTGGTTCAATATTATAAACAAACTGTCATTCTTGGCTTCAGTCATAGCAGAACATTTTCAAAATCACAAACACCTGCTTAACACATCTGCACTTCACAAGTACAGACCAAGTTAGGCCCAAGGTTTATTAATGTAGAACACCCAGCTCCCTCAAAAGGGGCTATGTTATTGTGCCACACAGACCATTGCCCATACACTCACTTGAAAGAAACTATCCTCAAGCAAATGGACCTCATCAGAGACCTATTCTCTAATGTGTCTCTAAGTCAATAGTCAGGGAACAAAGGTAAATTAGAAATTCTGCGGGGTTAATGGATGTGCTACCGATGTGGATGTGCTTAGTGAGGTTGCAGAAAAGAATGCATTGAGGATCCCACAATCTTTAAAACTATGGAAACGAAGAAATATCAATATTGAAACTGCTTCATCAGTATTGAATTAATATTAAAACTGTTTTTAACCTTCAGTGAGACTGCTTTTGCATTGTTATCTTGGTGGTGGCATTTGCTCATTGACTTATCAGTCTTTATTTAGTTCTTCATCATCTACTTGTTGGATTTTTACCTGGCATGATACAGGAGGAACAACCACAATCATAGGGAGGCCTGGATAAGTGAAAGACAAAACACATAAATTCATACATAAATATGTGATGGATTTATTTTTTATTTTCAGATGGCAAGGAAAAGGATGTATCAGAGTTCCTTAATTATGGCTTCACAGAAATAGAAAAGGATATATGAAGCCTCAATGTAAGAAAGTATTGAGTCTTTCAAAAAGAATCAACTGAAGAAACACTTGGACAAGGTTTATTCATATTGGTCTTCCAAATCACAGGAATACTTTAAGAATGTGGAAAAAAAACAATCAAATCACAGAGACTGAAGAAGAGTGCAACGTTTGACCAATCTTTAGCTGCAATAACTAATTTTGAAGTGGTTGTGTGAAACAAAAACCCACATACTATTGGTACAGAGTTAATCAAGCCCGTGGCTGTAAAAATGGCAGAGATAATGTGTGAACAGAAACCAGCTAAACAACTGAATACGGTATCTTTGTCTGCTGGAGTTATTAAAGAAAGAATTTCCATCTTGGCAGAAAAAGTGAAAGAACAAGTGATTTCTTCAGTAAAAAAAAAAAAAAGGAGTTTGCCATTCAACGTGATGAGACTACAGATGTAAGTAGCAATTCACAATTGATGGTATACATTCGATATAGGAGCTCTGATAGAATCGAAAAAGAAATCTTATTGTGTTCTCCTTCTAAGTAGAGAACATGTTGTTCATTAAGGTTAATGCATGCTTCAAAAAACCAAGTGTTGATTTGATGTGGATAGATTGTATTGCAGCATCAATTGATGGATAGATTGTATTGCAGCATCAGTTGATGAAGCTCCTGGCATGCTTGGTTATGTCAATGGTTTTGTGGCTTTGGTCAAACAACAGAATCCAAATATTCTTGAAACAAAAATGTAGTAGGCAAAACAAACAAAAAAAAATACAACTAAAAATAGATGGAACAAAAACTCGCTTCTCGCAGACACGTGGGTCATAACAAGCACAATCTACTCGCCAGAATCACCTACACACAATCTGCAGAACGCTCACTCTCCTTTCCAGTGTCCTGCCTTTATGTTACATGATAAGGGCTGTCCCCTTTTCATGTAAGTATAAAAATAGAGAGATTTAGTTAAAATGAAAATGAAATAGCATAGATGAAATTCGAACCTCGTAATTTAGGTTTAGAAATAGATTACGAGAGAGAATTAGCAAATGGAATGTGAAAACAAACCATTGTTTAGCTTAGAGATAAAATAGTTTCAAGAAAAGAATTGCGTTGTCAATTCTGTTATGAAAATTCAATTGAGGAATGCAACTATAGGATAATTTAATAAACATGTTTTTAACATATTGGAAATATAGGTTACTGGGAATATAGGTTAAAATTCCTTTTGTAAACAAAGGAAAAAGTTTTGGACACGCATTTCTAGAACACATGAAAGAAGACACATGTTTTAACATGTGTATGACGTCATGGAAAACGGGAATTTCTCGATATAGTTAGAAACTTTAGAGAATTGGGAGAAACTGAGAGAGAGTTTGAGGACGACAGATGATAGTCTGCAGTTGGGATTCGAACGTCTAGAAGCGAGACGGTCACTTTTGAAACTTAGAATGTGAAGCTTTGAATTCTTGACTCAGAAAACCACGACCGGTCGGGAGAAGAAATAAACCCATCATGTGTTTTTATAAACGTCATCTTTGTGTTGTAATTCTACCAAAAGGTAAAGTGAAAATTGTTATATATGTCTTATGTATATCGTGTTTTAAAATGTCTTTACATACACGTCTCGACATCTCATATCTACAATGTGAACACTAAGACTGTCTGAACACTGTTTCCTCACTCTAAGAGCTTCTACACTTCTAAGTATGAACATTTTATATATATGAATCACGTCATAACACGAACATCTCTCTTAATAAGACTCACTTTTAACAAAGAACAATAACAACAACAAAACAATAATAATAAGACTATTATATAACACTTATAGTGTCCGGGAACGACGTATTTGCATAATCGCGCGAGAGCAGACGTGATTCAACGATAATTACATTGGGTAAAAGCTAATAAAAGCCCATGGACGCTATCTTGGAACTCTTTCTTTCGCTCAGCCCAAAACAGATGTATCCGAGGTATCTCTATTTCTCATTTTGGTTACCGCTAATTCTGCTACACTCCCCCCTGATCTCATAATCACAAACGGGGCAGGGGGGCAGTCGTCTTTGTCGGATACTTCTTTGAAGAACCGGAGGCAGCACTTCCTCCTTGTCATCTTCCTCATTACCACCGTTATTGCCGCCAGTCTGTTCCATAGGCGGTGTTTCACAATCAGGGCAGGGACAGGAGGGCAGTATCCGTCTTTGTCGGGTACTCCTTCGTAAAGGCAAGACGGGTGGTCCCTCTCCCGCTTCTTCAGTATGTGCATTATATGGCTCTCCATCGTCCTGCATTATACTCTCTGCTCATTCAGAAGACATTGTACTGTCTTCCTCTTCCTCCGATGTAACAACATAATGGCGAGGGCGTAGATCTTTCACGTGGCGAGGCACACCGTCCACCAAAATCGATTGGTCACCTCACCCTTGCCGAACCTCGTGGTACATCGATTTTGCGGTCTTTTGACCCACACGCGATCTCCAACCTGGTAAGAGCTGTCCTTGGGATCTGCGGATGCAGTTGCGAGATTGGTCTCCTTTACTCGAACTTCGTATCGATAAATCCTGTTGGCAGGTGCAGTGAAGGGAGATATGTCGTCTCTTGGTGTGATGTTATACCAGTAGACAGCTTCCTGAATGGGACAGCGCATTCTAGCCGCTATTCGTTTCACTGTACGGTGACATCGCTCCGCTATGCCATTCCCAGCTGGAGCGTACGCACAATGGAATCGCAAGTGAACTCTCCATTTGTGTGCAAATGCTTGGAATGCGTTGCTGCAGAAAGCCGTGTCATTGTCTAAAAGGATTTCATGCGGCGAGCCACGCTCGAGGAACACTGTTTCCAACTGATGGATCATGCTTGCCGAGTCTTGCCAATTTCCTCCAAATGGAGAAACGCGATGGACCACAGTCTGTTAGAGTTAAAAAATGGAAGGTGCCATAATGCGTGATATCCATTCCAATTCTTTGCTAATTCTCGTTAACTTCCAGCTTTCCCTTTTCCCACCTGACTGGCGCTGGGTCAATGGACTGACATTCCTCACATTTCCGTACAACCATTTTAATGGTTGCTTTTGTCATGGTTGGGCAACTTCTCCTGACAAAATAGGTAGTGCGTCACACACCCGGATGTCCACTACCTTTGTGAATAGCCAGAATTTGACTCTCATCCAGCTCGTCTGTGTGAACCACGCCTATCACCGGGTCAAGCCTGTTTTTCTTTTTCATTGCCTCAAACCACGTCTGTTGTACTCGTGTCAATTGGTCAGCTGATGGAACCAGCGTCACGTTCACTGTCAGCCCGTACTCTTTCACGAGCTCCTTTAGAGTGCTTAGTCACCTCCTAATAAGCATCTCGCTTGCTGCTTTGGTGCGCACTCACGCCTTTCCAGTTAGCGTGTCCGAGACCCAATGGTATATGCAGACAGAATCTGTCTTTATGTGTAGCACTTTGCTCTGCCACTGTAGAGCCAAATTGATACCTTTCAATACAGCATCCAGCTCGGCTAAGTTGATATGTTGAGAGTCACCTTCAGATCGCAGCCAACATGCATCCTCCAACACAGTTTCGCGCATCTCCAAGGCTGCACCAATTGCTAGGGAGCTAGCATCGACCCATACATTCAGCTCTTTGCCATCCACACACCAATTTCCCCGGACCGGATCGTTCCGCTGCACAGATTCCAAGGTTTCGATCATCATACGATGCAGTACGGCGTCCCTTACTTCATCATCCCAGCCCTTCGTTACCAAACTTACTCTCCTTCTAAGTATTCCACAAGCCACACAAAGCCAACCACACACCGGAAAGTGCCCGACAAGTTGACCACACAGGGAAAACATTGTTCGTCGCATAACAATGCTGAGAGCCTCTGGAATTGCATTTCCTCGCTTCCACCGTAGTTCACTGTGTTCCATTCAGACCGCCAATCCCAGCACCCGTGCACCATCCTTCAACCGCTCCGGGTTCTTGCAATCCAACCCGAACTGCGCTAGGTGTTCTCTTACATGAGTCGCGGGCACCACATCCTCATTGACAAAAATGTCATCGATGTAAGCAGATGCTGCGCGGCTTACAACTTCTTCCTGAGACAATACTTCACTGACAATTGCTCTCATGATCAGGGGAGCCACATTCAAACCAAACCCCAGACGGGTCAGGCAATATTTTTTCCCATCGATCTCCACAGTCTGGTATGGCCACAGTGTCTCATGGACCCGGACTAAGGTCCAGTAGAGACACGTTAGCACCTTTTTGTCTCCATTCGCGCAGCTTAGCCACACAAACATCTACGTTGGCCATAAACACGTCTACGTAATGATTTAGCTCCCGGTAGTCCATTACCGGGCACACTTTGGCTTTGTTCTGCTGCATCACAGCCATCAGGGGAATTAGGCCTTTGGGAGGTCCCAATTTATCCTCTGGGTACGGCACGAGCCAACCATTATCTATCCAGGTGCGAAGCTCCTGCGTGTATTCTTCACGGATTTCTGCCGGCACTGGATATTCTGACACTCGATTGTGTAGTCTTTCAGGGGGGTGGTCCTCAGACCACTTCCATGATGCGGTCCACGTTCAGTTTTGATGATCAAAGGTGGCGGTGAAATTTGGTTCATTAATAGAAATGGCTGCGCATTTACTATTTTTCCTGTCGCCCAGCCGCATTGATCCTGTAGGGTTGACAACGACACCGTCCAGAACTTTTATGGCGTCGATCTCTAGAAGTAAGTCAAACCCCAGCGGTTTGCCACGCACCACCAACACATCGATTCTAGCAGACACACCTTCGTCAGTGGACACAGAGACCGCTCCAACACCGCAGCACGCATGGGACATTCCACCAATCGTTTTGACATTTACGTTCGTTTTTCTCCAAGACTGACACCGGTCTGCATGTAAAATAGTCCTAGAGTATCCTGTATCAATAAGCGCCAAACATCGCATCCCGTCAACATGGATGCTTATCACCGGGAGCATCGTGTTCGCATCTTGGTGGGGAAGGAGACTGGCGCATATGCGTCCTCCCCGTGCTCGTTTCCCAAGCAATTCCGAGCCCAGTGTCCACTCTCACCGCAACGGTAACACCGTGTTTCACGTTTTCGACAGTCCTTTGCAAAGTGGCCTTTTGTATTGCACTTGAAACAGGTCACACTAACAGGAATATTCTGGGCCCTGTGGTTGTTGGGTGAGCGTGTGGCCGCAACCACGTCCTGATTGTGTTCCCCAGTTGTCGTCAAAATTTTTGCTCCCGACATTAGTTCCCCCATGGTCAGGACTTTGATGTTCGGCACCTGTTGAAGAGCAATTGAGATAGCGTCAGGGAACCCAGTGATGAAAGTCAATTTTGTGAGTCTCTCTAACCCATCTCCTGTGAATCCGGACAATCTAACCAACTGCCTGATTTTGTTGGCGTAAACATCCACACATTCGCCAGCCCATCTAACCATAGTTATTTTTCTGTATGCTGCAAACGTGTCGTCGGTAAATGCCTCCTTTAATCGGGCCTCAATCTGGTCTATTTCTCTTTGATCGTCCTCCTCTATTTCCATGTAGAGGGCTAGTGCATCACCTTCCAGATATAAAGGTAGCAGACTCGCTACATCATCCACCTGCTGAAGTTGTGCGACAAGTCTCACTTTTTTCAGCCATGCTACAACGTCTCCCTCACCAGAGAACAGCTTGATAATATCGCTGCTTATCCGCACCTTCGCCATAGTCCAGCCGAAATAGCTTGAAACAAAAATATAGTAGGCAAAACAAACAAAAAAAAATACAATTAAAAACAGACGGAACAGAAACTTGCTTCTCGCAGACACGTGGGTCGTAACAAGCACAATCTACTCGCCAGAATCACCTACACACAATCTGCAGAATGCTTACTCTCCTTTCCAGTGTCCTGCCTTTATAGCGGCCGGGAACAACATATTTGCATAATCGCACGAGAGCAGACGTGATTCAATGATAATTACATTGGGTAAAAGCCCATGGACGCCATCTTGGAACTCTCTCTTCCGCTTGCCCAAAAACAGACGTATCCGAGGTAAACTCTTTATTTCTCATTTTGGTCACCGCTAATTCTGCTACAATTCTAGACACCCATTGTATGATACATCGCCAGTTGTATAGAATTTGGAATCAGAAGTGGAAGTTGTGTTAAATGATGTTCCTATTTACAATGCCTTCCCACGGGACAGAGTTAGACACCAGGGTCGTTTTTTAACATGGAGAAAAGGAACAAAATAAAAATTGTCTCAGTCATGAAGGATTTCTCCTCCACTGACAGAGAACAAGAAATTGAAGTGCAGCATCTGAAGAACAGATGGTATTTATTTGCTCCCCCACCGAGCAAATTAGGCACAAGGCCGATTTTTAAAGTGAGGAGTGAAGGGGAAATGGGGACCAACTCCCCGGGGAGTAGGGGAGCTGGATAGTGACAATTGGTATGAAGGGTTGCCCCTACATTGACCAAGGTCTTATATGTGGAGTTGCCCCCACATATGGTCTTTGCTTGCAGTATCTGCCGGAACAGATGGTATTTATTTGCTCCCCCACCGAGCAAATTAGGCACAAGGCCGATTTTTAATGTGAGGAGTGAAGGGAGGGGGAAGGGAAAAAGGGGACCAGCTCCCGAGAGGTGGGAAATGGGAGCTGGTTAAAGGTCAGGCATGTGGGGTTGCCCCCACATCTGGTCTTTGCTAGTCATAGCTAGTCCTAGCTAGTCATAGCTTGCAGTATCTGCCGGAACAGATGGTATTTATTTGCTCCCCCACCGAGCAAATTAGGCACAAGGCCGATTTTTAATGTGAGGAGTGAAGGGAGGGGGAAGGGAAAAAGGGGACCAGCTCCCGAGAGGTGGGAAATGGGAGCTGGTTAATGGTCAGGCATGTGGGGTTGCCCCCACATCTGGTCTTTGCTAGTCATAGCTAGTCATAGCTTGCAGTATCTGCCGGAACAGATGGTATTTATTTGCTCCCCCACTGAGCAAATTAGGCACAAGGCCGTTTTTAATGTGAGGTAAAAACCAGCTCCCCTAAAAGTAGGCAAAAAGGGGGCACTCTGGTTACCAAAAATAATAATTGTCCCAGTATAGAGGGTTTCCCCTCCATTGACTGGTACAAATTATCTCAAGTGCAGTATCTGCCGGAACAGATGGTATTTATTTGCTCCCCCACTGAGCAAATTAGGCACAAGGCCGTTTTTAATGTGAGGTAAAAACCAGCTCCCCTAAAAGTAGGCAAAAAGGGGTCACTCTGGTTACCAAAAATAATAATTGTCCCAGTATAGAGGGTTTCCCCTCCATTGACTGGTACAAATTATCTTAAGTGCAGTATCTGCCGGAACAGATACTACACTTTGATCTTGTTTATATATTTTATTGAGAAAGAAAAAATTGAACATAAAAAAAACGTACAAAAAATTCAATTCAACAAAATTAGGCACAAGGCCCTACAAGAAATTGGGAGGGGGAGGGTACAGGGTCTTTTTGACTATGTAACAGATGAGACTTTGAAGTCTTACTCTTGACTGGCAACATTTACCAAAATACCTCAATCACTCTGTGGATCCTAATCTAACTAATAACCCCAGCGTTCAATGTAAAATTTAACTATGTACAATTTCTATATTCTATTTCTGTATGTTGTGTGTGCATTTTTTTTTTTTTTTTTTTGTGTGTGTGTATGTGTGAGAAAATAAAGTTCGATTTCATTAGAAAGAGTTCTTGAATTAATTGGCATAAAATGTTCGTGGAGTGGGAAAAAACTAATGAAAGTGTTCATTTCAAAAATAAAGAAAAAACTACTAATGTGTTGTTAGTAAGACCCCCCTGTACTATTCTATGTGGCTAGATCCCCCACTGTTTTCCGGGGAACCGAAAACAAGCAGAGCATCCCTAATGGGGTTTGGGGAAGTCGCCTTAATGGAGGTGGGAGAAAATAAAGCAACGGATGGAGGGGGTAGGAAGGTGACCTCTGAGTAGGGGGATGACCGGGGGCATCAGAAAATAAAGATGAGGAGCAGGGGGGTTGGGCAGACTCAGAGGTTCTCTAATACCAAAAAATAAAATCAGGAACAGGATCTCATTTGTACCACCAGTCAAGAGTTACTTTACTGAACTTATAATGCTAACCTAGGCGGGATGGGTTCCGTAGGACCCAGCACCGCCCATGCCATGCCTAAGGAGGGAACACGTATTGAAACTTGGCTCCTCGACGGATGCACAAACTAGTGCTGTGCACCCACCTCTTGTCAAATTCCACTCTAGGCAACCTCTTCCAATCGCATCTGATCTTTACTTTAAGCAAATGTTTAAAGTAAACGATCAGATCCCGATCAGGAACAGATGTCCCTTCGTGGACCAACTTGAGGCGCGCGATCCAAATGGTCATGCGCGCTACTGCTAGGATCGCCAGGAAAACCAAACTTTCCTCCCTGGGGAACGGCGGCTCCATGTTGTACACAAAAGTTCCTACGTCGAGATCGAGCAGACACTCGGCATCGATGCGAGCTGTTACCCCCTCGACGTACTTTAATAGGGGCTGTATCCGGCTGCAACTAAAAAACGCGTGCTCGATTGTTTCGGGCTCGCGTTCGTCACAGCACGGACAGAAGCGACTGGTATGTTCTTTATACCGGAAAAGTACGTCGAAGAGGGGCAGCGCATTTCGGACCAGTCGCCAAGTCAGGGAGAATTCCGAGTTATTCAGAACCTCCCGTCCCGGCGCCCAACACCATTGAGAACGGACAACCTCCATCGACCATCCCATCTGCCTACAAAGTGGATCCTTCGCGGTCCCCTCCACTAAATCCCGATACAGTTTCTTCCTTGGCTGATCGAGGACATTGGTCCCCGGCAAAGCTCTAAGAGTGGTTCGGCATTCGGAGAAGAACTTGGACTCCCCCTTCGGTCTACGACGACCTTCTACCGAAGGGTTGGGTTTGAGATTGGGAAACGAGTTCTCAACCACAGGGACCCAAGGAGCGTCTCCTTCAAGCGAACGACCCAGGAAAGCCAATCTCTCAGCGTTTCTATGACACAAGAGACTGGGCTGACCCAGGCCTCCCTCGCTCGGACTTTGAACACAGACCTCTCTGCAGACATAATGCTTACCCTCGTTCCACAAAAGTGAATCGAGGCGCCCTTGTAAGCGGGTTAGTCGTTCTGCAGGGAGAGGAAGTACAGACAAACGGTAAAGGATGAGCGGAAAGACGTATGTAGCACACGCCTCCACCCGACCCTTCAAGGACAATTTCCTTCCAATCCAAGTCTTTACTGACGATTTGACCTTAGACTGTACTTCCGACCAATTCTTTTCCAGCTGAAGTCCCGGTCCAAACCAGACACCGAGAATGCGGACCGGTCCATCGGTCCAGCTGAAAATACCTGGAAGCGAGTTTACCCCGGTCCAGGCCCCCAACCGCAGGCCAACAGACTTGCTACGGTTGAAGATGGCCCCTGTTACTTCTTCGTATCGAGCGAGCGCCTCGACCACCGCTTGAACGTCCGTGAGGCAAGACACGAACACGGTGACGTCATCGGCGAACGCGGAAACTCTGGCTCGTGTGCCTCCAGGGAGAGCTATTCCGCGCAGGACTGGTGTAGCCGCCTCGTCCCTTAACTTGCGAAGGAGGGGTTCCAACGCCAGGACATACAACAGAGGCGACAGCGGACAACCCTGTCGCACCGACTGAGAGACAGCGAATGACTCCGACAGCTTACCTTGATCTGCACCGCTACGGTCGGCCTGTCATACAGAACAAAGATCCACTTGCGGAAGTCCGGATTAAATCCGGCGGCCTCTAGCACAGATCCTAGGAACCGATGGTCGACCCTATCGAATGCCTTGGACTGATCCAAACTGATCAGCGCGGCTTCGGCATCGTCTTCTGTCCCCTCTATGATCGAGCGTATCAAGTGCAAATTGTCTTGAATCGATCTCCCCTTCACAGCATAAGTCTGGTCCGGTTCAATCAAGTCAGTGATGACAACCTGCAAGCGATTCGCAAGAATCTTTGCCAAAATCTTTAACTCTGTGTTTAGCAGAGTCAAGGGCCTAAAATCATCAAAGTTTTCCCTCCCACCATGCCGTTAACCTTTCCTCAGCAATGTGATCACACCCTTGGTCACCTGTCCAGGGATGGAACCCTGGGCAAACCAATGGTTGAACATATCCTTCAGAATAGGGACCAACATGGGCGACAGCCTCAAGTAAAACTCGTAGGGTAAACCATCAAGCCCCGGGGATTTGTTATAGCCGACCTGCTTCAACGCAGTAATGACCTCATGTTCAGTAATAAGACCATCACAGCTAGCCGCCCGAGCCGCCGTGAGGCGGGGCGAGTCAGCCAAATAGCTGCCAAACTCATCAACCCTGAGTCCGGGTAGTTGGGTGAAGCGCACCGATAGATGCTCCCGAAACCCCTCGCAGATCTCCCGAGTCGATACTAAGGGGTGTCCTTCCAGGTTATGTACTTTACGAATGTACCCATCCGAACCGCGCCTTAAAGCAGCCTTACGCTCAACAGCGTCAACATTCACAGCCTCGTTAGAAACTTTGTTTAACCTAGCCCTAACTACTTGACCTTCATACCGCTCGCTAGCCAAGCGGTTGAGATCTTGTTTAGCTAGTGCTAACTCTAGGGGGTCCCCCCCCTCCACCGCCCGAGTCAGCTTATCCTCTAAACGCTTCTTTGCCTTAGCCTTATCTATCACGAGGCGTTGGCTATACTGGACAGAGAAGCGCCTAATTTTGGCCTTGAGACTAACCCACCACTTACTCCCGGTAACCGCCCCCACTAAAGCCCGCTGAATTAGCTCAGTGACCTTCAACCGGTAGTCCTCCAGCTCCAACAAGGTGCTGTTGAACTTCCAGTATCCGGCCAGTTTAGGCCTAGCACTTAAGCTCAAACGGGCCATAACAAGTTTCTGGTCCGAGTGTCCTAGCAAGTGGAACGTGGGGCAAGATAGGAAGTCTACATCACCTCTTCTAACTAACATCCGATCCAAGTAAGTGCTTGGATGGGAAGGCACTACAGGATGCCACGTCCACATCTCCCGCCCCGGATGATCCAGACGAAATTTGTCGACGAGATCATCAGGTCAGACAGACTGCTGTCACACCACGCCGACCCGCTAGTCCCCCCGACCTTATCTATTTTGGGATCAAGGATTGCATTCCAATCCCCCATTAAAACTAACCGTTCCGGATCCACTAAGAAGCCCTCCAACCGTCGAAAAAAGGTTGCCCTCTCTACAGCAGCATTGGGAGCATAAACAGCAACAATCCGAAAAACACTACAATTCACAGCAACATCAACAACAAGCGCCCGCCCGTCCTCGCCTGCGTGAACAACATTCACCGACGCTGACAGGGTGCGACTCACTAGCAAGGAGATTCCACGACTATAGGTATTGCCATATGCTGAGTAGACATCGTAATCGTTTACCAGCACCTGACAATCCCCGTCACAAACAAAGTGGGTCTCCTGGATAGCGGCAATATCTACCTTGAGGGACACCAAGTCTCTCACAACGCGCGAGGCCTTGCTTCGACACCTGATGCCCCTCACATTCAATGTAGCCAAGTTCAAAGACATGATCACTTACCTCAAGCACTGTCACAGACGGGTCTGAAATCCCGGGCAGTGAGGACATGGCAGGCCTGGCCAAAGCTGCCGGTAAGTAAATCCGATGAAGGTGATCCATCCTTGGCCACGCCCCCCACGTCCATGGGGAAGGTTAGTTTGAGTGCCCTGTATAGCGATGGGTGTACATACATGGGGATTCTACCATCACATTTAAAGAAAATGTTGGTCAGCGAAGGATGGTCCCTATCCACCAGCTGCTGGCCTGGGATCGCATTCTTCGCTGCCTTAATCATTGCCCACATTCCTCCAGTCCTAGCGTCCTTGTTGACCCTAACGAAAGTGGTCAACAAGGGAGCGTCCTTGAATTTAGTGGGGTCTGTTACTAGGTCTCCACCGACTTTTTCAAAGTTTTTAAGTTTATTGTACCGGACCTTCTGTTGTCCTTTAAGGTCCGGAGCCGGATGGAGAGGGTCTGTTTCACAAATCCTGCTTCCTGGCAGGAAGGGGAGCTTTTTGGTCCGTTCAGTGCGGACTTTGGGAGTGGGGGAGGGGACCTCTTTTGGTTGATGGGGAGGCTGAGCGCTTGGGGAGGGGGCAGCCTGCTCGTTTTCTTCTTTTTGGCTCCTGTCACGGGATGAGGGGCGGGAAGAGTTTCTTGGGGCCTTTATAGGAGAGGGGGAAGGTTGTTCGGGTTGCTGGGGTGTTGGGATCACAGGGGGCTCATCCTGTGTTGTTGTTGCGAGAGAGTCCTTCTCAGTCTCAGTGGGGGTAGGAGGGTTTGCGCGTGTCTTGCGGCTTTTCCTCCTCCTGGCCCTCCTGATCTCTGTTGCGCTCAGGGCCATAGAGACTGTTGTTGTCTCTTCCTCTGCCTCTGACGCGGCCTCCTCCTCAGATTCTGGTAGTTTCCTCTTGTTTGAGGAGGAGGGTGTCTGTGTGTCCATTTTCTCCGTCTCGCTCTTCGGTTGTTCTTGGTCTTGGGTGACTGTCTGCAAGGATGGCTGTTTGTTGATCTTGCCTTTCTTTACAACCGTCACCCAGCCTGTCGGTGCCTCTGGAGGATTTGCGGCCGGCACGGGAGCAGCGGCTTGATTTGTTGTCACGCTTGTTCCCACCGCTTTTGTGGGCTTCTTCCCTCCATTCCTCTTTGGACAGTCCTTCGCCATATGCCCTTGTTGTGTGCACAGCCAGCAATGAGGCCTCCTCCCTTCCACTATAAGGGAGAGTGTCCACTCTCCGAACTTGAGTGTGGCTGGGATGGCGTAGAATCCAGCCTTGTCCAGGACCATCTGTACTTTGTAGTCCCCGGTCATGATGTTTCTTAATCCGCGGACCTGGGTGACTTCCTCTACGTCTCCATACTGGCTTAGGATAGCCCCCAGTTGTTTGGCCTCCATATAGCAGGGGACGTTTAGAGCAGAAACATTTGCTCTCCTCTTGTTCATATAGATGGGTTGGAGCTTTATGTTCCTGCTCTGATGGCAGGTCCTGGACAGCCTGACTGCATCTTCGGAGGTGGGGAGCAGAACATCCCACTGTGCGTAACTCCTTCTACAGATGTAGTTGGCGGGAATGTTCTGCTCCAGCAACACGTTCATCATGGTGTCCTTGTTGACGCCCGTCAGACCCCTTGTCTTGGTGTCTGAAGTTATCAGCGAGAGCACTCTTTTCTCCAGAACTTCCACTTGACCCGGGAGGGGTTGGATGTTGTTCCCCTGGGTATACTCCTTGTAAGTGGAGTCGAAGAGTGCTCTGTAGTCTTCGGGCGTCAACTTCCCTTGCTGCTCTTTGGGGCCCCATGCCGGTCCTCCATCCTGGTGGGTGTCAGCTGGACTCGGGTTGGGGGGCGTAGCTGGTGTTGTGGGGCTCTCCATTGTTATGGGCATTTTTGGTTTCGGAACGGGGGCCGTTACCAGGCAAAGTAGGCCATTGTGTCTTTGGCGTTGTTTCGTCCTGGCTTGGTTTGCTCTCCGGGCCGCTCCCCTTTCTTATTTTCTTCCTTTGCTGGGTGGCTGTCCCCTTGGGGGATGGAGGTGTCTCCCCTTCTGGTGCCGTGTTCCCAGCTGGAGCCTTGGTGGGTACTGTCAAGGGTGTCTCTCCTTCCAGCTTGCTTTTGTTACCACTGGCCGGAGAGTCACCCCTTTTCCGTATTTGGTCCTCTTGGGGAGTGTTGGGGGGCCAATCACTGTCTTCCCCGCCGAATAGTGAGCAGATGGAGGCTATTACGTCTTCATCCAGCGCCTCGGTTTGGTCCGCGGTGCTGATTTCCTCCTTTTCTGTTGGGGAGTCGCCCTTTGGGGGAGCGGGGGATGGGTTCCCCGGTCTTCCTCCCTTGGTTCTGCCGTCCTGGGGTGCAGCTGGTTGGCTGGGTTCTGCACTTTCCCCAGCTAGTGACTTAACGGCAGCTTTTTCCGCTGGGTTGCCCTCGTGGGGAGCGGTTGCAGGTGCTTTTTGGGGGGTCGCCGCGGGCTGCGGCCCTACCCTCCCGCTTTCTTCCAAGGTCGCCGCGCGCCGGAGCCCTACCTTGTTTCCTGGCGCCGTCTCGCCGGGAGATGCATCAGCTCCCTCACATAGGGAGTCGTTCGCAGTTGAGATGCTGCGCATTTGGGGTGACGTACCCCTCCTGCCTGGCATCGTGGCGGTTGCACTGGCCGCTGGCGCGGACCAAAGTGTAGTGGGGGAAAAGAAAACCCAGGGGAATGGAGGGGGAGGAGGGGGAGGAGCGGACTTTGAAGAAATTAGAGTTTTTGACTTCCCCTCACGGGGATGTCGGGTTAGCAGCTCAGATCCCCCCGCGAGGGGGGAGAGCAGAGAAGAAAGACGCAGTGGGTGCTAGCGGGTCAGAGTGCCGCGTCGCAATTAAGAGAGAGAGGGGATAGGCATCCCTGCCCACAGAGGGGAGCAGAAACGAAGCACCCGCCCTACCCCACGTCACCCTACCCACTAACTTACCCCAACGGAAGCGAGAAAGAGAACCCTGTCTGCTCGATCCACTGGGAGAGCAGCGAAGATAGACAAAGTTTGGGCCTGGCAGGTCAGAGTGCTGCTCAGGCAATTAAGTGTGGAGAAATTAGACCATCCCAGTCTCGAGAAGTGAGACCGAAACGAAGAAAAAACAACATGCAAAAACAACAAATGAAAAAAGGTCTCAACTACCAGCGATAGTGGTGTTGGTCCCGAGATTCCAGTCTCCCAAAAGAGGGGATCGGTTTCCGGGTCCAAGCTCCCACAAATGTGGAGTCGGTCCTCTAGGTCCTGACTCCCCAAAGGAGGGGGTCGGTCCTTGCTAACAAAGGTTAGTAAGAAAAAACACCTTAACCTAGCCCGAAAGCCCGGTGGTGGGTCAAGTTTAGTAACTGAGAGAACAGATGGTATTTATTTGCTCCCCCACCGAGCAAATTAGGCACAAGGCCAATTTTTAATGTGAGGAGTGAAGGGAAGGGGGAAGGGAAAAAAGGGGACCAGCTCCCGAGAGGTGGGAAATGGGAGCTGGTTAAAGGTCAGGCATGTGGGGTTGCCCCCACCTCTGGTCTTTGCTAGTCATAGCTAGTCATAGCTAGTCATAGCTTGCAGTATCTGTCGGAACAGATGGTATTTATTTGCTCCCCCACCGAGCAAATTAGGCACAAGGCCGTTTTTAATGTGAGGTAAAAACCAGCTCCCCTAAAAGTAGGCAAAAAAGGGGCACTCTGGTTACCAAAAATAATAATTGTCCCAGTATAGAGGGTTTCCCCTCCATTGACTGGTACAAATTATCTTAAGTGCAGCATCTGCCGGAACAGATACTACACTTTGATCTTGGCCCGAAGGCCATGTTGTTAAGATGGTGTTTATTTGCTCCCCCACTGAGCAAATTAGGCACAAGGCCGTTTTTAATGTGAGGTAAAAACCAGCTCCCCTAAAAGTAGGCAAAAATGGGGCACTCTGGTTACCAAAAATAATAATTGTCCCAGTATAGAGGGTTTCCCCTCCATTGACTGGTACAAATTATCTTAAGTGCAGCATCTGCCGGAACAGATGGTATTTATTTGCTCCCCCACAGAGCAAATTAGGCACAAGGCCGTTTTTAATGTGAGGTAAAAACCAGCTCCCCTAAAAGTAGGCAAAAAGGGGGCACTCTGGTTACCAAAAATAATAATTGTCCCAGTATAGAGGGTTTCCCCTCCATTGACTGGTACAAGTTATCTTAAGTGCAGCATCTGCCGGAACAGATGGTGTTTATTTGCTCCCCCACTGAGCAAATTAGGCACAAGGCCGTTTTTAATGTGAGGTTAAAACCAGCTTCCCTTAAAGTAGGCAAAAAGGGGGCACTCTGGTTACCAAAAATAATAATTGTCCCAGCATAGAGGGTTTCCCCTCCATTGACTGGTACAAATTATCTTAAGTGCAGCATCTGCCGGAACAGATACTACACTTTGATCTTGGCCCGAAGGCCATGTTGTTAAGATGGTGTTTATTTGCTCCCCCACTGAGCAAATTAGGCACAAGGCCGTTTTTAATGTGAGGTAAAAACCAGCTCCCCTAAAAGTAGCCAAAAAGGGGGCACTCTGGTTACCAAAAATAATAATTGTCCCAGTATAGAGGGTTTCCCCTCCATTGACTGGTACAAATTATCTTAAGTGCAGCATCTGCCGGAACAGATGGTATTTATTTGCTCCCCCACAGAGCAAATTAGGCACAAGGCCGTTTTTAATGTGAGGTAAAAACCAGCTCCCCTAAAAGTAGGCAAAAAGGGGGCACTCTGGTTACCAAAAATAATAATTGTCCCAGTATAGAGGGTTTCCCCTCCATTGACTGGTACAAGTTATCTTAAGTGCAGCATCTGCCGGAACAGATGGTGTTTATTTGCTCCCCCACTGAGCAAATTAGGCACAAGGCCGTTTTTAATGTGAGGTTAAAACCAGCTCCCCTTAAAGTAGGCAAAAAGGGGGCACTCTGGTTACCAAAAATAATAATTGTCCCAGTATAGAGGGTTTCCCCTCCATTGACTGGTACAAATTATCTTAAGTGCAGCATCTGCCGGAACAGATACTACACTTTGATCTTGGCCCGAAGGCCATGTTGTTAAGATGGTGTTTATTTGCTCCCCCACTGAGCAAATTAGGCACAAGGCCGTTTTTAATGTGAGGTAAAAACCAGCTCCCCTAAAAGTAGGCAAAAAGGGGGCACTCTGGTTACCAAAAATAATAATTGTCCCAGTATAGAGGGTTTCCCCTCCATTGACTGGTACAAATTATCTTAAGTGCAGCATCTGCCGGAACAGATGGTATTTATTTGCTCCCCCACAGAGCAAATTAGGCACAAGGCCGTTTTTAATGTGAGGTAAAAACCAGCTCCCCTAAAAGTAGGCAAAAATGGGGCACTCTGGTTACCAAAAATAATAATTGTCCCAGTATAGAGGGTTTCCCCTCCATTGACTGGTACAAGTTATCTTAAGTGCAGCATCTGCCGGAACAGATGGTGTTTATTTGCTCCCCCACTGAGCAAATTAGGCACAAGGCCGTTTTTAATGTGAGGTTAAAACCAGCTCCCCTTAAAGTAGGCAAAAAGGGGGCACTCTGGTTACCAAAAATAATAATTGTCCCAGTATAGAGGGTTTTTATTTAAATGCTGCCCACATCAGCATTATGTGGCACAAGGCCGGAAAGTGGGAACCCCGCAGGCTCCCCTAAAGGAGGGGCACTCCTGCAATTTTAAAAATTGCCTGAGTAACCCCGTCGGCATTCCCCGGTCGGGGCGCCTCAGGCAGCAAGCAATAAACTTGCCCCACCGGAAAGCCCGGTGGCAAGGCCTGGGAGGGTGGACCTCCTAGGTATTACCCAGGCGGTTCCCAGTATAGAGGGTTTTTATTTAAATGCTGCCCACATCAGCATTATGTGGCACAAGGCCGGAAAGTGGGAACCCCGCAGGCTCCCCTAAAGGAGGGGCACTCCTGCAATTTTAAAAATTGCCTGAGTAACCCCGTCGGCATTCCCCGGTCGGGGCGCCTCAGGCAGCAAGCAATAAACTTGCCCCACCAGAAAGCCCGGTGGCAAGGCCTGGGAGGGTTGACCTCCTAGGTATTACCCAGGCGGTTCCCAGTATAGAGGGTTTCCCCTCCATTGACTGGTACAAATTATCTTAAGTGCAGCATCTGCCGAAACAGATGGTATTTATTTGCTCCCCCACTGAGCAAATTAGGCACAAGGCCGTTTTTAATGTGAGGTAAAAACCAGCTCCCCTAAAAGGGGTCACTCTGGTTACCAAAAATAATAATTGTCCCAGTATAGAGGGTTTCCCCTCCATTGACTGGTACAAGTTATCTTAAGTGCAGCATCTGCCGGAACAGATGGTGTTTATTTGCTCCCCCACTGAGCAAATTAGGCACAAGGCCGTTTTTAATGTGAGGTTAAAACCAGCTCCCCTTAAAGTAGGCAAAAAGGGGGCACTCTGGTTACCAAAAATAATAATTGTCCCAGTATAGAGGGTTTCCCCTCCATTGACTGGTACAAATTATCTTAAGTGCAGCATCTGCCGGAACAGATGGTATTTATTTGCTCCCCCACAGAGCAAATTAGGCACAAGGCCGTTTTTAATGTGAGGTAAAAACCAGCTCCCCTAAAAGTAGGCAAAAAGGGGGCACTCTGGTTACCAAAAATAATAATTGTCCCAGTATAGAGGGTTTCCCCTCCATTGACTGGTACAAGTTATCTTAAGTGCAGCATCTGCCGGAACAGATGGTGTTTATTTGCTCCCCCACTGAGCAAATTAGGCACAAGGCCGTTTTTAATGTGAGGTTAAAACCAGCTCCCCTTAAAGTAGGCAAAAAGGGGGCACTCTGGTTACCAAAAATAATAATTGTCCCAGTATAGAGGGTTTTTATTTAAATGCTGCCCACATCAGCATTATGTGGCACAAGGCCGGAAAGTGGGAACCCCGCAGGCTCCCCTAAAGGAGGGGCACTCCTGCAATTTTAAAAATTGCCTGAGTAACCCCGTCGGCATTCCCCGGTCGGGGCGCCTCAGGCAGCAAGCAATAAACTTGCCCCACCGGAAAGCCCGGTGGCAAGGCCTGGGAGGGTGGACCTCCTAGGTATTACCCAGGCGGTTCCCAGTATAGAGGGTTTTTATTTAAATGCTGCCCACATCAGCATTATGTGGCACAAGGCCGGAAAGTGGGAACCCCGCAGGCTCCCCTAAAGGAGGGGCACTCCTGCAATTTTAAAAATTGCCTGAGTAACCCCGTCGGCATTCCCCGGTCGGGGCGCCTCAGGCAGCAAGCAATAAACTTGCCCCACCAGAAAGCCCGGTGGCAAGGCCTGGGAGGGTTGACCTCCTAGGTATTACCCAGGCGGTTCCCAGTATAGAGGGTTTCCCCTCCATTGACTGGTACAAATTATCTTAAGTGCAGCATCTGCCGAAACAGATGGTATTTATTTGCTCCCCCACTGAGCAAATTAGGCACAAGGCCGTTTTTAATGTGAGGTAAAAACCAGCTCCCCTAAAAGGGGTCACTCTGGTTACCAAAAATAATAATTGTCCCAGTATAGAGGGTTTCCCCTCCATTGACTGGTACAAGTTATCTTAAGTGCAGCATCTGCCGGAACAGATGGTGTTTATTTGCTCCCCCACTGAGCAAATTAGGCACAAGGCCGTTTTTAATGTGAGGTTAAAACCAGCTCCCCTTAAAGTAGGCAAAAAGGGGGCACTCTGGTTACCAAAAATAATAATTGTCCCAGTATAGAGGGTTTCCCCTCCATTGACTGGTACAAATTATCTTAAGTGCAGCATCTGCCGGAACAGATGGTATTTATTTGCTCCCCCACAGAGCAAATTAGGCACAAGGCCGTTTTTAATGTGAGGTAAAAACCAGCTCCCCTAAAAGTAGGCAAAAAGGGGGCACTCTGGTTACCAAAAATAATAATTGTCCCAGTATAGAGGGTTTCCCCTCCATTGACTGGTACAAGTTATCTTAAGTGCAGCATCTGCCGGAACAGATGGTGTTTATTTGCTCCCCCACTGAGCAAATTAGGCACAAGGCCGTTTTTAATGTGAGGTTAAAACCAGCTCCCCTTAAAGTAGGCAAAAAGGGGGCACTCTGGTTACCAAAAATAATAATTGTCCCAGTATAGAGGGTTTTTATTTAAATGCTGCCCACATCAGCATTATGTGGCACAAGGCCGGAAAGTGGGAACCCCGCAGGCTCCCCTAAAGGAGGGGCACTCCTGCAATTTTAAAAATTGCCTGAGTAACCCCGTCGGCATTCCCCGGTCGGGGCGCCTCAGGCAGCAAGCAATAAACTTGCCCCACCGGAAAGCCCGGTGGCAAGGCCTGGGAGGGTGGACCTCCTAGGTATTACCCAGGCGGTTCCCAGTATAGAGGGTTTTTATTTAAATGCTGCCCACATCAGCATTATGTGGCACAAGGCCGGAAAGTGGGAACCCCGCAGGCTCCCCTAAAGGAGGGGCACTCCTGCAATTTTAAAAATTGCCTGAGTAACCCCGTCGGCATTTCCCGGTCGGGGCGCCTCAGGCAGCAAGCAATAAACTTGCCCCACCAGAAAGCCCGGTGGCAAGGCCTGGGAGGGTGGACCTCCTAGGTATTACCCAGGCGGTTCCCAGTATAGAGGGTTTCCCCTCCATTGACTGGTACAAATTATCTTAAGTGCAGCATCTGCCGGAACAGATGGTATTTATTTGCTCCCCCACAGAGCAAATTAGGCACAAGGCCGTTTTTAATGTGAGGTAAAAACCAGCTCCCCTAAAAAGGGTCACTCTGGTTACCAAAAATAATAATTGTCCCAGTATAGAGGGTTTCCCCTCCATTGACTGGTACAAATTATCTTAAGTGCAGCATCTGCCGGAACAGATGGTATTTATTTGCTCCCCCACCGAGCAAATTAGGCACAAGGCCGATTTTTAATGTGAGGAGTGAAGGGAGGGGGAAGGGAAAAAGGGGACCAGCTCCCGAGAGGTGGGAAATGGGAGCTGGTTAATGGTCAGGCATGTGGGGTTTCCCCCACATCTGGTCTTTGCTAGTCATAGCTAGTCATAGCTAGTCATAGCTTGCAGTATCTGCCGGAACAGATACTACACTTTGATCTTGGCCCGAAGGCCATGTTGTTAAGATTGTTGATGTTGTAAAAAGGTAAGCACTAAAGATGCAGATGTTTCGTGATTTGTGCGAGGATGAATATTCAACCCTTCTTTTCCACGTGACTTTCATGTGGAAATATCCTTCTTGCATACAAAGAATTGCAAGGAAAGAAAGAAAAAATTCAGCATTTGTATCAAAGCTTCAGTATTGGAACCTAAAATTAAATGCCAATAAGACCGCTGCCTTTCCAAAATTAGGAGAGTTTTGGGAAGAGTAAATGGGAGAGTGGGAGAAGATAAAATATTACGTTATAATAATAGTATTAATAATCCTGATATAAGAGCATACTTAGAATTAAATCATTAAATATTAATATATTCATTTAATTAAGTAAAATGATAAATTGTTATATGATTAGTGTATTTTATAAATAAATACAAGTGGAAATATGATTTATTCAAGTGAAGTAAAATGTACTAACCAATTTAACTAGTTTGGAAATCTATATAATTATAAAGCTCAAATGACCTTGTAACGGATGTTGTAACCCAACATCCGGTTTACGACTTCTGGTTGTGCATGCATACACAAGCATAAACCCATAACAGCATAAATAATTAACTCAACAATAAAACATATTGTTTTACTGTGTACGTTTTCAGCGTCCCAATTATTTTTGTGTTT
Source organism: Euprymna scolopes (assembly GCF_053919585.1). Taxonomy (NCBI): domain Eukaryota; kingdom Metazoa; phylum Mollusca; class Cephalopoda; order Sepiida; family Sepiolidae; genus Euprymna; species Euprymna scolopes. Next base: position 24,824,176 of record NC_136521.1, on the reverse strand, counting down.
TTTTGTGTTTAAATTATCCAAATAAACTATTGTTAATACTTTCTGCTTTTTTTTTTTTACATCGTTCATTTCCGCATTGTCTTAATTAGTTTTATTGACCTTATTATTAACATATAAATTAAATATTTGACCCAATGGGTCATGAATGTTTGTTTAAAATGATTGAAAAAAAGTTGCATTTTATTTTCTTCTATTTAAAAAGCCATTCTTAACATGGGGAGAGTGTTCTGTACTTTCAACTAACAATTTAATTTAAAAAAAGATATATCAAAATTTTAATTTAACTATAATAAGTATTATGGTATCTGTTCAGTGCACATTTACCTATAAGTATGGCAAACCACTTATAATTCAATGGCTAAGTTTTTATTTTTCAAAAATAAACAATTATAAACAGAACGACTCATAGAAATCTATCTATATTCTTTTTTCATTTTAATATACTTTCTTAGAAATATTTCTGTTATGTCACAAAAAATATTTTCTTTATGTAACAAGTGTCACAGTCAAACATTAATTCCATAGCTTTTTTTTTTTTTTTTTTTTTTACAAGGGTGTCACCACTTATCAAGGCCCAGAGGCCACTCAAGGATAAGGGTTAATAGGTATACATTAGTCATTGTGATTTTAGCATAGTAAACAGTGGGAATTTTGAAACTTGGATTACTTAGGGGGACGATTCAATTAGAACTTGTTCACATTGGACGTTTTCTTTTTTTTTTTTTTTCATAGGTATCAACTCATTATCAAGGTCAAAGAGGCAACTCAAGGATAAGGGTTAAAGAGTGTACAGTAGAAATTGGACAATATAATAATCATTAGTAATGTAAATTTGTTAAATTTGATAACTTATATGGAACGGCTCATCAAGAACTTATTTACGTTAGACTTGAAGACAACCATATTGTAGTCAGCCGGAAAGCAGGAAAACGGAAGACAATTCCACAGGCGTGCAGTTCTAATAAAAAAGCTTTGTTCATGGAATCTACGTTTAGGTTTAGGCACAGATAAAGAGTGGGGGGAATTATTGATAGTGTTTACAGCTAGACGAGTGTTTCTTGTGAAAGTTTGGCGAGGGGGGACCATAGATTGAAGCTCAGTCGAACACTTTCCATGAAAATAACGATACATCAGAGACAAACTCGCAACATCTCTTCTGTGAGATAGAGGTTGCAAGGAAGAGAAAAGGACATCATCTCCTACGAGGCTACGAAGTCTATTTTGAACTCTATCAAGGCAGGCCAAGTCCTTTCTAGCAGCTCCTGCCCAGATGTGGCAACAGTACTGACCCAACGGGTCACGGGTAGTCTAGTAATCATTAACACTTGCTTGAAGAATATTTGTATATAATAATTACAAGTTGAAAAAATAATAATTTTTCAGAGTAAAACTTTCAAAATAAATTCAAATAAATAAAAATAATAGTAATTATATAAATAAAATAAAATATTAAGCACAAAAAGTTATAAATATGTAATATCTCAAATTAAAATAAAAAAAATAAAAATTCCTTTTTTAAATAATAATAAAAACAAAAAAATTAAAATAAAATTGAACAAAATATACAAATTAATTAATGAATATATAAAAGATTGAAGCGAAATATAGATCATTACTAATAAAAATTAAATAATCTTGATACAAAAGTAACTTAAAAGATATTGAATACTTTATTATCTATGTTGACTTTATGGGAGAATTTGAAATAAATAAAGTATAGGATCTAATTTTAATATACCAAGGATACAATAAAAAATAAGAAAAATTTAGGTATATTTAAATTCAATAGAGGAAACATAACTATGGAAGGAAAACTAATAGACATACCAGGAAATCGTTGATTTGAAAATTATTATTTAACTCAGTACATTAAGAGGTAAAAACTCTTATAAGTATAGATTAATTTATGTTGAAATATTTTTAAATATTTAAATTAAAACAATATAATCAAGAAAAAATACACATCAAATTAATTAACAAATAATATAAAATTTTAAAATACATAATTAATTTTTTTATTATTTAAAAAAGGAATTTTTATTTTTTTTATTTTAATTTGAGATATTACATATTTATAACTTTTTGTGCTTAATATTTTATTTTATTTATATAATTCTTTTATTGCCATTTAATTATATGTAATTAATCATTCTTAATATTAATATAGGATTTTCCTTTTTAATGTTTTTTTAAAATCATTTGTTTATTATCGGTTAAAGGGCAATAATTTATTTTCTAATTTAAGTGAGTTATTTCCCTTTATACAATCATATTAGATTAGATGTTTTTAACCGGTAAAAATTACATATAATTAAATGGCAATAAAAGAATTATAGTCAGTGTAGAAATAAATTTAATAAAAATATTAATAAAATAAAATTGTATAGCTATACAAAATTTAGGTCCAATCAAGGAATTTTATTACCGGAAACAAAAATCAATATATTAAATAATTAGTTTCATATAAAAATTAAATATGTATAGACATATACATAGATTTTACAGTTATTAATATTATCTGAGTAAATATATATAGATTAATTATAAATAATAAATTAATAAAATATTAAATAAAATATTTTTTATTAGTGTATATAAAAATGAATACAATTTATTAATACAGGAATTTAAATTTTATTGACTTTATTTGAAAATTTAAAATGGTATAATAAAAAGAAAAACTAAAAGGTAATTGCAATGTCTTTTTCAATTTTCGGATTTTGTAATTCTGCTAATATGCATTTTTTTCTTTTAATGAATTGATAGGTGCCTTTTCTTCTGATGAGTTAAGGGCAGGATAAATTCATTGATTGATATAATAATTAAATGAATGATTTTGTGCTATGAAACGTGTGCTGTCAAGAATTGTACTTGGGGGATAAATTGTATGATGGGCAACATCTTGATATTTGGAATATGGACTTTTGTCATTTATTTGTTATATATATATATATATATATATATATATATATATATATATAATTCCTCTTTGACTACAATGCATTTAGTCCAACGATTCTAAAACATTGCATCCTCTAAAACGTGTTTAGAAAATGTATTTTATTTACCATTTCGATTTAGATTATATTGTCAATTGTCTCTCGATAGATTTTAAGGCTAAAAAAAAAAGAACTAGATAAACTGATAAAATTTAAACCTATTTTCTTAAATTAACTGTGGAATTTCCACAGATCATAAAATAAACATAAATAAAAAAAGCAGAGGAAGAAAGAGAAAAAGTGATAGAAGAGAGAAAGGAAGGGAAGATAATTTTCCTATTTCAGTCATCCACTCTCTTTATCTCCCCTACAGTGTTCCTCTGATCACTCAAATTCATTTGTAAAATTTTATCCGAGAAAAGTTGATTTTAGTATCAAACAGTACAAATATATAGATTAATCTAATTTATTTTGTTTTTATAATTTATTTTGTTTTTATGATAGCCATTTTTAAGGGCAATTTCCTATGGTAATCTGTTTTAAATATTCATTATTGACCAGTGCGGTTATGAGAAGAAGACATGAAGAAAGACGGCGCTTTTAAAAGGGATCGGGGGTGTCTGTGGTCTGACACTTCTCCATATCCACTGAAATAACCTGGCGTCACATTTTGCCAGGTAAATAATACATAAGGTTATACCAGTAAAGTTATGTAGATATACAGTTTTTAACTCCCTTTGCATATACAGTCACATAACTTTTCACATACACAGTTATATGAAAACATACACACATAATTATATTCATATTGATACACAAAGTTTACATTTTTATCTAGCTAGCAGGCTAGAATCAAAGTATTGTATCTCTACTGCCTTTAAAGATTATCTTCCCAGACATTACATAATTCTTTGGAGAAGAAATAAGTTTAGTCAACTGGACTATACAAAATAGCTCTTTTTTAGTGTGTGTGTGTGTGTGTGTCTATCTACTTTTACTATTATATAAAAGGAACTTTGTGTCTGTATGAGTTCGTTTCTGGTGGACTCAGAAATGGCTGAGTCGATTTTTCTTTTAAATTAACACAAAGGGACTTCATGTGCTGGGAGTGTTTTGTATCGAAACACATCTGATAAGTATCGATAATCGAAAAAATCCAATTAAGGAAGGAAGTGCGATTTTGACCAAAGTTAACACTTTTATACAACCTAACATCACAAGTGTAAATTCTTTTATAGGACAAGGGTGCATTCAAAATTAATGTTTCTGTTTAAAGTGCAATCGAACCATGATACTTGAGTTTTGCATTTTAAATTTTAAGTGAAGCCATTATTTACAGATAATTTTATAAAATCAACAGTGCAATGTATTGTGGACTAAGTCACCAGGGGTGGGGTGGGGTGGGGGGAGACATGTAAAGCTTTCTCCGTACGGCGGAAAGAGGGGTTAACTAATCCATCAATTTGATTAAAAATTGAGTGATTTCACTGATTTCAATGACAATAAAAGTACTGGAGGGTGAACATTTATTGATCCTCATTGAATTCTGGACAACGTCATATCTCTCTACTAGTATATATATATAAGTGTTGGGACGATTATCGAAATCAGGAGAATCGGGACTTTTGGTAAAAGAATTTGTGCCTATTTTCCATATTTTCCGATACCTTAAACGATTCCTTAAATATATATGCTTAATATTTGCAGATTTATAATGAATTGGAATTGGTAATTTAATACAAAATCAGTAATTGTATCAGAATCAAGAAAAATATTGGAATCGTCCCATCATGATATATATATATATATATATATATATATATATATATATATATATATATATATATATATATATATATATATATATACACACACACACACACACACCTCATTGAATATAAAATCTGTTTTGCTGCATTCAAATCCTGTCTTGGACCTATAGTGTCCAATCATGAATTAATACTGTTGAGCCCTACAATTTACTTTTCTCAATTATGAGGAAAATAGTTGCCATCTAACTAATCGAACATAATTAACTGTCAACAATAGTTATTGCATTTCAGCATTAATTCAAAAAGAGATTTATTTGTAATGAACGGACAAATCAAATAAAATCCCTGTCTAACATAAGGCTAATGGTTCTGAGCGTTCTCCACTGTGTACGCATTCTAGTGTAGAAATATAATTTAGAATAAGAAAAAATACACTTTTTAATTTTTTTTAAATGCTGTTTTTGTGTGCATAATTTAACAAAATTTTCTAAAGAAATATTTTTTCTCTGCTTAATTTGACAAAATTTTCTAAAGAAGTATTTTTTGTCTGATTATTTAAACAAAACTTTCAAAGAAGTATTTTTCATTATGGATACACTGAGAGATTCTACTCTAGCGGTTCCTAATCTTAGATTGGATTAAAAGATCAAATACAAAATGCATAGTTGAATTCTTTGTTAAACCAAATGTAAAATAACGTATTCATAAAAATACTAAATGTAAAAATTATGAATGGATAAAAAAACTAAATGTAAAATTATGTATGGATAAAAAAAAAACAAATGTAAAATTATGTATATACAAAAAAATAAATGTAAAATGATGTATAGATACAAAAAATAAATAAATGTAAATTATGTATAGATAAATAAACAAAATGTAAAATTATGTCTGGAAAAAAACAAAATGTAAAAATAATGTAAGAATAAAAAAAATTACCTGTAAAATTATGTATACATTAAATAACTAAACGTAAAATAATGTGCAGATAAAAAAATCCTTAATGTAAAATCATGCATAGATAAAATAACTAATGTAAACTTATGTATGGAAAAAAAACTAAATGTACAATAATGTATGGGCAAAAAAACTAAATATAAATATATGTATGGATAAAAAAAACTAAATGTAGAATTATGCATGAAAAAAATCAATTGTAAAATAAAGTATAGAAAAAAAACTCAATGTCAAATTATGTATAGATAAAAAAATAAACTGTTTTATGTATGGATAACTAGACTAAACGTGAAATTATGTATCGATAATTAAACTAAACGTAAAATTATGTATGGATAAAAGAACCAAATGTAAAATTTTGTATGAAAAAACTCAACTGTACAATTATGTATAGATAAAAGAACGAAATGCTATATTATGTTTGGATAAAAAAAAAAAATGTAAAATTATGTAGAGATCAAAAGCTAAATGTAAAAATCCTTAATGTAAAATCATGGATAAAAAAAAACTAAATATAAAATGATGTATTGATTACAAAAATACATGTATAATATTATATGGATAAAAAAGTAAACTGTCAAATTATGTATGGATGAAAAAAATGTAAAAAATTGTGTGTATAAAAGCACAAAATGTAAAATTATGTATCGTTGGAAAAAAAACTAAATTTAAAATTATATACAGATTTAAAAACTCAATGTAAAATTATATATGGATAAAACGTCAACTGTAAAATTATGTATGGATAAAGAACCTAAATAAAAAAGTATGTATGAATGAAAAAAAATCAACTGTAAAATTATGTATGACTAAAAAAATAAATATAAAGTTATTTATGGATAAAAAAAAATAAATGTAAAATTATGTATCGATAAAAACTAAATGTAAAATTATGTATGAATAAAAAAAATTAACTGTAAAAACATACATAATGTAAATTAAACTAAAATGTAAAATAATGTACGGATAAAAAAAATAAATCTAAAATTATTATCGATAAAATAACTAAATCTGAAATTATGTATGGATAAAAAACTAAATGTAAAATTATGTAAGGTTAGAAAAAATTAACTGTAAAATTATGTATGTATAAAGAAAACTAAATGTAAAATATTGTATGGAAGAAAAACAAAATGTAAAATATATATGGATTAAAAACTAAATGTAAAATATTATATAGATAAAAAAGTCAACTGTAAAGTTATGTATGGATAAAAAAATGTAAAATTCTGCGTGGATAAAAGAACAAAATGTAAAATTATGTATGGATAACTAAACTAAATGTAACATTATGTATGGATAACTAAACTAAATGTAACATTATATATGGATAAAAAAAAAGTGTAAAATTATGTATGGATAAAAAAGCTAAATAAAAAATTAAGTATGAATAAAAAAAAAACAACTGCAAAGTTATGTATGGATAAAAATTAACTGTAAAAACAAATATAATGTAAAATAATTTATGGATTAATAAACTAAATGTAAAAAAATGTATGGATAAAAAAAAGAAAATCTAAAATTATTTACCGATAAAAAACTAAATGTAAAATAATGTAAAAAAATTAACTGTAAAATAATGTAAAAACTTAATGTAAAATAATGTAAAAAAACTAAACGTAAAATAATGTATGGATGACAAAAAAATGAAAAATAATGCATGGATAAAAAAAATTAATAGAAAAATCCTGTATAAAGAGATAAACTGTAAAATTATGTATAGATGAATACATTAAATGTAAAATTATCTTTATTATGTATGGACAAAAAATAAATGTAAAATGATGTATAGGTAAAAATACTAAATGTGAAATAATGTATGAAAAACAAACTTAATGGGAAATTATGTATGCATAAATAAACTAAAAACGAAAAAATTCTGTATGGATAGAAAAACAAACCCTAAAATTATGTATAGATAAAAAACAACTGTAAAATTATGTATGAATAGAAAAAAACTAAATGTGAATTTATGTATGGATAAAAACCTAAATAAAAAATTATGTATGGAAAAAAAACAATAGTAAAATTATGTATTGATAAGAAACTAAATGTAAAATTACGTATGGATTAAAAAAATCAAAGTTAAATGATTTATAGACAAAATAACAAAATGAAAAATTATATACAGATAAAAAAAGTCAACATTAAAATTATGTATTGATGAGAAAACTGAATGTAAAATTATATATAGATAAATAATAAACCAAATATAAAATTATGTATGAATAAAAACCTAAATGTAAGATTAAGTATAGATAAAAAAACTAAATGTAAAATTATGTATGAAAAATATTTAAAATTATGTATGAAAAAAATATGTAAAATTATGAATGGATATGTATGAATAAAGAAAACTAAATGTAAAAATACGTATGGACTAAAAACTAAATGTAAAATAATGTTTGGATATAAAACTAAATATACATTACGTATGGATAAAAAACAACTGTTAAATTATGTATGAATACAAAAAGTAAATGTAATATTATTTATGGATAAAAAATCAACAATAATTATATGTATAGATAAAAAAATGTAAAATTATGTATGGATAAAAAAGTTTATGTAAAAATATGTATGGATAAAAAACAAAATATTAAATTATGTATAGATAAAAAAATCAACTGTAAAATTATGTGTGGCTAAAAACTAAATGTAAAATTATGTATTAATAAATATATGTAATGTACAATTCTGTATAAGAAAATATACTGTAAAATGAGGTGTAGAGAAAAAAACTAAATGTAAAATAATGTATAGATAAACACCATAATTGCAAAATTATGTACAGATAAAAAAAGCTAAATGTAAAATTATGTACAGATGAAAAATTGTCTGTAAAAATATAAATGGATAAAAAAACTTATGTATGGATAAAAATAGTATGTATAGATTCAAGAGGAATTTAATATTATGTATGGATACAAAATGTAAAATTATGTATCGATAAACTAAATGTAAAATGATGTATAAAAACACTAAATGAAAATATAGCATGAAAAAAAACTAAATGTAAAATAATGTATGGAAAACAAACCTAATGTAAAATATGTATGGATTAAAAAGATCAACTATGAAATTATGTATGAATGTAAAAACTAATTGCAATTATACATGGAATAAAAACTGTAAAATTATGTACAGAAAACAACTGTAAAATTGTGTATGTATAAAAAAAGTAAATCGGAAATTGGGTACGGAAATAAAAAAAAACTACATGTAAAATTAAATATGGATATACAAAATAAATGTGAAATTATGATGGATGAAAAAATGAACTGTAAAATTACGTATGAATAAAAAAAATGAACTGTAAAATTACGTATGAATAAAAAAAACATGAACTGTAAAATTACGTATGCATAAAAAAAACAAAATGTAAAATTATGTATGGAAAAAAAATGAACTGTAAAATTATGTATGACTAAAAACATCAACTGTAAAATAAAGTATACATAGAAAAAATTAAATGCAAAATTATGTATGGATGAAAAAAAATTAATTGTAAAATAATGTATGGATTAAAAAATTAATTGTAAAATGATGTATTGATGAAAAAAATTAATTGGAAAATGATAACAAAATTAGTTGTAAAATTATGTATGGATAAAACAAAAATTAGTTGAAAATTATTTATGGATGAAAAAAATAAATTGTAAAATGGTGTATGGATAAAAAATTTAATTGTAAAATGATTTATGGATAAATAAAATTAATTGTAAGGATAAAAAAATGATTTGTAAAATTATCTATGGATAAAAAAAAATAATTTTAACATTATATATGGATAAAAAAAAATGAATTGTAAACTTATGTATGGATAAAAAAATTAATTGTAACATGATATATTGATAAAAACAATTAATTGTAAAATGATGTATAGAAAAGAAAAATTAATTGTAAAAAAATGTATGGATAAAAGAATTAATTGTAAAATGGTGTATGGATAAAAACATTAATTGTAAAATGATGTATGGATAAAAAAAAATTATTTGTAAAATTATTTATGGAAAAACAAATTACTTATAAAATTATGTATTGAAAAAAAAATTAATTATAAAATTATGTATGTATGATAAAAACTAATTGTAAAACGATGTATGGATAAAAAAACTGATTGTAAAATTATGTATGGATAAAAAAAAAACTAATTGTACAATGATGTATGGATGAAAAAAACTAATTTTAAAATGATGTATGGATAAAAACACTAATTGGAAAATGATATATGGATAAAAATCTAATTGTAAAATGGTGTATGGATAAAAATAATTGTAAAATTATGTATGGGTGACAAAACTAATTGTAAAATGATGTGTAGACAAAAAAAACTGATTGTAAAACAATGTATAGACCAAAAAACTAATTGTAAAATGATGTATGGTCAAAAAACCAATTGTAATATGATGTATGGATAAAAAAAAAATTATTGTGAAATTATGTATGGATAAAAAAATGAATTGTAAAATGATGTATGGATAAAAACAATTAATTGTACAATGATGTACGGATAAAAATCATTATTGTAAAATGATGTATGGATACACATATTATTTGTATAATGATGTGTGGATAAGAACAATTAATTGTATAATGATGTGTGGATAGGAAAATTAATTGTAAAATGATGTATGGATAAAAAAATTAATTGTATAAATGTGTATGGATAAAAAAACTCAATGTAAAACGATGTAGGGATAAACAAATTAATTGTAAAATGATGTATGGATAAAAAAATTAATTGTAAACTGATGTATTGATGAAAAAATTAGTTGTAAAATGGTGTATGGCTAAAAAAATTGTAAAATGATGTATGGATAAAAAAATTAATTGTAAAATGATGTATGGATATAAAACTAATTGTAAAAATCATCTATGGATAAAATCTAATTGTAAAATGATGTATGGATACAAAAACGAAATAGTAAAATGATGTATGGATAAAAATAATAATTGTACAAGTATTTATGGGTGAAAAAACTAATTGTACACAGATGGATAGACAAAAATATTATTGTAAAATAACGTATAGAAAAGAAAACTAATTGTAAAATGATGTATGGAAAAGAAAACTAATTGTACAATTATGTATGGATAAAAAACTAATTGTAAAATTATGTATGGATAAAAAACTCATTGTAAAATGATGTATGAAAAAAATAATTAATTGTAAATGATGTATTGATAGAAGTAATTGTAAAATGGTGTATTGATAGAACAATTATTTGTAAAATGATGTATGGATAAAAAAAAACATTACGTATGGATAAACAATATTAATTAAAATTTATGTATTGCTAAACAAAATTAATTGTAAAATGATGTACGGATAAACAAAATTAATTGTAAAATGATGTATGGATGAACAAAATTAGTTGTAAAATTATGTATGGATGAAAAAAGTTCATTGTAAAATGGTGTATGGATAAAAACAACTAATTGAAAAATTATATATGGATAAATAAGATATTGTAAAATTATGTATGGATAAAAAAAACTAATTATAAAATGATGTATGGATAAAAAAACTAATTAGACAATGATATATTGATAAAAACCTAATTGTAAAATGGTGTATGGATACAAAACTAATTGTAAAATCATGTATGGGTGACAAAACTAACTGTAAAATGATGCATATACAAAAAGAAAACTGTGTGTAAAATGATGTATAGAAAATAACTAATTGTAAAATGATGTATCGATAAAAAATATTAACTGTAAAACCATGTATGGATAAAAGAATTAATTGTGAAATGATGTATGGATAAAAAAATTAATTGTAAAATGGTCTATGGATAAAAGAACTAATTGTAAAATGATGTATGGATAAAACAATTATTTGTAAAATTAGCTATGGATAAAAAAATTAATTTTAAAATTATGTATGGATAAAAAGACATTAATTGTCAAATGATGTATGGATAAAAAAAATTAATTGTAAAATGATGTATTGATAAGAAAAATTAATTTTAAAATAATGTATTGATAACAAAATTAATTGTAAAATGATGTATGTATAAACAAAATTAATTGTAAAATAATGTATGGATAAAAAAATTAGTTGTAAATTATGTATGGAAAAAATATTAATTATAAAATTATGTATGAAAAAAAAAGTAATCATAAAATGATGTATTGATGAAAAAAATTAATTGTAAAATGATGTATGGATAAATAAGTAATTATAAAATGATGTATGGATGACAAAACTAATTTTAAAATAATGTATTGATAAAAAAAATAATTGTGAAATAATGTACGGATATAACAATTAATTGTAAAATAATGTATTGAAAAAAAAATTAATTGTAAAATGATGTATGGATAAAAACCATTAATTGTAAAATGATGTATGGATAAAAACCATTAATTGTAAAATGATGTATGGATAAAAACCATTAATTGTAAAATCCTGTATGGATAAAAAAAAATGTAATAGTAAAATGACGTATGGATAAAAACATTAATTGTAAAATGATGTATTGATAAAAACCGTAATTTAAAATGATGTATGGATAAAAAACTAATTGTAAAATGATCTATGGATGAAATCTAAGTGTAAAATGGTGTATGCATAAAAAAACAATTGTAAAATGATGTATTGATAAAAAAAAAATATTGTAAAATGATGTATCGATAAAAAAAACTAATTGTAAAATGATGTATGGATAAAAAAAATTATTGTAAAATGATGTATCGATTAAAAAAACTAATTGTAAAATGATGTATGGATAAAAAACTAATTGTAAAATGATGTATGGATCAAAAAAAATAATTGTAAAATGATGTATCGATAAAAACAACTAATTGTAAAGAGTATGGAGTATTGCTGTCATATTTGGGCCGGTGCATCGGCTACTAGTCTCTCGCTCCTTGACAGGGTTCAAAAGAGAGTCGCAAATCTGATAGGCCCTAAACTGGCATCTAAACTTCAGCCTCTGTCCCATCGTCGAAACGTTGCATCTCTCTGCCTGTTCTACAAGTATTATAATGGTGAATGCTCTGAAGAACTGCAAGCACTTGTGCCCCCACGACGTGAACACCCTCAACAGACCCAACAAGCTGCAAAATCCCACCCCCACACTGTAGAGATCCCTAGATGTAAAAGATCTTTCTACTTCAGTAGTTTCTTCCCCAGAACTGCTAGACTTTGGAATTCCATTCCAGGTCATTGCTTCCCCAACTGTACTGACATGCATAAGTTCAAGTGCAACGTGAACCAAAATCTCGATGCCCTAATCCCTACATAGTACCCCAGTAGATGTTTCCCCTGATAGTAGCCCCCTACACCAAAGTGGCAATGTGCCTTGTTTGGGGTGAAAATGTAATAAAAAAAAAAAAAAAAAGAAAAAAAGTTATCTATGGATGAAATCTAATTGTAACATGATGTATGGATCAAAGAATTAATTGTGAAATGATGTGTGGATAAAAAACTAATTGTAAAATGATGTATGGATAAAAAATTAATTGTGAAATTATGTATGGATAAAAAACTAATTGTAAAATGATGTATGGATAAAAAAATGATTTGTAAAATTATCTATGGATGAAAAAAAATTAATTTGAACATTATAAATGGATCAAAAAAAATTATTTGTAAAATGATGTATGGATAAAAAAATTAATTGTAACGTGATGTATTGATAAAATCAATTAATAGTTAAATGATGTATAGATAAGAAAAATAAATTGTAAAATAATGTATGGATAAAAAAACTAATTGTAAAATGGTGTATGGATAAAAAAAACTAATTGTAAAATGATGCATTGATAAAAAAACTAATTGTACAATGATGTATGTATAAAAAAACTAATTGGAAAATGATGTATGGATAAAAGAATAATTGTAAAATTATGTATGCGTGACAAAACTAATCGTAAAATGATGTATGGACAAAAATACTGATTTTAAAATAATGTATAGACCAAAAAACTAATTGTAAAATGATGTATGGATAAAAATCATTATTGTAAAATGATGTATGGATACACATATTATTTGTATAATGATGTGTGGATAAGAACAATTAATTGTATAATGATGTGTGGATAGGAAAATTAATTGTAAAATGATGTATGGATAAAAAAATTAATTGTATAAATGTGTATGGATAAAAAAACTCAATGTAAAACGATGTGTGGATAAACAAATTAATTGTAAAATGATGTATGGATAAAAAAATTAATTGTAAACTGATGTATTGATGAAAAAATTAGTTGTAAAATGATGTATGGATAAAGAAAATTGTAAAATGATGTATGGATAAAAAATTAATTGTAAAATGATGTATGGATATAAAACTAATTGTAAAATCATCTATGGATAAAATCTAATCGTAAAATGATGTATGGATAAAAAAAAGAAATTGTAAAATGATGTATGGATAAAAATAATAATTGTACAAGTATTTATAGGTGAAAAAACTAATTGTAAACAGATGGATAGACAAAAAAATTATTGTAAATTGACGTATAAAAAAGAAAACTAATTGTAAAATGATGTATGGAAAAGAAAACTAATTGTAAAATGATGTATGGAAAAGAAAACTAATTGTAAAATGATGTATGGAAAAGAAAACTAATTGTAAGATGATGTATGGAAAAGAAAACTAATTGTAAAATGATGTATGGAAAAGAAAACTAATTGTAAAATTATGTATGGAAAAGAAAACTAATTGTAAAATGATGTATGGAAAAGAAAACTAATTGTAAAATGATGTATGGAAAAGAAAACTAATTGTAAAATGATGTATGGAAAAGAAAACTAATTGTAAAATGATGTATGGAAAAGAAAACTAATTGTAAAATTATGTATGGAAAAGAAAACTAATTGTAAAATTATGTATGGAAAAGAAAACTAATTGTAAAATGATGTATGGAAAAGAAAACTAATTGTAAAATTATGTATGGAAAAGAAAACTAATTGTAAAATGATGTATGGAACAGAAAACTAATTGTAAAATTATGTATGGAAAAGAAAACTAATTGTAAAATGATGTATGGAAAAGAAAACTAATTGTAAAATGATGTATGGAAAAGAAAACTAATTGTAAAATGATGTATGGAAAAGAAAACTAATTGTAAAATTATGTATGGAAAAGAAAACTAATTGTAAAATGATGTATGGAAAAGAAAACTAATTGTAAAATGATGTATGGAAAAGAAAACTAATTGTAAAATGATGTATGGAAAAGAAAACTAATTGTAAAATGATGTATCGAAAAGAAAACTAATTGTAAAATGATGTATGGAAAAGAAAACTAATTGTAAAATTATGTATGGAAAAGAAAACTAATTGTAAAATGATGTATGGAAAAGAAAACTAATTGTAAAATGATGTATGGAAAAGAAAACTAATTGTAAAATGATGTATCGAAAAGAAAACTAATTGTAAAATGATGTATGGAAAAGAAAACCAATTGTAAAATGATGTATGGAAAAGAACACTAATTGTAAAATGATGTATGGAAAAGAAAACTAATTGTAAAATGATGTATGGAAAAGAAAACTAATTGTAAAATGATGTATGGAAAAGAAAACTAATTGTAAAATGATGTATGGAAAAGAAAACTAATTGTAAAATGATGTATGGAAAAGAAAACTAATTGTAAAATGATGTATGGAAAAGAAAACTAATTGTAAAATGATGTATGGAAAAGAAAACCAATTGTAAAATGATGTATGGAAAAGAAAACTAATTGTAAAATGATGTATGGAAAAGAAAACTAATTGTAAAATGGTGTATGGAAAAGAAAACTAATTGTAAAATGATGTATGGAAAAGAAAACTAATTGTAAAATGATGTATGGAAAAGAAAACTAATTGTAAAATGGTGTATGGAAAAGAAAACTAATTGTAAAATGATGTATGGAAAAGAAAACTAATTGTAAAATGATGTATGGAAAAGAAAACTAATTGTAAAATGATGTATGGAAAAGAAAACTAATTGTAAAATGATGTATGGAAAAGAAAACTAATTGTAAAATGATGTATGGAAAAGAAAACTAATTGTAAAATGGTGTATGGAAAAGAAAACTAATTGTAAAATGATGTATGGAAAAGAAAACTAATTGTAAAATGATGTATGGAAAAGAAAACTAATTGTAAAATGATGTATGGAAAAGAAAACTAATTGTAAAATGATGTATGGAAAAGAAAACCAATTGTAAAATGATGTATGGAAAAGAAAACTAATTGTAAAATGATGTATCGAAAAGAAAACTAATTGTAAAATGATGTATGGAAAAGAAAACTAATTGTAAAATGATGTATGGAAAAGAAAACTAATTGTAAAATGATGTATGGAAAAGAAAACTAATTGTAAAATGATGTATGGAAAAGAAAACTAATTGTAAAATGATGTATGGAAAAGAAAACTAATTGTAAAATGATGAATGGAAAAGAAAACTAATTGTAAAATGGTGTATGGAAAAGAAAACTAATTTATAAAATTATGTATGGAAAAGAAAACTAATTTATAAAATGATGTATGGAAAAGAAAACTAATTGTAAAATGATGTATGGAAAAGAAAACTAATTGTAAAATGATGAATGGAAAAGAAAACTAATTGTAAAATGATGTATGGAAAAGAAAACTAATTGTAAAATGATGTATGGAAAAGAAAACTAATTGTAAAATGATGTATGGAAAAGAAAACTAATTGTAAAATGATGTATGGAAAAGAAAACTAATTGTAAAATGGTGTATGGAAAAGAAAACTAATTGTAAAATGATGAATGGAAAAGAAAACTAATTGTAAAATTATGTATGGAAAAGAAAACTAATTGTAAAATGATGTATGGAAAAGAAAACTAATTGTAAAATGATGTATCGAAAAGAAAACTAATTGTAAAATGATGTATGGAAAAGAAAACTAATTGTAAAATGATGAATGGAAAAGAAAACTAATTGTAAAATGATGTATGGAAAAGAAAACTAATTGTAAAATGATGTATGGAAAAGAAAACTAATTGTAAAATGATGTATGGAAAAGAAAACTAATTGTAAAATGATGAATGGAAAAGAAAACTAATTGTAAAATGATGTATGGAAAAGAAAACTAATTGTAAAATGATGTATGGAAAAGAAAACTAATTGTAAAATGATGTATGGAAAAGAAAACTAATTGTAAAATGATGTATGGAAAAGAAAACTAATTGTAAAATGGTGTATGGAAAAGAAAACTAATTGTAAAATGATGAATGGAAAAGAAAACTAATTGTAAAATGGTGTATGGAAAAGAAAACTAATTTATAAAATGATGTATGGAAAAGAAAACTAATTGTAAAATGATGTATGGAAAAGAAAACTAATTGTAAAATGATGAATGGAAAAGAAAACTAATTGTAAAATGATGTATGGAAAAGAAAACTAATTGTAAAATGATGTATGGAAAAGAAAACTAATTGTAAAATGATGAATGGAAAAGAAAACTAATTGTAAAATGATGTATGGAAAAGAAAACTAATTGTAAAATGATGAATGGAAAAGAAAACTAATTGTAAAATGGTGTATGGAAAAGAAAACTAATTTATAAAATGATGTATGGAAAAGAAAACTAATTGTAAAATGATGTATGGAAAAGAAAACTAATTGTAAAATGATGAATGGAAAAGAAAACTAATTGTAAAATGATGTATGGAAAAGAAAACTAATTGTAAAATGATGTATGGAAAAGAAAACTAATTGTAAAATGATGTATGGACAAGAAAACTAATTGTAAAATGATGTATGGAAAAGAAAACTAATTGTAAAATGATGTATGGAAAAGAAAACTAATTGTAAAATGATGTATGGAAAAGAAAACTAATTGTAAAATGATGAATGGAAAAGAAAACTAATTGTAAAATGATGTATGGAAAAGAAAACTAATTGTAAAATGATGTATGGAAAAGAAAACTAATTGTAAAATGATGTATGGAAAAGAAAACTAATTGTAAAATGATGTATGGAAAAGAAAACTAATTGTAAAATGATGTATCGAAAAGAAAACTAATTGTAAAATGATGTATCGAAAAGAAAACTAATTGTAAAATTATGTATGGAAAAGAAAACTAATTGTAAAATGATGTATGGAAAAGAAAACTAATTGTAAAATGATGAATGGAAAAGAAAACTAATTGTAAAATGATGTATGGAAAAGAAAACTAATTGTAAAATGATGTATGGAAAAGAAAACTAATTGTAAAATGATGTATGGAAAAGAAAACTAATTGTAAAATGATGAATGGAAAAGAAAACTAATTGTAAAATGATGTATGGAAAAGAAAACTAATTGTAAAATGATGTATGGAAAAGAAAACTAATTGTAAAATGATGTATGGAAAAGAAAACTAATTGTAAAATTATCTATGGATAAAAAACTCATTCTAAAATTATGTATGGATAAAAAACTAATTGTAAAATTATGTATGGATAAAAAACTCATTGTAAAATGATGTATGAAAAAAATAATTAATTGTAAATGATGTATGGATACAAAAAGTAATTGTAAAATGGTGTATTGATAGAACAATTATTTGTAAAATGATGTATGGATAAAAAAAACATTATGTATGGATAAACAATATTAATTTAAATTTATGTATTGCTAAACAAAATTAATTTTAAAATGATGTATGGATAAACAAAATTAATTGTAAAATGATGTATGGATGAACAAAGTTCATTGTAAAATGGTGTATGGATAAAAACAACTAATTGAAAAATGATATATGGATAAAAAAGATATTGTAAAATTATGTATGGATAAAAAAACTAATTAGACAATGATGTATTGATAAAAACCTAATTGTAAAATGGTGTATGGATACAAAACTAATTGTAAAATCATGTATGGTGACAAAACTTACTGTAAAATGATGCATATACAAAAAAAACTGTGTGTAAAATGATGTATAGCAAATAATTAATTGTAAAATGATGTATAGCAAATAATTAATTGTAAAATGATGTATCGATAAAAAAACTAATTGTAAAATGATGTATTGATAAAAACTATTTACTGTAAAATCATGTATGGATAAAAAAATTAATTGTAAAATGGTCTATGGATAAAAGAACTAATTGTAAAATGATGTATGGATAAAACAATTATTTGTAAAATTAGCTATGGATAAAAAAATTAATTTTAAAATTATGTATGGATCAAAAGAAATTAATTGTCAAATGATGTATGAATAAAAAAAATTAATTGTAACATGATGTATTGATGAGAAAAATTAATTTTAAAATAATGTATTGATAACAAAATTAATTGTAAAATGGTGTATAGATACAAAAAAAAATTATTGTAAAATGATGTATGTATAAACAAAATTAATTGTAAAATAATGTATGGATAAAAAAAATTAGTTGTAAAATTATGCATGGAAAAAAATATTAATTATAAAATTATGTATGAAAAAAAATTAATCATAAAATTATGTATTGATGAAAAAAATTAATTGTAAAATGATGTATTAATGAAAAAAATTAATTGTAAAATGATGTATGGATAAAAAAATTAATTGTAAAATGATGTATTGATAAAAAAAATTCATTGTAAAATGATGTATTGATGAAAAAAATTAATTGTAAAATGATGTATGGATAAAAAAATTAATTGTAAAATGATGTATGGATTAAAAAATTAATTGTAAAATGATGTATGGATAAAAAAAACTAATTGTAAAATGATGTATTGATATAAAAAAACTAATTGTAAAATTATGTATGAGTGAAAAACTGATTGTAAAATTATATATTGATAAAAAACTAATTTGAAAATAATGTATTGATAAAACATTTAATTGTGAAATAATGTATTGAAAAAAAATTAATTGTAAAATTATGTATGGATAAAAACCATTAATTGTAAAATGATGTATGGATAAAAACCATTAATTGTAAAATTATGTCTGGATAAAAACCATTAATTGTAAAATGACGTATGGATAAAAACCATTAATTGTAAAATGATGTATGGATAAAAAAAATGTAATAGTAAAATGATGTATGGATAAAAACATTAATTGTAAAATGATGTATGGATAAAAAAAAACTAATTGTAAAATGATGTATGGATAAAATAACTAATTGTAAAATGATGTATGGATAAAATAACTAATTGTAAAATGATGTATTGATAAAAACCGTAATTGTAAAATGATGTATGGATAAAAAACTAATTGTAAAATGATCTATGGATGAACTCTAAGTGTAATATGGTGTATGCATAACAAACTAATTGTAAAATGATGTATTGATAAAAAAAAATATTGTAAAATGATGTATCGATAAAAAAAAACTAATTGTAAAATGATGTATGGATCAAAAAAAACTAGTTGTAAAATGATGTATCGATAAAAACAACTAATTGTAAAGTTATCTATGGATGAAATCTAATTGTAACATGATGTATGGATCAAAGAATTAATTGTGAAATTATGTGTGAAAAAAAAACTAATTGTAAAATGATGTATGGATAAAAAAATTAATTGTGAAATTATGTATGGATAAAAAACTAATTGTAATGATGTATGGATAAAAAAATGATTTGTAAAATTATCCATGGATGAAAAAAAATTAATTTGAACATTATAAATGGATCAAAAAAATTTGTAAAATTATGTATGGATAAAAAAATTAATTGCAACATGATGTATTGATAAAAACAAGTAATAGTTAAATGATGTATAGATAAGAAAAATTAATTGTAAAATAATGTATGGATAAAAAAATTAATTGTAGAATGGTGTATGGATAAAAAAATTAATTGTAAAATGATGCATTGATAAAAAAAACTAATTGTACAATGATGTATGGATAAAAAAACTAATTAGAAAAATGATGTATGTATAAAAAAACTAATTGGAAAATGATGTATGGATGAAAACCTAATTGTAACATTGTGTATGGATCAAAGAATAATTGTAAAATTATGTATGGGTGACAAAACTAATCGTAAAATGATGTATAGACAAAAAAACTGATTGTAAAATAATGTATAGACCAAAAAACTAATTGTAAAATGATGTATGGATAAAAAAAAATTAATTGTGAAATTATGTATGGATAAAAAAATTAATTGGAAAATGATATATGGATAAAAAAATTAATTGCAAAATAATGTATTGATAAAAAAAATGAATTGTAAAATGATGTATGGATAAAAATCATTATTGTAAAATGATGTATGGATACACATATTATTTGTATAATGATGTGTGGATGAGAAAAATTAATTGTAAAATGATGTGTCGAAAAGAAAAATTAATTGTATAATGATGTGTGGATAAGAAAAATTAATTGTATAATGATGTGTGGATCAGAAAAAGTAATTGTACAATGATGTATGGATAAAAAAAAACTCAATGTAAAACGATGTATTGATAAAAAAATTAATTTTAAAATGATGTATGGATAAAAAAAAATAATTTAAAATGATGTATCGATAAAAACAACTAATTGTAAAATTATCTATGGATGAAATTACTTATAAAATTATGTATTGAAAAAAAAATTAATTATAAAACTATGTATGGATAAAAAAAACTCATTTAAAATGATGTATAGATAAAAAAAACTAATTGTAACATCATGTATGGATAAAAAAAACTAATTGGAAAATGATGTATGGATAAAAAAATAATTGTAAAATTATTTATTAATGGGTGACAAAACTAATTGTAAACTGATGTATAGACAAAAAACACTGATTGTAAAAAACGTATAGAAAAGAAAACTAATTGTAAAACGATGTATGGAAAAGAAAACTAATTGTAAAATTATGTATGGATAAAAAACTCATTGTAAAATGATGTATGAATAAAAGAATTAATTGTAAATGATGTATGGATGAACAACATTAGTTGTAAAATTATGTATGGATAACAACAACTAATTGTAAAATGATGTATGGATAAAAACATTAATTGTAAAATGATGTATGGATAAAAACATTACTTGTAAAATGATGTATGGATAAAAAAATAATTTGTAAAATGATGTATGGATAAACAAATTAATTGTAACATTATGTATGGATAAAAAATATTAATTTTAAATAATGTATGGATGAACAAAATTAATTGTAAAATGATGTATGGATAAACAAAATTTGTTATAAAATTACGTATGGATAAAAAAAAGTTAATTGTAAAATGGTGTATGGATAAAAAAATAATTGTAAAACGATGTATGGATAAAAAAATAATTGTAAAATGATGTATGGATAAAAAAATTAATTGTAAAATGATGTTAGGATAAAAAACAATTATTTGTAAAATGATGTATGGATAAAGAAATAAAGTGTAAAATGATGCATTGACAAAAACATTCATTGTAAAATGATGTATGGATACACAAATTAATTGTAAAATGATGTATGGATACACAAATTAATTGTAAAATGATGTATGGATACACAAATTAATTGTAAAATGATGTATGCATAAAAAACTAATTTTAACATGATGTATCGATCAAAAAAAAACTAATTGTAAAATTATCTAGGGATGAAATCTAATGTTAACATGATGTATGGATAAAAAAGTTATTGTAAAATGATCCATGGATAAAATCTGATTGTAAAATGGTGTATGGATAAAAAAAACTAATTGTAAAATGATGTATGGATGAAAAAACTAATTGTAAAATGATGTATTGATAAAAACTAATTGTAAAATGATGTATGGAAAAAAAAAGAAATTGTAAAATGTTGTATGGATAAAAAACTTAATTGTAAAATTATGTATGGATAAAAACACTAATTGTAAAATGAAGTATAAACAAAAAAACTGATTGTACAACGATGTATAGAAAATAAATAATTGTAAAATGATGTATGGATGAAAAAAAGAATTGTAACATGATCTATGGATAAAATCAAATTGTAAAATGATGTATGGATAAAAAACTAATTGTAAAATGATGTATGTATAAAAATCTAATTGTAAAATGATGTATGGATAAAAATCTAATTGTAAAATGATGTATGGAAAAAAAATAATTGTAAAATTATGTATGGATAAAATCTAATTGTAACATGGTGTATAGATAAAAAAACTAATTGTAAAAGGATGCATGGATAACAAAAACTAATTGGAAAATGATGTATGGATGAAAAATGATGTATGGATGAAAAAATGATGTATGGATGAAAAATGATGTATGGATGAAAAAATGATGTATGGATGAAAAAACTAATTGTAAAATTGTAAAAATGATGTATGGATGAAAAAACTAATTGTAAAATGATGTATGGATGAAAAAACTAATTGGAAAATGATGTATGGATAAAAAAACTAATTGTAAAATCATGTATGGAAAAAAAACACTACTTGTAAAATGATGTAGGGATAAACAAAACTAATTGTAAAATGATGCATTGATAAAAAATCAATTGTAAAATGATGTATGGATAGAAAACTAATTGTAAATTGATGTATGGATAAAAAAATTAATTGTAATATGTATGGATAAAAAAACTAATTGTAAAATGATGTATGGATAAAAAACTAATTGTAAAATGATTTATGGATAAAAAAAAATAATTTTAAAATGATGTTTGTACAAATAAAAATAATTTGAAAATGATGTATGGATAAAGAACTAATTGTAAAATGTTGTCTGGATAAAAAAAATTAATTGTAAAATGATGTATGGATAAAAAACTAATTGTAAAATTATGTATGGAAAAAAAACTAATTGTAAAATTATGTATGGTTAAAAAAACTAATTGTAAAATTATGTATGGATAAAAAAATAAGTGTAAAATTATATATTCATGGAACAGTTGAGTATGGATAAAAATTACGTATGGATAAAAAAAATTACGTATGGATAAAAAACTAATGGGTGAAAAAACTAATTGTAAAATAATGTATGGATAAAAAAAACTAATTGTAAAATGATGTATAGACAAAAACACTGATTGTACAACAATATATAGAAAAAAACACTAATTGTAAAATAGTGTACAGATACAAAAAACTAATTGTAAAATTATGTATGGATGAAAAAAACTAATTGTAAAATAATGTATGGATAAAAATCTAATTGTAAAATGATGTATGGATAAAAAAACAAATATTAAAATGATGTATGGATAAAAAAAACTAATTGTAGAATTATGCATGGATAAAAAAGTAATTGTAAAATGATCTATGGATACAATCTAATTGTGACATGGTGTATGGATAAAAACTAATTGATGTATTCATAGGAAAACTAATTGTAAAATGATGTATGGATAAAATAACTACTTGTAACATGATGTATAGAAAAAGAAACTAATTGTAAAATGATGTATGGATAAAAAACTAATTGTAAAATTATGTATGGACAAAAAAACTAATTGTAAAATTATGTATGGTTAAAAAAAACTAATTGTAAAATTATGTATGGATAAAAAAATAAGTGTAAAATTATATATTCATGGAACAGTTGAGTATGGATGAAAAGTACGTATGGATAAATAAATTACGTATGAATAAATAAATTACGTATGGATAAAAAACTAAAGGGTGAAAAAAACTAATTGTAAAATAATGTATGGATAAAAAAACTAATTGTAAAATGATGTATAGACAAAAACACTGATTGTACAACAATATATAGAAAAAACACTAATTGTAAAATAGTGTATGGATACAAAAAAACTAATTGTAAAATGATGTATGGATGAAAAAACTAATTGTAGAATTATGTATGGATAAAAAACTAATTGTAAAATGATCTATGGATACAATCTAATTGTAACATGGTGTATGGATAAAAACTAATTGATGTATTCATAGGAAAACTAATTGTAAAATGATGTATGGATAAAATAACTACTTGTAACATGATGTATAGAAAAAGAAACTAATTGTAAAATGATGTATGGATAAAAAAAAAACTAATTGTAAAATGATGTATGGATAAAATAACTAATTGTAAAATGATGTATGGATAAAAAACTAATTGTAAAGTAATGTATGGATAAAAAACTAATTGTAAAATGATGTATGGATAAAATAACTAATTGTAAAATGATGTATGGATAAAAAACTAATTGTAAAGTAATGTATGGATAAAAAACTAATTGTAAAATTATATATGGATAAAAACTGGTTGTAAAATGAGCTATGGATAAAATCTAATTCTAAAATGGTGTATGGATAAAAAAAATTAATCGTGAAATTATGTATGGATAAAAAAACTTATTGTAAATGATGTATGGATAAAAACACTAATTGTAAAATGATGTAAGGATAAAAAACTAATTGTAATTATAATTGTAATGGTAATGGATAAAAAAAATTATTTGTAAAATGATGTATTGATAAAAAAATTATTGCAAAACGACGATAAAAATTATTGCAAAACGATGATAAAAAAAACTAATTGTAAAATGATGTATGGATTAAAAAAAGTAATTGTAAAATTAGGTATGTATAAAATTATTTATTGTAAAATGGTTTATGGTTAAAAAAAAAATTGTAAAATGATGTATGGATGAAATAATTAATTGTAAAATTGTGTAGTGATTACAAAATTATTTTTAAAATGATGTATGGATAAAAAACAAATTGTAAAATGATATATATATAAAAAAAATTAATTGTAAAATAATGTATGGATAAGAAAAATTAATTGTAAAATTATGTATGGATAAAAAAATTAATTGTAAAATGGTGTATGGAAAAAAAAATTAATTGTAAAATGATGTATGGAATAGTTGTAAAATTATGTATGGATAAAAAAAAATTAATTGTAAAATGGTGTACTGATAAAAAAAAAATTAATACCAAAATGAGGTATCGATAAAAAAAACATTTATTGTCACATTATGTATGGATAAAAAAAACGAATTGTAAAATGATGTATGGATAAAAAACACTAATTGTAAAATGATGTATGGATAAAAAAACCTAATTCTAAAATGATGTCTGGATAAAAAACTAATTGTAACATAATGTATGGATAAAAAGCTTATCGTTAAATGATCTATGGATAAATACCTAATTGTAAAATTATGCATGGATAAAAAACTAATTGTAAAAAAATGTATAGACAAACAACCTGACTGTAAAATGATGTATAGAAAAAAGAACTAATCGTAAAATGATGTATGGATAAAAAAAAATTGTAAAATGATGTATGGATAAAAAATATTAATTGTAAAATGATGTATGGATACAAGAATTAATTGTGAAATGATGTATGGATAAAAAAAATAATTGTGAAATGATGTATGGATAAAAAAAATAATTGTGAAATGATGTAAGGATAAAAAAAATAATGGTTTAATTATGTATGGATCAAAAAAACTAATTGTAAAATGATGTATGGATAAAAAAATTAATTGTAAAATGATGTATGGATAACAAATTAATTGTAAAATGATGTATTGATAAAAAAAAAAAATTTTAAAATGATGTATGGATAAGAAAAATTAATTGTAAAATGATGTATGGATAAAAACAATTAGTTGTAAAATTATGTATGGATTAATAAAATTAATTATAAAATTATGTATCGATGAAAAAAATTAATTGTAAACTGATGTATGGATATAAAACTAATTGTAAAATTATGTATCAATAAAAAAAACTAATTGTAAAATCATGTATGGATAAAAAAACTAATTGGAAAATGAGTTATGGATAAAAACCTAATTGGAAAATGGCGCATGGATAAAAAACTAATCGTAAAATTATATATGGGTGACAAAACTAATTGCAAAATGATGTATAGAAAAAAAACTGATTGTAAAATTATGTATGGATTAAAAAAAAAAATAATTGTAAAATGATGTATGGATGAAAAAACTAATTATAAAATTATGTAGTGATAAAAAATTTTATTGTGAAATTATGTATTGATAAAAAAAATTAATTGTAAAATGATGTATGGATAAAAAAAAGAGATTGTAAAATAATGTATTGATAAAAAAAAAACGAATCGTAATATGATGTATGGATAAAAACAATTAATTGTAACATGATGTATTGATAAAAAAAATTATTGTAAAATGATATATGGATAAAAATATTATTTGTAAAACTATGTATGGATAAAAAAATTGATTGTAAAATGATGTATGGATGAAGAAAATTAATTGTAAAATTATGTATCGATAAAAAATTAATTGTAAAATGGTGTATTGATGAAAAAAATTAATTGTAAAATGATGTGTGGATCAGAAAAATTAATTATAAAATTATGTATGGATAAAAAAAAACAATTGTAAAATAATGTATGGATAAAAAACTAATTGTAAAATTCTCTCTCCTCTGATCTTGAGCACGTAGTACAATGGGGTAAGGAGTGGCTGGTTACTTTTAATGCATCTAAAACCAAGCTTCTCTCTTTACATCATCAACATTCTGATCCACATCTGGCATAAATTGAAATGAATGGCTCTCGTCTTCAGGAGGCCTCAAGTTTTAACAAGCTTCTTGGCTTGACCATTACTCCTGATCTTAAATGGAACGCGTACATCAAATCTGTCGCCAAGGCCGCTTGAAAAATGGTGGGATCTTTCTATCGATCCGGTAGATATCTCACTGCTGATGCTATTCTCTATCTATATAAGAGCCAGGTACGTCCAAGGATGGAATACTGTTGCCACATCTGGGCAGGAGCTGCTAGAAAGGACTTGGCCTGCCTTGATAGAGTTCAAAATAGACTTTGTAGCCTCGTAGGAGATGATGTCCTTTTCTCTTCCTTGCAACCTCTATCTCACAGAAGAGATGTTGCGAGTTTGTCTCTGATGTATCGTTATTTTCATGGAAAATGTTTGACTGAGCTTCAATCTATGGTCCCCCCTCGCCAAACTTTCACAAGAAACACTCGTCTAGCTGTAAACACTATCAATAATTCCCCCCACTCTTTATCTGTGCCTAAACCTAAACGTAGATTCCATGAACAAAGCTTCTTTCTTAGAACTGTACGCCTGCGGAATTGTCTTCCGTTTTCCTGCTTTCCGGCTGACTACAATATGGCTGTCTTCAAGTCTAACGTAAATAAGTTCTTGATGAGCCGTTCCATATAAGTTATCAAATTTACCAAATTTTCATTACTAATGATTACTATATTGTCCAATTTCTACTGTACACTCTTTAACCCTTATCCTTGAGTGGCCTCTTGGCCTTGATAATGTGGTGATGCCTATGTAAAAAAAAAAAAAAAAAATGATGCATGGATAAAAAAATAATTGTAAAATGTTGTATGGATAAAAAAACTAATTGTAAAATAATGTATAGACAAAAAAAACTGACTGTACAACGATGTATTGAAAAAAAATAATTGTAAAATGATGTATGGATAAAAAACTAATTGGAAAATGGTGTATGGATGAAAAAATTAATTGTAAAATTATGTATGGATAAAAAAGTAATTGTAAAATGATCTATTGATAAAATCTAATTGTAAAACGGTGTATTGATAAAGAACTAATTGTAAAATGATGTATTGATAAAAAAACTAATTGTACAATTGCGTATGGATACAAAACTAATTGTAAAATTATGTATAAGTGAAAAAACTAATTGTAAAATAATGTATAGACAAAAGAAAACTGATTATAAAATGATGTATAGAAAAAAAAGCTAATTGTAAAACGATGTATGGATAAGAAAACTAATTGTAAAATTATGTATGGATAAAAAACTAATTGTAAAAGCATGTATGGATAAAAAAACTAATTGTAAAATGATGTATCTATAAAAAAACTAATTTTAAATGATGTATGGATAAAAAAACTAATTTTAAAATGATGTATCGATAAAAAAAACTAATTGTAAAATGATGTATGGATAAAGAACTATTTGTAAAA
Organism: Euprymna scolopes; assembly: GCF_053919585.1. Lineage (NCBI taxonomy): Eukaryota > Metazoa > Mollusca > Cephalopoda > Sepiida > Sepiolidae > Euprymna > Euprymna scolopes. The sequence continues at coordinate 24,795,697 of NC_136521.1, read as the reverse complement.
TGTTGTCTGCATAAAAAACACTTTTTGTAAAATTATGTATTGATAGAAAACTAATTATACAATGATGTATAGAAAAAAAACTAATTGTAAAATGATGTATAGATAAAAAATTAGTTGCAAAATAATATATGGATAAAAAAAATTCCTTGTAAAATTGTGTATGGACAAAAAACATTAATTGTAAAATAATGTATGGATAAAAAAACTAATTGTAAATGATGTATGGATAAAAAAACTATTTCTATAACGATGTATGGATAAAAAACTAATTGTAAAATGGTGTATGGATAAAAAAACTAATTGTAAAATGATGGACTAATAAAAAACTTGTTGCAAAATGATGTATGGATAAGAAAAATGGATTGTAAAATGAAGCATGGATGAAAAACCTATTGTACAATGATGTATGGATAAAAAAAACTAATTGTAAAATGATGTATGGATTAGAAAACTAATAGTAAAATGATGTATAGATAAAAATAATTAATTGTAAAATGATGTATTGATAAACAAAACCAAATGTTAAAATGATGTATGGATAAAAAATGAAATTGTAAAATGATGTATGGTTAAAAAAATTCGTGGTGAAATTATGTATGGAAAAACAAAACTAATTGATAAATGATTTATGGATAAAAAATAAATTGTAAAATTATATATAGATAAAAAACTTATTGTAAAATGATGTATGGATAAAAAAAACTAATTGTAAAATGATGAAAAGATAAAAACTAATTGTAAAATGATGTATTGATAAAAACAAATTGTAAAATGATGTATGGATAAAAATAATTAATTGTAAAATTATGTATGGATAAAAAACTAATTGTAAAATGATATATGGATAAAAAACTAATTTTAAAATAACGCATGGATGAAAAACAAATTGCAAAATGATGTATGGATAAGAAAATTAATTGTAAAATGATTTGTGGATAAAAAAAAACTAATTGTTATATGGTGTATGGATAAACAAACTAATTGTAATATGGTGTATGGATAAAAAACTAATTGTAAAATGATGTATGGATAAACAAAACCAAATGTTAAAATGATGTATTGATAAAAAAGTAATTGCCAAATGATGTATGGTTAAAAAACTAATGTTAAAATGATGTATGGGTAAAAAAACAATTGTAAAATGATTTATAGAAAAAAAACTAATAGTAAAATGATGTATGGATGAACAAAATTCATTGTAAATTATGTATGGAAAAACAAAAATGTAAACTGATTGTAAAATGATGTATAGAAAAAAAACTAATTGTAAAATGATGTATGGATAAAAAAACTAATTGTAAAATGATGTATAGAAAATACTAATTGTAAAATGATATATGGATAAAAAACTAATTGTAAAATGATGTATTGATAAAAAAAACTAATTGTAAAATGATATATGGATAAAAAAAACTAATTGTAAAATGATGTATGGATAAACAAAACCAAATGTAAAAATGATGTATGGATAAAAAAAACTAATTGTAAAATAATGTATGGATAAAAAAACTAATTGTAAAATGATGTATGGATAAAAAAACTAATTGTAAAATGATGTATGGATAAACAAAACCAAATGTAAAAATGATGTATGGATAAAAAAAAACTAATTGTAAAATAATGTATGGATAAAAAAACTAATTGTAAAATGATGTATGGATAAAAAAAACTAATTGTAAAATGATGTATGGATAAAAAAAATTAATTGTAAAATGATGTATGGATAAAAAATTAATTGTAAAATTATTTATGGATAAAAAACTAATTGTAAAATCATGTAGGGATAAACAAAACTTATTGTAAAATGATGTATTGATAAAAAAAACTAATTGTAAAATGATGTATGGATAAAAAACTAATTGTAAAATGATGTATGGATAAAAAAAAATAATTTTAAAATGATGTTTGTATAAATAAAAATAATTCGAAAATGATGTATGGATAAAGAACTAATTGTAAAATATTGTCTGGATAAAAAAAAATAATTAATTGTAAAATGATTTATGGAAAAAAAACTAATTGTAAAATTATGTATGGACAAAAAAACTAAATGTAAAATTATGTATGGATAAAAAAACTAATTGTAAAATGATGTACGGATAAAAAAATAAATGTAAAAATATGTATGGATAAAAAAAATAAATGTAAAATTATATATTCATGAAACAGTTGAGTATTGATTAATATTATGTATGGATAAAAAAATTTCGTATGGATAAAAAAACTAAATGTTAAATGATGTATCGATAAAAAAAATCTACTGCAAAGTTATGTATGGATGAAAAAATAAATGTAAAAGTGTGTATGGATAAAAAAACCTACATGTTAAATTATGTATGGATAAAAAATCAACAGTACTATTATATATGGATAAAAAACTAAATATAAAATTATGTATGGATAAAAAAACTAAATGTAAAATTATGTATTGATAAAAAAAACTATATGTAAGATTATGTATAGTTAAAAAAAAGAACTTAATATAAAATTATGTATGGATAAAAAAAACTCAACTCCGACGAACTGCAAGCACTTGTACCCCTCTACGTAAATACCCCCAACAAACCCAACAAGCAATAAAATCCCACCCCTTCACAGTAGTGATCCTTAGATGTAAAAGAGCCTTTTACTCCAGTAGTTTCTTCCCCAGAACCGCTAGACTTTGGAATTCCCTTCCAGGTTCCTGCTCCCCTAACTCTAATGTCATGCTGAAGTTCAAGTGTAACGTGAACTGACATATTGCTGCCCAACTCTCCACCTAGTACTCCTGTAGCCTGTGTCCCTAATAGTAACCCCCTACATCAAAGTGGCAATGTGCCTTATTTGGGGTGAAAATGTAATAAAAAAAAAAAAAATAAAAAATGATGTATGGATAAATAATTGTAGGGGGATGGATAAAAACCTAAATGTTAAATTATGTATGGATACAAAAACTAAATGTAAAATTGTGTATGGATAAAAATACTAAATGTAAAATTTTGTATGGATAAAAAAATCAACCGTACAATTATGTATGGATAGAAAACTAAATATAAAATTTTGTACGGATAAAAAATCTAAATGTAAAATTATATATCGTAAAAATCAACTAAATAATGTATATGCATAAAAAACTAAATGTAAATTATGTATGGATAAAAGAATAAAATGTTAAGTTGTGTATGGATAAAAAACTAAATGTAAAATAATGTATTGATAAAATATGAACTGTAAAATCATATATGGATAAAAAAATTAAATGTAAAATAATGTATTGATAAAATATGAACTGTAAAATCATATATGGATAAAAAAATAAATGTAAAATAATGTATTGATAAAATATGAACTGTAAAATCATATATGGATAAAAAAAATTAAATGTAAAATAATGTATTGATAAAATATGAACTGTAAAATCATATATGGATAAAAAAATTAAATGTAAAATAATGTATTGATAAAATATGAACTGTAAAATCATATATGGATAAAAAAATTAAATGTAAAATAATGTATTGATAAAATATGAACTGTAAAATCATATATGGATAAAAAAACTAAATGTAAAATAATGTATTGATAAAATATGAACTGTAAAATCATATATGGATAAAAAAATTAAATGTAAAATAATGTATTGATAAAATATGAACTGTAAAATCATATATGGATAAAAAACTAAATGTAAAATAATGTATTGATAAAATATGAACTGTAAAATCATATATGGATAAAAAAAATTAAATGTAAAATAATGTATTGATAAAATATGAACTGTAAAATCATATATGGATAAAAAAAACTAAATGTAAAATAATGTATGGATAAAATATGAACTGTAAAATCATATATGGATAAAAAAAATTAAATGTAAAATAATGTATGGATAAAATATGAACTGTAAAATCATATATGGATAAAAAAAATTAAATGTAAAATAATGTATTGATAAAATATGAACTGTAAAATCATATATGGATAAAAAAAATTAAATGTAAAATAATGTATGGATAAAAAAATCAAATAGAAAAATTATGTATGGATGAAAAAATAAATGTAAAATTATGTATAGATAAAAATCTAAATGTAAAATTATGTATTAATGAAAAAGTTACATATGGGTAAAAAGTTACGTATGGATAAAAAACTAAATGTAAAATAATGTATGGATAAAAAAATCAACTGAAAAATTATGCATGCATAAAAAAATAATTGTAAAATTGTGTATGCATAATAAACTAAATGTAAAATTATGTATAGATAAAAAATCAACTGTAATATTATACATGGATGAAAAAATGAATATAAAAACATGTATGGATAAAAAAAAATTAATTGTGTATGAAAAAAGATCAATTGTTAAATTATGCATAGATAAAAAAAAAACTAAATGTAAAATTACGTATGGATAAAAATAATACACTGTAAAATTATGTACGGATAATAAAAATAAATGTAAAATTATGCAATGTATAAAAAAAATCAACTGTAAAATAATGTATGGATAAGAAAAATGTAAACTTTTCTGTAGATGAAAAAAGTAAATGTAAAATTATGTATTGATAAAAAAACTCAATGTATACTTATGTCCGGATGAAAATGTCAACTGAAAATTATGTATAATTATAATACTAAATGTAAATTTCTGTATGAATAAAAAAAATCAACTGTAAAATTACGTATGCATAAAAAACTAAATGTAAAATTATGTATGGATAAACAAAATTAAACTCTAAAATTATGTATGGATAAAAAAACTAAAAGTAAAATCTCTATGGATAAAAAAAACAATGTAAAATTATGTATGGATAAAAAAAGTCAAATGTAGAATTATTTATTAATAAAAAAACAACGGTAAAATTATGTATAGATAAAAAAAAACTAAATGCATAATTATGTATTAATAAAAAACAACGGTTAATTATGTATAGATAAAAAAAAAACTAAATGCATAATTATGTACGGATATAAAAGCTATATGTAAAATTATGTATGAATAAAACAAATAAACTGTAAAATTCTGTATAGATGAAAAAAACTAAATGCATAATTCTGTATGAATAAAAACAATAAATGTTAAATTATGTATGGATAAAAACAAAATAAAAATTATATATGGATAAAACAAATAAACTGTAAAATTGTGTATGGATAAAAAACTGAATGTAAAATAATGTATTAATAAAAGAATTAACTGTAAAATTATGTATGGATACAAAGTGTAAATGTAAAACTATGTATGTAAAAACAAAAAAATGTAAAACAATGCATGGTTTAATAAACTAAATGTAAAATAATTCATCGATAAAAAACTAAATATGAAATTATGCATGGATAAAAAAATCAACTGTAAAAATATCTATTTTTTGTAAATGTAAAATTATGTATGGATAAAAAGAATCAACTTTCAAATCAAGTATAGATGAAAAAAAAAACTAAATGTAAAATTATGTAAGAAAAAAAAACTAAATGTTCAATTATGTATGGATAAAAAAACTAAATGTAAAATTGTGCATGGAAAAAAACTAAATGTAAAATATTGTATGGATAAAAAACAATGTAAAATTACCTATGGATAAAAAAATCAATTGTAAACTTATATGTATATTATATTATCTAAAATGTATAGATCATAAAACAAAATAGTATGGATCATAAAACTAAATATAAAATTCTGTACGGATCAACTGTAAAATTAATAAATGTAAAAATATGTATCGATAAAAACAATCAACCGTAAAACCATGTATAAAAAATAATACGAAATGTAAATTTATGTATGGATCAACAGTAAAATTATGTATAGATAAAAAAATGGAAAATTTTAAGGATACAAAACTAAATGTAAAATCATGTGATGAGTAAAAAAAACTAAATGTAAAATTATGTATCGATAAAAAAAGATTTAAATAAATAAATAAATGTGAAATTATTATAGATGAAAAACATCAATTGTAAAAATATGTATGACTAAAAAAAACTTAATGTAAAATTACGTATGAATAAAAAAATAAATGTAAAAAAATAAATTACCTGTCAAATTATGTATGGATAAAAAACTAAATGTAAAAGTATTTATAGATAAAAAAACTAAATGTGAATGTATGAATGAAAAAAAATTCTCCTGTAGAATTATGTATGGATAAATAACTAAATGTAAAATTATGTACGGATAAAATAAAAACAAAATGCAGGGATAAAAAAATAAAAGTAAAGTACTGTATAGATAAAAAAAAAAACTGACCGTAAAATTATGTATTATATATAGATAATAAAAAAATCAACCGTAAAATTATGTTTGGATAAAAAACAACATGTGAAATTATGTATGGATAAAAACTTAAATGAAAAATTATATATTGAGAAAAATAAATTCACGGTAAAATTACGTATGGATAAAAAACTAAGTGAAAAATTATGTATGCATAAAAAAATCAACTTTAAATAATATATAAGTAAAAAAACAAAATAAAAAATTATGTATCGATAAAAAAAATCAACTGTTAAATACTTTATGGATGAAAAAACTGAATGTAAAATTATATATCTATAAAAATCAACCAAATGTAAAATTATGTATGAATAAAAAAAGTCAACTGTAAAATTTTGTATAGATAAAAAACTAAATATAAAATTATATATGGATAAAAAAAAACTAAATCTAAAATTATGTCCGGATAAAAGAGCTAAATGTAAAATTACGTATGGATAAAAAAATTAAGTGTAGGATTATGTATAGATAAAAAAAACAAATGTAAAATAATGTACATAAAAAAACTAAATGTAAAATTATGTATGGATGAAAAAACTCAATTGTAAAATTGTGCAAAGATTAAAAAGAACTAACAGTAAAATTATGCATGGATAAAAAATCAACTGTAAAATTATGTATGTATGAAAAAATCAACTGTAAAATTATGTATTAATAAAAAAAAACAACGGTAACATTATGTATGGATAAAAACTAAATGTAAAATTATGTATGATAAAAACTAAATGTAAAATTATGTATGGATAAAAACTAAATGTAAAATTATGTATGATAAAAACTAAATGTAAAATTATGTATGGATAAAAACTAAATGTAAAATTATGTATGATAAAAACCAAATGTAAAATTATGTATGGATAAAAACTAAATGTAAAATTATGTATGATAAAAACTAAATGTAAAATTATGTATGATAAAAACTAAATGTAAAATTATGTATGATAAAAACTAAATGTAAAATTATGTATGATAAAAACTAAATGTAAAATTATGTATGGATAAAAACTAAATGTAAAATTATGTATGGATAAAAACTAAATGTAAAATTATGTATGATAAAAACTAAATGTAAAATTATGTATGGATAAAAACTAAATGTAAAATTATGTATGATAAAAACTAAATGTAAAATTATGTATGATAAAAACTAAATGTAAAATTATGTATGGATAAAAACTAAATGTAAAATTATGTATGATAAAAACTAAATGTAAAATTATGTATGGATAAAAACTAAATGTAAAATTATGTATGATAAAAACTAAATGTAAAATTATGTATGGATAAAAACTAAATGTAAAATTATGTATGATAAAAACTAAATGTAAAATTATGTATGGATAAAAACTAAATGTAAAATTATGTATGATAAAAACTAAATGTAAAATTATGTATGGATAAAAACTAAATGTAAAATTATGTATGATAAAAACTAAATGTAAAATTATGTATGGATAAAAACTAAATGTAAAATTATGTATGATAAAAACTAAATGTAAAATTATGTATGGATAAAAACTAAATGTAAAATTATGTATGATAAAAACTAAATGTAAAATTATGTATGATAAAAACTAAATGTAAAATTATGTATGATAAAAACTAAATGTAAAATTATGTATGATAAAAACTAAATGTAAAATTATGTATGGATAAAAACTAAATGTAAAATTATGTATGGATAAAAACTAAATGTAAAATTATGTATGATAAAAACTAAATGTAAAATTATGTATGGATAAAAACTAAATGTAAAATTATGTATGATAAAAACTAAATGTAAAATTATGTATGATAAAAACTAAATGTAAATTTATGTATGGATAAAAACTAAATGTAAAATTATGTATGATAAAAACTAAATGTAAAATTATGTATGGATAAAAACTAAATGTAAAATTATGTATGATAAAAACTAAATGTAAAATTATGTATGGATAAAAACTAAATGTAAAATTATGTATGATAAAAACTAAATGTAAAATTATGTATGATAAAAACTAAATGTAAAATTATGTATGGATAAAAACTAAATGTAAAATTACGTATGGATAAAAACTAAATGTAAAATTATGTATGATAAAAACTAAATGTAAAATTATGTATGGATAAAAACTAAATGTAAAATTATGTATGATAAAAACTAAATGTAAAATTATGTATGATAAAAACTAAATGTAAAATTATGTATGATAAAAACTAAATGTAAAATTATGTATGATAAAAACTAAATGTAAAATTATGTATGGATAAAAACTAAATGTAAAATTATGTATGGATAAAAAAAAACAAATTTAACTGATGTATTGATAAAAACAAAATGAAAAATTATATGTAAAAAATTGAATCTAAAATAATATATGGATAAAAATCAAGCAAATGTAACATTATGTATGAATAAAAAAAATCAACTGTAAAATTATTTATAGATAAAAAAAAAACTAAATGTAAAATTATGTATGGATAAAAAAATTAACTGTAAGATAATGTATAGATAAAAAAACTAAATATAAAATTATGTATGGATAAAAGAGCTAAATGTAAAATTATCTATGAATAAAAATAATTAACTGTAAGATAATGTATAGATAAAAAACTAAATGTAAAATTATGTATGGATAAAAAACCAAATGTAAAATAGTGTATTTATAAAAAAAACTAAATGTAAAATTTCTTTTGGATAAAAAAATTGAATATAAAATTATGTATAAAAAAAACTAAAAGTAAAATTATGTATGAAAAGCACTAAATGTAAAATTATGTATGGATGGAAAAAAGCAACTGTATAAATAAGTATGGATAAGGTAAACTAAATGTAAAAATATGTATGGATAAAAATCAACAATAAAATTATGTAGGGATAAAAAACTAAATGTTATATTATGTATGCATAAAAAATCAACAGTTATTGTATGTATAGATAAAAAACAAAATGTGAAATTATGTGTGGTTAAAAAAAGTAAATCTGTATGCATAAAAAACAAAATGTAAAATTATGTATAGATAAAAAAAAAATCAACTGTAAAATTATGTGTGGATAAAAAATGATGTAATGGAATAACCTAAAATCCCTTCATAGATGAAATGAACTATGGATATATTGACCCTTTCACATGACTGAGGCAGAAGGAAAAAAGACAGGCAGAGAATAAGACAAGATGTCGAGTAACTCTTATGTCACATATATTCCCTTGTAAATAAACCCCTTTGTCTTTCATCCATGACCCTGTGTTTCTTGCTGTATTCTTATTTAAAGTAAAGATATAACAAATGGCGACAGGATTCGAATTCACAAAAAGGAAACTTTAAGCCAAAAAGATATTGGACAACGAATGAAAAAAAAAACTGCACGGAAAAATTCAATTACTGAAAAAAAAAAAAGCTATGACACACACACAAAAAGTAAGTTATATTCAGTCTGTTACGGTCCTACTGAAAAAAAAAAAGAAAGAAATTGACATTTTACGAAGTATTGAAAAGAACAATTTTTTCTCGGAAGAAAGTTGTCCATTTCAAATTTCTTTTGTTTCATAAGAAGAAAAAAAAATATGGCAGAAAAGAATGCACGTATGCTGTTGGTTCGGTGATAAGTCAAGTTCGTGTGGGTAACCCCCTCCAAAAACCTTGTCTACAAAAGAATGTTTTTTTTTTGTGGTTTAAAAATAACAAAAAACTATTCAATGAATTTATTTAATGCTTTGTGCAGGTACTGTTAACCTTTTGTTAATAATAATAAGTAATAGTAATAATACTGTGTCTAAAAAATAAGTAATAGTAATAATACTGTGTCTAAAAAAAAGAAAAAAATACTTCAACATGAAACAATTAGCCGAGTCTACAAAAACTATACAATTAGCACTGGCGCCCAACAAAGCCAGATGGAATTTTTACAAAAAGAACAGTTAAAACAAAATGAAGTATTAAAAACAATATTAATGAAACAAGAAGAAAAAAGGATTGTCGGTTCACTCCGGAAGGAATTGCGAATTCATTAACAGAATTTTTATATGAACAAACTAATGGCTTAACGTTTCCAGCATATTATCGTAGATACAAAAATATTTTTTCCAAACGATCCTGGTCGGATGAAGAAAAAATTATTTTACTGTTGCAAAAACTGGGTTCCCATGAAAATACCAAGTATACCAATTTTATACTCCCAAGGAAACCCGAAGATATTTCTTTTAAAGAGACTATAGAAATTTTATCAAACATTTTCGGGGAGCGGAATAGCTTATTTTATACTCATTATAGGTGTTTAAATATTTTGAAACAAGATGATGAAGACTTTATCGCCTATGCTGGGAGAGTAAATGCCCAATGCGAGTTATTTAAGTTGAAAGACCTAAAAGAGCACATGTTTAAATGCTTGATATTTGTGCAAGGGTTAACATCCTCGAAGGATAGAGAGATTCGTTCTAGGATGTTATCCATTATGAACTAAGACATAGAAATAACCTTAAAGAAAGTTACTGAGGAATGCCAGAAACTGTTAAATTTAAAACAGGATAATACTAGTATAGAAGAGAAAAATGTTGACAAAATACAAAGGGTAAAGCAAGGTGACCACTATGTAAAAATACTGTAAGACGTATGGAGGAAAGAATCACTTCACAAAAGAGTGCTACTTCAAAAGCAAAAGATGCTATAAGTGCCGGGCGTAAAGAACACAAGTCAACAGTATGCCAAAAGGAGAAATACTGTAAGCCTGAAATAAAGACCATTGATTTTAAAAAAGAGTCCATGTATGGTAAAAAAAGGAAATATATTGAAGTTAGAATAAATAGTCAGAAAGTAAACTGTCTTTTGGATGCCGGAAGTGACATATCCTTAATTGATGAAAACATGGAAGAAAATTGGTTCTCCAAAGCTGCAAAATACAAAGAAAATTGCCAGAGGAATGTCTGGAAATAGATTAAAATTTGAGGGTGAATTTTATACTAATGTGACCCTGAATGAAAATACGTTAAAAACTAAAATGTATGTGATACCCGGAAAAAAGTCTAATCTATTCGGTATAGATTTGATGATACTTTTCAATTTATGGGAGAAACCAATAAACTCATTTTGCAAAAGAGTAAATTTGACAGGATCTGAAAGTCCCAAACTGCCAGGAAAATTTGTTGGGGATTTGAAGAAGGATTTTAAAAATGTATTTTCTGAAGGTCTGGGTTGCTGCACTAAAACGGAAGTGAAATTTGAACTGAAAGATGAAGCGAAACCAGTGTTTAAACCCAAGAGGAAGGTTCCGTATTCCGCATAAGAAACAATCGAGAAAGAATTAAATAGACTCGAAGAAATCGGAGTAATAAAAAAAGTGGACTACTCTGAATGGGCATCACCCACAGTTTATGTGAAAAATAAAAATTAAAAAAATCAGGGTATGTGGGGATTTTTTAACGGGAATGAATGATTGCTTAAAGGATCATAACTATCCACTCCCTACCCTTGAGGAAATATTTTCTAAGTTAAATATGGTGGAAACATTTTCACAAAAATTTACTTATCAGAAGCATATTTGCAGATCAAAGTCCACGAAGATACCTGACAATGAATACTCATAAAGGATTATTTTCCCTAAAATGATTGCCGTTTGGGTTGAAACTAGCACTAAATTTATTCCAACAAATTATGGATGCCGTGCTAGCAGGCTTGGATTTTGCAATGGCTTATTTAGACGACATTTTGATAAGAAGCAAAAATGTTGAAGAACATAAAACCATATTCGTAAGGTATTCGAGAAAATAGAAGACTATGGATTTAAAGTGGCTCTCGAAAAATGTAATTTTAGTACGGACAAGATTGAATATTTGGGACAAATAATTGATTGGAAAGGTAGAAGACCTAACCCAAATAGGACAGAAGCAATTAGAGACATGCCTATGCCAGACAATGCAGTGAAGTTACAGTCATTCTTGGGTCTAGCAAACTACTATAATTCTTATATCCCAAATATGCACGAACAAAGAGCACCATTAAATTAATTATTGAAGAAGAATAAAAAATGGCTCTGGACCAAAGAATGTGAGGAAGCATTCCAAAAAATTAAAAGATGTCTGTTATCGAATCTAGCGTTAGCACATTACGATCTGAAAAGGGATTTAATTGTAGCGGCAGATGCAAGTGAATACAGTTTAGGAGCGGTGCTTCTACACAGAATGGAAGATGGATCTACTAAACCAATTTCTCACACCTCAAGGGTTTTATTACCCACTGAAAGAAAGTACAGTCAGATCGAAAAAGAGGGTCTGGCGATTGTGTATGCCATGAGAAAGTTTCATAGATTCATTCATGGAAGATCTTTTGTCTTGGAAACGGATCATAATTTTTGGTTCGAAAAAAGGGATTCCTACTCATACGGCAAATAGATTACAGAGATGGAGTATTATTTTGCTCAATTACAATTTCAAAATGAAACACCTAGTATCTAGTAAAATTGCACATGCTGATGGTTTGTTGAGATTGATCCCCAGTAAAACTGAATTTGAAGAAACTATTATAGCAGCACTAAAAGAAGAAAATGAACTAACAGATATATTAATAAATACTGTTAGGGAACTTCCTGTTACACTTGAGGAAATAAAGAAAGCAGCAAAAACAGATAAATATATTAAAAAGATAAAAAAAAAAAAACAAGTGGGACAAGACGAAAAGAATAGAAAAGGATTAAAAGTGTTTTCATTTTCTATGTGTGATGAAACTCTGATGTACGCAGACAGAGTGGTAATACCGCAAGTATTACAAAAGAAAATCCTAAAAGAATTCCAGAATGAACGCCCTAATGAGAGGATTCACATACTGGCCTGGAATGGATCAGGACATTGAGAAAATAGTGAAATTATGTAAAGGTTGCCAACTAGCCGTGAGACCTCTCCCCATATGGACACAACCTTGATCTAAAACAGATGTACCCTGGACACTCATCCATATCGATTACGCAGGACCTCTGAAGGGATATTATTACCTAGTAATCGTAGATAGTATGTCAAAATGGCCAGAAATTTTTAAATACAAGCACCCTACAGCGGCAAACATAATAAAAACGCTGTATTTAGTCGGTTCGGAGTTCCAAAACCAATTGTTAGTGATAATGGCACTATGTTCACAGGTCAGGAATTCAAGCACTACTGTGAGGCACTGGTCATTGAACACATTACAACACCAACTTTTAACCCCCGATCAAACGGACAAGTGGAAAGATTTGTCGATACTTTTAAATGAGCTTTAAAAAGAATAATAGCATCGACATGGAAAAAAAAAGCAATTCAAAAATTCTTAGCAATATATAGGATAACACCAAATCCAAATCCAAATGCTAAATTATCCCCAGCTGAAATTATGTTTGCCAGGAAGTTACGTTCGGTGTTCGACCGGTTAATCTCAAGAGAAAAAGTAAAAAAAAGTATCAAGGTAATGTACAATGATGGGGATAAAGTTTTCTTCAAAAATTATCGGGCAGGGTAGAGTTTTTGGGAAGAAGGCATAATCTCAAGAAGAATTGGGAGAATGGGTTACATTATAAAAGGGCAAACCTTTTTCCACAAAAAAACATATTAACCAACTGAGACGCCGATACATAGAAACAGTCAGAAACCAAGAGTTACAAATGGAAGTGCTATATGACACATTCCATATACAACCTCCAAACAAGGAAGTACCAGTAACTCAGAAATCCAGTCACTCTCCAAAAATAAAAAATCGGCAAACACAAATGGTGAGGAGAAGTGAAAGGAAAAGGAAAAGGACCGAATATTTAGACAAAGTCTAAAAAGGAAAAAAAATGACAGAAGCAAAATTCTATAGAAGAATTTAGCTTGAGAGGAAGGTGATGTAATGGAATAACCTAAAATCCCTTCATAGATGAAATGAACTATGGATATATTGACCCTTTCACGTGACTGAGGCAGAAGGAAAAAAGACAGGCAGAGAATAAGACAAGATGTCGAGTAACTCTTATGTCACATATATTCCCTTGTAAATAAACCCCTTTGTCTTTCACCCCGTGTTTCTTGCTGTATTCTTATTTAAAGTAAGGATATAACAAAAACTAAATGTAAAATTATGTATGGATAAAAAACGTAATGTAAAATTATGTATGAAAAAAATCTACTGTAAAATTAAGTGTAGATAAAAAAACTAAATGTAAATGTAATATGGATAAAAAAAATAATTGCAAAATTATGTATGGATAAAAAAGCTAAATGTTAAATTATGTATGAATAAAAAAATAAACTGTAAAATTATGCATGGATAAAAAATTAAATGTAAAATTATGCATGGTTAAAAAAAAACAAGTCTGTAAAAATATGTATGGATAAAAAAACTAAATGTAAAATATTGTATGAAAAAAAAACTAAATGTAAAATTATGTATGGATAAAAACACTTAATGTAAAATTATGTATGGATTAAAAAATCAACTGTAAAATTATATATGGATATAAAAACTAAATGCAAAATTATATATGGAAAAAAATTAACTGTAAAATTATGTATAGATAAAAAAACAAAATGTGAAATTTTGTACGGATAAAAAAACTAAAAGCAAAATTATGTATGAAAAAAACTAAATGTAAAATTATGTATGGATTAAAAAGTCAACTGCAAAATTATGTATAGATAAAAAAACTAAATGTAAAATTGTGAGTAGATAAAAAAGAATAAATATAAAATAATAAAATAATGTATGGAGAAAAAACTAAATGTAAAATTATGTATGGATAAAATATCAACTGTAAAATAAACTAAAAAAAAGTAAAAAAAAAAAAAATAAAACTAAAAAAAAAATCAACTGTAAAATAAAGTAAATGTGAAATAATATATGTATAAAAAAACAAACCACTTCTTAATCTTTCCTAGGCATGATCCCAAATAGTACCCCATTACGTCCAAGTGGTGATATGCTTTCTTAGATGTTAACGTGAGGAAAATAAAATTTTTAGTTTCCAATTTTGCTGTATTCTCGGGACTTATAGCGACCATGATAACATTTTTCATTATAATTTTTTTTCACATGTGAACATACATTTTTTCCTTTTTTTTTTCTCTTTTTAATTTTATTAAGGTCATTTCAAACACAATCAAAAAGTAATCGGATACTTATAAAAAAATATGATAAGTCGGTTTTTACAACAATATATCCTATAATCTAACACCATTATTTTTTAATTTAACTCTTTGCTTGTTAGACTTTTTACCTTCATTTTTGTTTTTATTCTTTGAAATCTGCTTTTGTATCTAATTAGCTGAAAAAGCTTTTTGAAATTTACCACCACCACTACCACAACACATAAGTAGATGGTGAATAAATTTTTAATGGAAACACAAATTAATAAAAAAATATTTTTTGAGTGTTGCTAAGCTGAAGTGCTTCTAATGTTTATTTAATGGAAAATCATTGGAAAATAAAATAATTTCCAAAATCCAGTGGATCAGTCGCTATTTTAATTGGCTTCAAGTGACAGAAAGAATCATAATAGTTGAATTTTATTTAGAAACTATATTATGAAACTGAATGCAATTATGAAATGGCACTTTGGAGGCTGTAAAATCACTTGCTATTTATGAAGTGCGAGTGAAAACATGACATAAAATATACTTCACCAGTGTCCTCATTAATATTCTTATAAAATAACGTCTCAATCAGTAAAGTTAAAAAAGAACTAAGGAAGAAAGAAAGAAACATCTCACACTGGAAAGTTTTAAAAAATTAATAAAAACGTATCAATTGGAATCGATTGAAAAACAAAAAAAGAAAACAGAAGGACTTTTTCCAAATTCATTACAAATTTCCAACTTACTATTTGCTTTCTCTCTTCACCTGATGTTGTTTTTTATTTACTAACTTTTGCATGATGGGATAGATAGAAATAAATGCATTTGGTTCTTTAGAGTGGAATATCAAACATCTAAGTTATTTTAATATTTCAGAAAAATATTTTTTAGTTTTTAAAATGTAAATTTGTGATTGAGTCAAAGTGGATTTGAAGTAAAGAAAGTCTGTAATTGAAGACAAAATAGAAAAAACAAAACAGAAGTGTATGGAGGGAATGTCAAAACTGTGAATAGAAAGAAATAAAAATCACAACAATAACAATGCCAACACCACCGCCACCACTACTATTAATAATAATAATAATAATAGCAGCAGCAATTACGTTATAAGAAGAAGAGATAAATTTCTATTGTTTGGTCACATATTACCTCAATGGAAATGTATTTTGGAATTACTCACAATTGAAGAAATTCTAGCAGCCATTTGCATTTTTCCTTTTTTTTTTTTTTTTTTTTTTTTTTTTCGGAAATGATGGGTGGGAATAAATATTTTCAGAAATAAAAACAAATCAAAATAAATTGTCTTCTTCCCAATAAGATTGTGGAATAAAAACAATCCTAATCAGATATTAACATAGATGGAGTGATATTTTGAACTGAAAAATCTGACAAGATAAGTTTATCTGTTAGAATAAAGTGCTTTCAAATTATAAGTCAATGTTAATGGGCTTTTTTTTTTATTTACATTTTAACAATGTTTTGCAAAGCAATGATTTTTTGGGGCACATAAATATTTTTTCTATATTTTTCAAACATTCATATATATTTGATATATTTTTTCACAAAAATGTCCATTCAAAATTTAAGGCAATGTTTGTACTTATTTGTTTTCAAATTTTTATACCATGAAATATCTGACAAATGAATTATTTTTTGTAAAAAAAAATAATAATTGACATAGTATATATTTTCTCTTCAAATGTCATTTGTTTTCCCAAAAATTAGACAAGAAATATATACTCTCTTTTTCAAAAGGTCGAATGTTCAATACTGATATT